>NC_139056.1:3381273-3951323 GCF_965140915.1 Aythya marila
CACTTCTGAGAATAGAAGAGGAAGGAAAGATAATTCTGCTGATCTTAAACCGACAGTGATATTTCTGCGGTTCTGGAAGGCTCCTTGTTGCTCCCAGGTTTATAGTTCAAGCCATAGGAATGACAGCTACATACTTGTAGGTCTAGGCTTACCTGTTGGCTCAACCGGTCATGATGAAACTGATGTATTTAATGTGCCATTAATCATGTCACATGCATGCCAACAAAAGTGTATCTCTTCTACTTGGGTTCCTGTTGCATTATAAATTAACAGGGGTAGAGAAGACATAAAGATAAGGCATTAAATATTGAATGCTTTGCAATTTACTAGCAAGTTCTTCTCTGGAAAGTGTTTTGATCCTTCTGGGAAAGTAAAGAAACCGTGCTGTGTGCCAGCAATGGTGGGGAGATGCTATCTTCTGCTTACTTTATAGCTTTATACGAAGTACGAGCACTATATGTTTGAGTATACTCTCCTACGCACCATACACAAATGCTATACTGACACACCATACACAAATGCTATATTGACAGTGTTTCCTTTGGTGGTTGGACAAAATGACAAAGGCAGTAATACTGAGTAAGATTTGTACTGAAGAAGGGTGAGAAGCATGTGGATAGATAAACATCAGTGGGACACACATACAAAGAGTACCTGAAACACCATACAATTCATGTGATTGGATTCATCTACCTGTTGTCCAGTATCATTATTCATGATTTGATGCATGATTTTTCCTTTCTTGACCAAAGAGCCAACATGCGGTAAACTAATAAGAAATTATATTTATTGAGCAGCTGGCTAAAGAATAAGCAAAGCATCATGTATAACCAAAACAAAAACAAAAACAAAAAAAAAAAAAAAGAAAAGGAAAATGCAGTCAATGCTTTAGGATATTTTTCTCAATTAGTTAAAATTCTAACACAACTTTTGCTGTAGCAGATCATACAGTAAAGATCAAATTTAATATTTTAGGAAACCTCAGAATCACCCCTCTCTACCATGTCCTGCACTACTCTGTCCTTGATTGTCTTTAAGTGCGTGCACATTGTTTATTAGCTTTATATTTGTCTTTGGTTTGTGAACTAAAATAGAGTTTTCTTTAACTCTTTGGAAATATTATTTGTCTACAGTTTGAACTGCTGTTGTGTTATGTTACGGTTTCTTACCTCAAATGATTTGTTGCCACTTTGGCATGTTCCTATTTCCACATTTTTATTTATTTATTTACAGTTTTACAGTACAGATGCAAGCGGAATAAAAGGCTGTGCAAAGGATTTATTCAAGCAGAACTGAAGTAGCATTTTGATAGGCAGAAAGGAGTGAGAAAAAAAAAAAAGTTTTTTCAGTTTGAAGGCAAGATTTGAATGGGAGGTGAAATCAGAAGGAAGACAATGATTTGGGGATGTCTTTGAAGAATTTATGAAATTACAGAATCACAGAATTTCTAGGTTGGAAGAGACCTCAAGATCATCGAGTCCAACCTCTGACCTAACGTTAACAGTCCCCACTAAACCATATCCCTAAGCTCTACGAAATTCCAGAATCACAGAATCACAGAATTGTCTAGGTTGGAAGAGACATCCAAGATCATCTAGTCCAACCTCTGACCTAACATTAACAAGCCCTCCACTAAACCACTAAAACATATCTCTAAGCTCTAAATCTAAACGTTTTTTAAAAACCTCCAGGGATCACAGAATCACAGAATTTCTAGGTTGGAAGAGACCTCAAGATCATCGAGTCCAACCTCTGACCTAACGCTAACAAACCATAGTTTAGTCCCCACTAAATCATATCCCTAAGCTCTACATCTAAACGTCTTTTAAAGACTTCCAGGGATGGTGACTCCACCACTTCCCTGGGCAGCCTGTTCCAATGTCTAACAACCCTGTCGGTAATGAAGTTCTTCCTAAGATCCAACCTAAACCTCCCCTGGCGTAACTTTAGCCCATTCCCCCTCGTCCTGTCACCAGGCATGTGGGAGAACAGACCAACCCCCACCTCGCTACGGCCTCCTTTGAGGTACCTGTAGAGAGCGATAAGGTCGCCCCTGAACCTCCTTTTCTCCAGGCTGAACAAGCCCAGCTCCCTCAGCCGCTCCTCGTAGGACTTGTTCTCCAGGCCCCTCACCAGCTTCATCGCCCTTCTCTGGACTCTTTCGAGCACCTCGATGTCCTTCTTGTAGCGAGGGGCCCAAAACTGAACACAGTACTCCAGGTGCGGCCTCACCAGAGCCGAGTACAGGGGGACAATCACCTCCCTAGCCCTGCTGGCCACACTGTTTCTTATGCAAGCCAGGATGTTGTTGGCCTTCTTGGCCACCTGAGCACACTGCTGGCTCATATTCAGCTGACTATCCACCAATACTCCCAGGTCCTTCTCCGCCAGGCAGCTTTCCAACCACTCATCTCCCAGCCTGTAGCTCTGCTTGGGGTTTTTGCGCCCCAGGTGCAGGACCCGGCACTTGGCCTTGTTGAACTTCATGCAGTTGGCCTCAGCCCATCGGTGCAGCCTATCCAGATCCTCCTGCAGAGCCTTCCTACCCTCAAGCAGATCGACACACGCACTCAACCACTTCCCTGGGCAGCCTGTTCCAATGCCTAACAGCCCTTTCTGTAAAGAAGTTCTTCCTAATGTTCAACCTAAACGTCCCCTGGTGTAACTTGAGCCCCCTCATCCTGTCACCAGGCACATGGGAGAATAGACCAACCCCCACCTTGCTACAGCCTTCTTTAAGGTACCTGTAGAGAGCAATAAGGTCGCCCCTGAGCCTCCTCTTCTCCAGGCTGAACAATCCCAGCTCCCTCAGCCTCCCTGTCATCAAAACCAGTCTTGTTACCAGTATTATAAAAGCTTATTGCAACTCTTCAGTTGTTGTTAAAGGCCATAAGCTTAATCTCTCACTATAACATGAGTTTTAGCCTGAGTCTTTCCAGACTGGAATTTGAGTCCTTACAATACCTAAATTTATTCATACAGCAGTGGAGATGTTTGGGTTTGGTAAGAAGGGGAATTTGTTTTCTGGTAGCTTTTATGATTCTCCAGCATTAACCTAGTGCTCTGTGTACCAAGAATTGTCTTGTAGCACTTCATAAAAAGCACAAGGAACAGACTAGGATCAGGAAAAGCCTAGGTAGTATTTGTTGGTTTATCATCAGCTTGAAATCAAGCCTGTTCTCTTAATGAGTGAGACTAAGTTTAACATGGTGAAAAAAAATGCTAAAACTCCTGCAGGATCCAAGAGCTCTTATATTTATATTTGGAAAAGCAAGTTTTTAGTTTCATGCTGGTTTTTCTTTAAGCATGTGGGTATGTTGCCTATATCCGCACAAAGGATGTCAGTGTACTTGAAGCAGTGATGTGATTATCTGAACAATTCACCACTAGCTTTAGTTGTCTAGGATATAACACCTGTTATGCAACAACAGTACTCTTGTTACAGTGAACAGCAATCAAAAGTGGGTTACCCATTTTCAAAGAGAAGATGTTTCACTATTCCAGGCAACATTCAGGGTCAGGAGCTCCTCTTCAGCTGTTGTTTCTCTCTCAGTAGTAGATATTGTCAAGCTTTTCGAATTCCTGCTTTATGTCCTATCAGGTTATTCAAGGTTAGTGATCTCATCTTACATGGTTTGCAGTATTAAGAAAGAGAGTTTGGGTGGAAAGGAAGGTGAAGCTGTGTTTAAAGCACTCACAAATATATGTGGGAGGTGGTTCTAAACTCTTGTCTTGGCTCATCTTAATACAGTAATTTGAAATGTTTTTTTTTTTTTTTTTTTTTTTCCATATGTAGCTGCCATATGTATATTGGATAAAGTTGTTCTCAGCTCTGTTGAAGATCTTCCATTTTACTTAAAGAGCTAGTCACTGAGAAACACTTTTTCAGTAATCTGTTGGTTTGGGCTTTGCCCTGGATTCCATTCCCCTTCCACATCAGAGTGAAAACATGCTTATATGACCCCATTGCTTTCTTAAGAGGGGTCATATGACAATAAAGTGTTCTTTCTGTTTCACATGAGACAGGTTGACTTGTGGTAGGGTTCTGATTCCAAAAGAGATTTAGAGCTGAAAACCAGAGCTCAAACTGATCTCACTGTATGTATGGTACTGTAGAACACTCCAGTCTGCTTCTCAGGACTGTTTATGGATTGGTTTAGTTTGCTCTCTGCTAGCTTTGATTTGCCCATGTGTTGCACTGAGAACCTGCATGCCTAACCAATTTAATGATTCCATTGTTTAGTGAAAGACCTGCGAGTCAGGAATTCAATAAATCAGAAAACTGTTAAATAAAACATAAGTGAATGCAAAAATAATCATTTAGTGGACATTATGAAAAGACGCTAAACCAAACAGTGCAGACCAAGGCATGATGTATAACATCTAAACAAATATGACAACTAATTAAGGATGAGATTCCACATTCAGGATGACAGGCATTATAAAAATGAACAGCTAGGTTATGTTCGGGAAAAAAAAACTGCGCTTTGCAAATGTCAGGCAGACAGCTCAGTAAGCAAAAAAGCTCAGTTATCCAATTAAAGTAAATGTGCGGTGTTCTCAGTATAAAGAGCTAAAGCATCCTTATGCTGAGGAGTTAAGATCCTGAAATGTAAGTGGAGCAAAAAGTTCTCTCTATAAAGCTCAGTGTAATCTATCAAGATTAACATTTTGCATGCTGGCAAAGTCATATAGTAATGTGTTTCATTTTTTGAAATTAGAAACATTAGACTAAGATCAGTACCAATTTAAACCCCAGGTAATGCCAAATATTAAATTGAATTCATTATTTGCAACCACAATGTGCTAATAAACTTTCCCTGATGGTTTCTATGGGAAATAGATATTATGTTAGGTCCCCTCCTCTTTCGGAAGATCCTTTCTGATACTTCATGTAAAATGTATTAACAAGTTGCACAACTGTAATTTAGGGCAAAAGTCTTCATCTAAAAGTAATTCCTGATTTATTCAGGAGTAATTCCAGTCCTAGGAAAGACTGAGGATATTTTTAAACATTGGCATGTGCATGGATGGTTTGAGAGAGGCTGCAAAGTTTCAAAACCAACAGTGAGAGACGCAGTTTAATCTAATCTGTTGTTGTCACATTCTAACAAAAGGAGATTATTGCATATCAATGAGAAGTCAGTGGTAGAAAGAGATTGCAGTAACACATCAGCATATTGTCTCACAGATTAAAAAGACGCATCAAGGATCATTCTCATTAAACCCCATTCCTGTAATCCAGTATGTGATACTTCACTTTTTCTCAGATCTCATTGCCATTGGTAGATTTCTGCCATAAATCACAATAGAGAAGAGATAGCAGGTACCAAATATTAATATTTGAATCTAAATTTCAAAATTGTCACTGATACAATATGACTCCCTACTGTCACAGTCTTTCTTGCAGCTATCTTTCTCTCGCTTATACTGGTCTCTACTGAGCTCATGCAAGTATACCCAGATCATGGAAGAGTGCTATAGGCCATAAGTAACAAAAACTGATCTGTGGAGCTCCTAATGCACAGGAGAGAAGTATGTGAACATGGGTTCCTCTCTGAACACAGATCTAAGGGATATGATCTGGGCTTCAGTTAATAGTTTGCTTGGCAAACAATCCCTAAGACATATCCACAGATTATTTATTCATTTATTTATTTATTTATTGTAACACTACCATGAACTTACTACTAGTTTATATTAAAATGGACCCTAGTGAAAAATAACAGCTATATGATACATCCATTTTATTTTCCTTTCTTGTGCTAATTAATGGTGTCAACAATGAAATTTATGTAATTCCTTTAGGTCATCTGATCTGACCCAATGTCCTTCCATTGTAGAACTGGTATCTGTATGTGAGATATCCCTATATGAGCGAGACTGTAGATCTTACACATTTTATGTATAGTGCAAAGAGTGCAAAGTACTGTGATCTCTGTAACATGTTCACTGTGAGGCTGTTCCTCACAGTAAAACTCACTGATAGCAAATTTTCCCTAGAACTGAAGCCACTTTTTTTCTTTTTTTAATCATCCTATTAGTCTTAGAGATCTTAATCACGTCTCTTTCTCATATGAGCTGCAATAGCTCTGTAAGTGTCCAAAAGTCTTGGCCATTTAGTGACCTTCAATAGATCTATCACTTTTTATTGTTCTTTTTGGATTTATTCCAACTTTAAGTAGACATAATGCAGGAAGTTTTTAGCGATAGGGTATTGAACACGATTTCTTTTGCTTAGCAACATCAGACCCACTTACTCCCTCAGAGTTTCAGGTAGGAACCTTGGAATACACTGAAGGCTATTGCAGAATTATAGCAAGGCATGGTTAGATTTAACTTACACATACTTTGTTTGGTTTCATTTTTATCTTCTTTTTCTAATGTCTCACCAGGTCGTATTTTTTTGGCATGAATCCACAGTTCAGCTTTCTGTATAATCAGTTGAAAGACAGATGATACTCAAAAGAAATTATTATTTAATGCATTGCTGTAAAGAGCTGTGCTTGTGTTGCAGCAATTCACATAACAAGGCCGTAATAGAGGATCAAATGCAAAATCTTCTGTGTCTCTGTGGGCTCAGTTTTGCATTTGGCTCAGCGTCCCCAGATTCTAAAATCTTATATAAAGACACTTTTTTCTTCCACTACCACATGAAACATCATATTGGAGATAATGTTCTGAGTGTGTTTATGTTTCGTGTGTTTATACTTGCTGTAATTTAAGGCAGTCCCAAGAATTAAGCATAACAGTGATTTTTTGTTTGTTTGCAGTTACTTGAGGAGAGAAACTCAAACCCTTCTGAAGTATACAGCAGTATAGTTCTGAATATTTTTATACTAAAAGTTTTTTACATTAACTGAAAAAATTACCTAGAATCATTACTTGCAACTTCTGTAGAAGATGGTAGTGTAGTAGCTTGCAGCTTCTACTCTCTTTAGTCTGGCTAAGGCATGTTAGTTGCTGATCACCACTTTTAAATGAACAAGATTTGACATTTTAAAAAAGGCAACTTTTAGGTAGATCATGTAGAGGAATAGTTGCTTGTTTCTCAGACTAGTAATTTAAATCTGCAGTTTTAAATATTGAGGAAGTGTGAGATCAGAATCAGAAGAGGCAGTAAGAGCAGAGAAAGTTATCTTCTGTTTGCATTCTTGCTATAGGAAAGAAGTCTGCTGTTTGTATCTTCATAACTGGCAGCAGAGCAGATCTTCATTTTAAGCCAAAATTTAAACCTGTCTGTTGGAGTAAGTCTCCAAAACAAGAACTTCTAAGTCTGGAAACTTATAACCACAGACAAATTTTCTAATAGGATATTCAATTCAAGCCATTTGCAGAAGAATTAACATGACGCAAAAGACTTTTCTGGGGTTTCCCCCTTCATAAGATGGTTTATAAAGCAGAAAGCAGAAAATTATTACTCGGACAGAGGCTTTATGCTTTACCAGGGGAATCAGAATGGAATTCAAGTTTGTGAAGCACCTGATTTATATATTAAAAAAAAAAAAAAAAAATCTGTCGAATGTTCAAATGAGAGGTGAGAATGTCAGCTCTGCAGTCTTTAAGAAAAAATGGAATAGCTGCAATACCCTCACCTATGTGTGACCTTGTCACCCGCAGAATTGCCATGTTTTTTTGTGAAGTAAGCAGTTACACTTGCAACTCTGAATGTTTCTGCCATCCTTGCCTTTTTCGTATAGAACCTCTGTTTCACATCTCCTTGTACATAACTGTTCATGTTCACACAGATGGGCAACAATCCAACTTCATATTTTCTGAAAAAAAAAAGAAAAAAAAAGTGATGGCCTGGAGATAACAACATTAAGTCATTCTTAATTTACAGAAACAGCTGATAAAATAACTGAGGTTTCATCACAGAAAGATCTGGAGCCCCATTGCTCCACAGTTAGAAAGTAAAATTATCTCAAGTAAAAAAAGCAAGCAAATGAGGAAAAAATAGTTTTATCTGGGAAGCTGAGAAGCAACTTTTATTGGCTGAAAGAATATAGAGAGAAATATGCATGTTGCCAAAGCCAGTAAATTCTGCTGTACAGATGAGTTCTGATGGGATGTCTCTGGATTTTGATGGATGCCTTTTTTTCCTTTTTTTTTTTTTTTTTTTTTTTTTTTAATGTCACCTGCCATTAGGCCCTGGTATAGAAATTGTTCACTTAACCCAGCCTTCAGCTTACTTTGTCCCCTAATGGGGAGAAGACGTAATTCGTATACTGAGATTAAGAGGAGGGCATGCATCACCACAAAATGTTGTGCCAGTCATCCTTTCTCAGTCCAGTCTGAAGTCTCTTATCTCTGGAAAATGTGAAGTGGCTACATGAATAGGATAAGCAAAGAAACATGGCCTACTTTTTCTATAATCTTCTTTTATAGCTTTACTCTCAGTGACTTTGACAGGAAGTCAACAGAGAAGTATTTTTGCCCAATGACAGATTAATGGAAATATGTGTAAATTTGTGCTCTCATTGAGTTGTTCACCTCTGTCTCATTCAGTCAGCCTGCCTCCTGGCACCATTAAGTAGAATTTTACAGCTGTGTGGAGCCTACCATAGGGTTGGAGACAGGAAAATTGTGTGTCATAAATGCAACACCCTGAGAAACAGGTCCCCCATGAAATGAATTATCTTAAGACAACTGGAGATTTGTGGAAGCAGAAATCAGGTATCTTACTGTTACATAAGGGCAGAAGGAATTAGGTACCGGCATTTACAGCTGCAGCAGAACTAGCCGAGTCAACTGAAATGTTTATCATTGATCTGCCTAAATCCTGAGGGAGCTCTTCAGAATTTTTTCATCACACAGCAAGCTACAGTCAAGACTAGTGGAAATTCCCCAAGTACTGGTTGCAGTATTTTATTCTGATTTTTCTGGTCTTTTCAAGGTGTTTTGTATATAACTGAAGTCACCTAAACAGGTGCAGTCCAACTTCAGCAGACATGTTTGCCTACACTTGCCTTGTCTTCTTACAAAAGACACTTTTAAGATCTGCTTTTGTATACCTTGTGATTTCTGCACTTTTTCCCAAATTTGAAAGTTCTTATCCCCTCCAATTTAATTCCTAAACTAAAATTTCATTTTGTTCATGATTCATGAGTGAATGAGGAGCATGTAATTTTTTCAAATCTAGTTCAAAGAGATACTAAGACCTTAACTTGCCAATTACCATATTGTTTTCTAAAAATTGTATTATATGAAGATTAGTTAGAATGGTAGAATATTTACAAATGTTGTTGTCACCTATTTGTAATAACTTAAAAATTCATATAACATTTTCCAGTGCAACATCTGGTGTCTGAGTTAATGAAATCAGATGTCATTTAAAAACAAACAAACAAACAAAAAAAAAAAACTTGAAAATTTCCAGGCTTCTTTTGCTTCAAGTTACTTCTGTTTATTGTTTTTGGAGAAGCAACCATTGTATTGTATATAATAGTGACTATATATTTTAATATAAGACAAAAATTGCCAGTTCTTTTTAGACTTTGTGGTTCCTTAAACTTGTTAGAATCATAAAGGACACAGCTGTTTATTTTGTTAAATTTAGCTGTTTATTGCTTCTTTTCTCTTCCATGCGCTAATTGCTAAGCCTTACTGTAGCTTTGAATGTCTCCTGCCTGTGTATGAATGTTGTGAAAGGATGGTCAGATACCACCTTGGATATTTTTTTTCTCCTAAACTAACTTTCTTTTGTTTTTCCTCTTCAATGGACAAGAAGCTGTACTGCAAAAGTAGATGATATGCTATGCTATTGGCCAGATAATCTGTGTATTCTGTTACCCAAGAAATCCAGATAACTTTCTTCCTACTCATTGCTAGCATTACATTTAAGATTTAGGAAGGAGAGAGGAGGGAAGGGGGAAGGACAAAGAGAAAATGTATTGGTAGTTATGTCAGTATGCTGAGGGAACTTAGCAACAAAGCAACAGAAGTCATTACTGAGTGAGCAGAATGAAGGAATCTTAAATAACTTTAAGGCTGCTGAAAGGAACACTCATATAGTCTATGGTGCTTGCAATCATTCTGCAGAAAACTAGACAGCATTAAAAGAGAAAAGTTTAAATTATTTTTCATGTAAGTACAAGTGTGCAACAATATTAATAGTGTGTTTTAATCAGAGAAGAGACAATGGTGTAAATTTGATATTTAGTTATTTAGTTAGTCATAATTTACAGGGCTCTGACCAGAGCAGTTGATCATCTAAGGTGACCTGTTTTCTGTAAATTCAAGAATGGATGTCTAAAAGCAAACATTTATTATACAAAATTATGGAGGTAAATGTTTTTGACTAGAGAGAAGGAATTTCAGGATTCTAGCATGAGCCAAGTAACAAGCTGGTTTTGGGTAGGTTATGTATATTTTTCATGTGTCATAGGCTATCTATACTTTGACATAAGGAGTGATAGAACTAATAATGTGTAATGTTGTTGTTACAACAAACAAACAAACAAACAAATAAAGGGTTTTGACATCACTGAAGGTACTTAGGTTTTGGTTGAAAATTCAACCAAAGCAGGAGAATCCACAGCTGTCCTCCTCCATCCTCCCCCAGGCACACAACAGGAAGAAAGCACAAGCTTTTATGGCAAATTGGCTTTGGGAAGCTACAGATTAGTAACAATTAAGCCTCCCCCAGAATTGCTTCAACTGCCCCTGGGGTTAGACTGGCAACCTGTACTAAGAACTGAGCTGAGCTTTCTGTCTGATGGATCATTACTTAAGGAAAACAGCTGTGTATTGAATATTTAACATGATCAAAGAATAACTACATAATGCAAATGCAGCCATCTCAGGATTATTAAGATATCACCATGGGTTGCCTGAAAAAGGAACTCCAAGTTGTCAGTTATGTCTTGTAGCACTGATTAATGATAGTCACTTGAGTAGCAAGGCAATATGTAGGCACAGGCTGCATACCTGTAGAGGTTTAGCTACATTCTGATAACTGTGCTGTCTACACGTAAAGCCACAATGACAACTGCTGAATCATGGAAGAGAGCCATAACAATTCAATGCAGTCTGTCCTGGTAAATTAATATTCCATAGTTCATTCCAATGGGATTAAAGCTATTTCTCTGCAATCACTGGTGCCAATCTTTCACCAGGCCTTCTGTGGAGTTGGGAGATGAGGGCGACTCAATCTGTTCTTCCTAATTTTTGTATACAGAAATTCTTTTTCAGCCTTTAAAGATATATTTGACCTCAAAGTAAACAGAATACAGGCCTTTCTCCAACTAAGTTTCATTCCTCCGTATACAAAGCACAAATCATTATTTATTTATTTATTTTGTGTTTATACTTTCAAAAACATTTTGTATAATAATCCACCCTGGATATATTATTTAAGGGTAGTTGAAAACCAAGCTTTTCTAGAATCACAACTGCAAAGGCAAAGCAACTCTCCTGTGAGTTTGTTGATAATGTGGAGAAAAAAATGACAAAGACTTTTGCCAGATGAAACTGGTAGTCTTGGGGAGAGGTTTAGGGGTTTTGCCCTTCAAGCCACTTCTGATTATCTACACATAAATAGAAAAATCACCAGTAGTTTGTACAATGCCCATAGGACACTCCTTCCTTTCATAAAAATTAAAGAAGTCTGACCTAAAAAGTAGTAGAAACAATAATAGAAGACTTTTTTTTTTTTTTTTTTTTTTTTGCTGCAAAGTGTTTGGTACCATGCCCTCATTTACAATTGGCCATCTGTCTTTCAGAAAGCTTAATTTAAAACTGAAAATGCCTCAAGATGGACCTTGCAAAAGTTTGCAAAATTTCCTTATGACAGGCATTTACAAAACCTTCCCCTTATACATTGAGCTACTTGTAGTTAAGATGTATTTAATGGAAATATTACTAAAGTTTAAAAGATTACTACTAAAATTTAGCAGCTGTGATTACACTCTTTTCAGTAGCAATTGCATTCCTACCGCACAGCTTACAAAAGTTTTCTGGTATCTTATTTTATATTTGATCCAGAAGAAGCAGTTTACTTAGACAGTTTACAACTCAGTGGAGATTCTATTTTTTTAAATTATTTTTTTCTTTTCTTTTAAAGACTCTTTTTCCAATTCCTAACTTTAAAATAAGGGAGTTTAAGTGAAGATCAAACAGCAAGTAAAGATTTAAGCATAGCAGAATTGAGGGGTAGGAGGGAAGCAAACAGATAGAAGACTTATGCAAACCCCCAAAGATTCTTGGTGTTGTTTGTTTGTTTTCGGTAATAATGTTGACTAACTACAACAGCTATCTTTCAAGAAAGAGCTGGGGAAAGATGTCTGTGCAGAGAAGCATCCCACCAACACACTTGTAGAGCCTATCTTTCTAGACAGTGCCTTTGGCCTACGCTGAAAAGCATAATACAAAGACATTCTATTTCAAATGAAAGTTCATTTTTGCTGTAGAAAGCACAAAGGCAGCTGCATTTCACTTTTTTTTAGCCAAGACATGTCGCAAACCTAGTCAGCCTGGTTTTAAGACCTTTATTATTGGCCCCTGACTGATATATAGCACTGTGACAAGCATAAGTTTTCTCCTTATTCAGCATGAAATTAACTTGGCATGTTCAAAGAAGCAAAGCTATCAAGCTAGGATCATAATCAGTGTTAGCTTCTTCAGGGGAATCTTCACAGCCAAACACTAAAACGTAATCTGTACATACAACTACTCCCAGGAGAACATTGTAGCAATAGTTCCACGCATGCCCGAGAGCAGACATGCTCTGGCTGCCCTTGCAAAGGGTGAAAAAATAAAAGAATATTCTTCATGCCTTCCCTCTGCCTTTCCACAGTAGCCCCGAAGTTGTCACAATGCAGCCCAAATGCATTGTTTTAAATATGTTTGTAATGAATAAATGTATTCATAGTCATTTGGAGCTGGTATTTTAAATGTTTAAATGTCTTTTGGGAAGCTTTAGCCTGAAACGCTGTTGTTAAGACACTGAAATATTAGTAAATCTTCCAAACAACGCAAGTTCTAATGTTCCTCATTTCTGTGGTGCTACATGCTGTGCTAATGACCTGGTGACTGGATTTTCTGCTTTTGAAAGCAGAGCTATGTGCTGTAAAACTTTTATCTAAGTTGAGCTGCCTTTCTCTAATGAATTTTTTATTTGTTTACTTGTTGTTTCACTAGAATTTAAAAATAGCAATTAAAAAAAAAAAAAAAAACACACAAAAAAACCACCACCACCACCAACAACAAAATCACCCTGAACAAGGAACTTGCCTTCATTCAAAGTCTAATATAATGATGGAAAATACATCATTGTGTGTCCAGTAAAGTGAAAAAGAAGTCAAGAAAAATGCATAAATATGCTTAGTACTTTACATGACAAGAAATGTATAATTCATGTGATGATGGTATATATGCACATAAGCTACCACAGACACATTTGCCACGCAGCTGTGCTTGTGCATGCTGCTGCATAAGCATAGTGAACTCTCAGTTTGTTTGAAATTCCTAATGCCTATTGAACACAAGATCAGGCCCAGCTTACTCTCAGCTTCCAGTGTGGTTTGTTTAATAAAGCATCAGCTAAATTGAATTGAAATACTGAACAAGATATTGGGCCTATGACCATGCAGGCATAAAACATACTTGTGAGTTAATTTTATACTTAGTCATAGTGCTGTTTAGTGTTTTTGTTGTTGTTGTTGTTGTTGTTTTTAAGAAAGAAAAAGAAAAAGAAATGAGGAAAAGAAAAAGAAATGAGGATAAGAAGGAGGATGCAGGTAATTGCAGTCTGGTCAACCCCACCTCAGTTCCTGGAAAGCTAATGGAATAACTGTGGAAGCTCACCTGGAGTACTGTGTTCATTTTTTGTTATTTTGTTTTGTTTGTTTGTTTGTTTTTATAAAAACTCCCCAAATAAAGTAAGCAGTCCACTGCAATTCTGGTTTTACAACATGTCTCAATGGTTGTAGGGATGTGTGAGAGTGCACTACCTTTCGCCTGTTCCAGGTGAGGGAGGCCTAAATGGCACATTCTGCATTTCCACTGTTGATTTGAATCAGACCCTACAGCAAACTGTCCTACCCACCGTGAGTTTCTTTCTGTCAGAGAGATGGAAAGAGCCCTTGAAGGAAATGGAGAGAGAACCAAACTGATTGTGCAGATACTGCCTGGAAACATGGGGGCCACTAGGGGACCATGGGGAAGCCAAGGTCTATCCCACACAGCAGCCATCAGCATGGAATGTCCTTCTCCACCTTCATTCAGGATAAAGGCTGTATGACCCTGCAGGACCAAAAGCATGGATAAACCATTTCCTTATGGTTTCTGATACCAGGGTTGATGCTGCGATCTTTGCTCATTCCTGCAGAGCTTCTGTGTGGAAGTGGAGGCCATGACAGTGTGGGGCCTGCTCCTGGAACTATCGCCTGCTGGGCCAGGGCTCCCCAGAATTTTGCTGCATGTATCCTTGGCCCGAGGCACCCCTGCCTGTTTGTCACAGTGTTTGCTTTACCCTGGCCTTGCCAGGAGGACAGTGGGAGTGAAAAGGGCATGGAGATGCCAACAGCTCCAGTCCAGGAGGGAGAGGAGGAAGAGGAGGAGGAAGCAGCAACACACAGCAAGGTATCAGTGGGCGAAGCATATACCATGCTGTGGAGGTCGTATTTCTAGAATTCTTTTTCTGGGTCCTTTTGACAACTCCAAAGATGACAGTTTTACATGAAATGTTTTCCCATCATATGTTTTTAATGAATGGTCTTATTCAAGGTAGTAAGGGTTTTTGTCCTTTCTTAGTGTTCCATTAATAGGTGTTCTATCAGATGCATGGGGTAGAAAGCCTTCTTACAGATTTCTTCACCTGTGCCCCAATTCCATTGTTGAGAATAAGTCCATGGTGGTACTTTGATGAGATTTTTGGCATCTGTAACCCTTTCTGTTACATTTTCTGTAATATTTGCATGTGTAATGCAAGAATGTGTAGTAATTACAGACTATGAACTGGCATCTGCGACCTTTTCAGTGAGTTCAACATGGTACAACATGGCAAAAGTTCATGAGGTTCAGCATGGCTAAGAGCTGGGTCCTGCACTTTGGCCACAACAACCCCATAACCCCATGCAGATCTACAAGCTTGGGGCAGAGAGGCTTGAAAGCTGTCTTATATCAGGAATAGTGTAGCCAGTAGGGTCAGGGAGGTGACCATCCCCTTGTACTCTGCTCTGGTGAGGCTGCACCTCAAGTACTGTGTTCTGTTTTGGGTCCCTCAGAACAAGAAGGACATCGAGGCCCTGGAACATGTCCAGAGAAGGGTTATGAAGCTGGTGAAGGTCCTGGAGCACAAGTCCTGTGAGGAGCAGCTGAGGGAACTGGGGGTGTTTAGTCTGGAGAAGAGGAGGCTCAGGGGAGGCCTCATTGCTGTCTACAGGTACCTAAAAGGGAGGTGTGGGGAGCTGGGGTTCAGCCTTTTCTTGCAGATAACTAATGATAGGACAAGAGGGAATGGCCTCAAGTTGTGCCAGGGGATGATTAGGTTAGAAATTAGGAGACATTTCTTCTTAGAAAGAGCAGTCAGGTGTTGGAACGGGTTGCCTGGGGAGGTGGAGGAGTCACTGTCCCTGGGGGTTTTTAAGGAAAGGTTGGAAGTGGTGATTAGGGACTTGGTATACCTGGTTATATCAGTGCTAGGGGGATGGTTGGACCAGATGATCTTGAAAGTCTTTCCAACCCAAATGATTCTGTAAATTTGGTAACTAGTCATGCTGTTAGAATATACCTGTCTGATAGCTATGGAGATAACCTGTTTAGTCATTCTACATATGTGCTGTGGAGAGGTCTCCAGAGCTCAGCACTGCTGAGTGGGGTATCAGTAGGCCCAAACTTTAATCTCTACTTGAAAGGGTTTAGGTTGCTGAATGTGAGACAGCCCACAGGAGCACAGCAAGGAGCCTCAGCTGGATAGGACACACATGACAAATGTCTGCTTGTGTGTGAAGCAAGAAGAGAGAGAGGAGATTATCACTAAAAATTGGGTAACAAGCCCACAGACAAATGCCAGAGCACTCATTCCACAGAAGGGGTGATGTTTTCTTATCTCCATCCTTTTGGTGCCAGAGGTTTACAGTTCAGCCTCACAATGATGCTACTGGTATTAGTGGAGAGTGGGAAGCTTCAGTACAAGGACAGAAATGAGCAATGGGAGAAGAGGGTTGGGGACAGGGCAGAAGATTTGGCAGAGGTGTGAATGGAGGCAACATAGACCAGCACCCCAGCTTTTTCCAGTGTCATTCAGTTTGACTTTAAAGTGAAACAACAGAAAACCTCTCCCCTTCCTCAGTTCCAAAATTTCAAAGTAGAGCTCCAAGAAAGAATAGTGTGTTTTGAGAGCTGCAGGTTTTTATTATGCTAAAATCATAACATCTAAAATCCAATTCAGTCCTTGTTATAATAAGTGTAATGAAGAATTTATTGATATTTCCACTAAAATTAGTTAGAAGGCAAACTTTAAAAAATGTCACGGATAATTAACTAGGAATATTTCTCAGAAGAGATTTGTTATATTAAAAGGCACTGAAATTACTAATGTTAATCAACTATATTGTATTAAAAAAATGTATGGATTAATTAAATACTTTAAATATGAAGAAATAAATTAAAAAGGGGGGTATAGGGGAATCACAGGCTTGAAACTTTGTCTTCTGTCATGTTGCTTTCCCTGCACTTTCTAAGTACCTAATTTAGTAAGAATTCAGATTAAACAATTCTTTTTGGTCAGCCTAAGCCATTTTTAATATTCAAACTTGTAAGTAAAAAAGTTGCTGGGTATTTTTCATTCACTTGCCTTGAATGCAGATGCTGGCCTCTTCCTCCCACCCCAAGCTGCACCTAGTCAGTAAGGGCCAAAGGAAATCTGCTAAATAGAGCTTGTAATATTTTTCTGGGATTCTTTGACTACTCATGCCTATAGTACCTGGTATTCCTAGGTGCTCTCCTGCCTGAACAAATCTGGTGTTGTTTAGCCATTAACTTAAGATTAGAAGTGCATTCAGCCCAATACACCTGAAATTATTATTTGCTGATGAGGGCAATTTAACTTCTACACTACTGAGCCCCCCCCCCCCTCCCTTTTATTTCATAATTATATACTACAAATTTTGCAGGCTACAGTTTCTCATTTTTTCTTGTGGAAGCAAATGGAGAAGTTCCTCTCTTGTCTGGGCTGAGGCAGTGTTTTGTGATGTTAGAAAGCAAGGTCCCCCAGGGCTCCCCCAGGGCTCAGTACTGGGGCCAGTCCTCTTTAATATCTTTATTGGTGATCTGGATGAGGGCATTGAGTGTACCCTCAGTAAGTTTGCAGATTACACCAAGTTAGTTGTGTGTGTCGATCTGCTCGACGGTAGGAAGGCTCTGCAGGAATATCTGGATAAGCTGGACCAATGGGCTGAGGCCAACTGCATGAAGTTCAACAAGGCCAAGTGCCGGGTCCTGTACCTGGGGCACAACAACCCCAAGCAGAGCTACAGACTGGGAGATGAGTGGTTGGAAAGCTGCCTGGCAGAGAAGGACCTGGGAGTATTGGTGGATAGTCAGCTGAATATGAGCCAGCAGTGTGCTCAGGTTGCCAAGAAGGCCAACAGCATCCTGGCTTGCATAAGAAACAGTGTGGCCAGCAGGGCTAGGGAGGTGATTGTCCCCCTGTACTCGGCTCTGGTGAGGCCACACCTGGAGTACTGTGTTCAGTTTTGGGCCCCTCACTACAAGAAGGACATCGAGGTGCTTGAGCGAGTCCAGAGAAGGGTGACGAGGCTGGTGAGGGGCCTGGAGAAGAAGTCCTACGAGGAGCGGCTGAGGGAGCTGAGTTTGTTCAACCTGGATAAAAGGAGGCTCAGGGGCGACCTTATCGCTCTCTACAGGTACCTCAAAGGAGGCTGTAGCGAGGTGGGGGTTGCTCTGTTCTCCCACGTGCCTGGTGACAGGACGAGGGGGAATGGGCTAAAGTTGCGCCAGGGGAGTTTTAGGTTAGGAAGAACTTCATTACTTACAGGGTTGTTAGACATTGGAACAGGCTGCCCAGGGAAGTGGTGGAGTCACCATCCCTGGAAGTCTTTAAAAGACGTTTAGATGTGGAGTTTAGGGATATGGTTTAGTGGGGACTGTTAGCGTTAGGTCAGAGGTTGGACTCGATGATCTTGAGGTCTCTTCCAACCTAGAAATTCTGTGATTCTGTAACTGTAAGAGTGATCAGCAAAGTTGTCTTCTACCTACCTCTAAGACAAAAAGTAAAAATCTATTTTCTTATAGAAAATGAGATTAACAAATGAAGAAAATTTAAACTAGTCTTCCCATCCTGCAATGGCATAAATCATGGCCCAGCTTCCTAAAATACAGTGAGGTCTTGCTAACAGAAATTGTAATTTGGCTTTTGCGAAAGGGCTACATGCATGTTGCTTTCAAGACCCCGTGTTAGTATTGTAAAACAAATTTGCTCTAGAGATCCTCTGGTTCAATAATTACTATTGAAGAGGCAGTCAGAAGTAGACCATTTCATTGTTTTAAACTAAACACTCAATCTTGAAAGCTGGAAGACACAGATTTATTATTATTGTTATTGTTATTGTTATTGTTATTGTTATTGTTATTGTTATTGTTATTGTTATTGTTAATAATAATAATAATAATAATAATAAATTATTAATAATAAATTAATAATAATAATAATTACAACAACAACAAAAAAGCTCATGGTTTTTCTATCTCAGTGATAGGTATTGTCATAAAGTCTTGTTCCGCCATCTTTTTATTTCAATTGTGTGGTGTTTTAAATGATGCTGGGTAATACAGAAGGCTATGTGTTAGAAACAAGTCACCTGCTGATTTCCAACAGTTGCTTTATAGGAAAGAATATTCCTTGAAATTCAAAATCTCTTCAGACAAGTCTCTAGTATTCAAGGAGTTGTTCTATATACGAGGTTTGTTATAGTACATCCCACATAATATGGGTGCTTTTTAGTTATGTGATGGAAATACTAACATATATTTATGTAAAATGCAAATGCACTTAAAATAACCTAAAATGTTTGTAGTGACAGACTATCAGTCAGACAGAATGAACTGCCCTCATTTATTTTTTTATTTTTATTTTTTTATTTTATGGAGGCAGTAAATCAGAGAATTCCTTCACCTGTCAAGTTCAGATCAAAGAATTCACTGCAATTATATTGATTGAAACATCTGGACACTCTTATACTGGAAATAGGCTTATACTACATGCAAAAGTTAACCTCTGCAACTATTTAAAAATACAAAATAGACATTTTTCAAGAAGACTTCTATTTTTTACTTTTTTTCATGGTGTTTGTTTTGACTTTTTCCTCTGAAAGGTGTGGTCATTTTGCTATCACCCAGGTAGTAAGCTAAAAACCTGAAAACACGTACACCTGTGTTTCAAGTCTTAGGCATTTTTCAGCCTATGTCTCCAAACACAGCTAAGCTGTTTGTGACGAACTGGGCATTAACAAGAAGCTTTACTGGTGCAGTGATGTTTCTGCTCCCTTCAAGAGTGCTGCTGACTGCAAAGTCATTTTTCAGACATGAGGAAGCTGAAAGTCAGACCACATTTTTCATGCGGGGGAAGGGGTACGTTTGGTGGAGAGAGGGGAGGAGGGTAGTTTTTTGGTTGTGTAGGGATTTGTGTCTCAAGACAAAGGGCACGGGTGAGTGTTACCCAATGCAAACAAACACATGGCTCTCCTACTTCAACTGCTTTTCTTGTATAGGCAGATGAAAAATGTCTTACTGTGACTGGGTGGAGTCATTCCTGAATACAAAAGCTGAACTGGATATGTGATGCTGCCCAAACCCACTGCTAAGGCATGTTATTTCCACACACTTTCAGCCTCACCCTGTTGGGGAGGGAGAGTGAGGGTGCCACTGGGTTGGCATCTGGCACACAGCTAAAGTTGACCCACCACAAAGGGAGCACCGCAGTGGCTGTGTGGGAGTGCTGTGTGAGAAGAGTGGGTGTCATGAAAGAGTACAGCACATGTGTTTGAAGAAAGTGGAAAAAAGGCTGTGAGACAGGAAGCAGGAAGTCAAGGGACTGTTGAACGTTAATATAGGCAAGAGAAAGACAAGATGCTTGGCTGAGGAAGATACAATAATTGAATGTTGTTGTACTTTAAGGACTCTAATAGTAATGGCATGAAAGACTTTTATATATTAAGAGATAAATGCAAACATTGTATATGAATTTCCAAGACAACTTGGAAAAAAGGTGCATGAGGCTACTAATACAATTTTTGTCCTAAAAAATAGGTGGTCTGTTTACACGTTGTTAATAGACAATAAAGGATAATGTTGGAGCATAGCCATGAAAAGCAGAGGTGAGAAGCACAGGGCACAAAACAAACTTTTACCCAGGATTTAAGTTGGACTTAAGGGATGCGTGAAAGCTGTTCTTCGTGCATCTTCATTGCGTAGAGTGCCTCGTCATGAGCCCTTATCAAAAGATCTCTGTTTGGTCAAATTCTGTAACAGGTATTGTTGTTCATTCAGGTCACTTCCTAGCAATACATCAGAGCTACCATGACAGCCAGTCAATGTAGCACTTATTTTCTCTTTTGCAATACGTGTCTTATTAAAATAGTGCTATCCCCAAGTAGTTTTAATGAGTTAATAACTTGTACTCTGCCTATTTGTGATGCAGACTCATTAAGCAGATGTGAACAAGTATCATTGCAAAAAGAAGTCCTCTGGCTGTGGGGACTGTCAGTTGGAAGATACATTGCTTCTATGGTACTTGATTAGAAATGTAAGTTGATAGTTTGGCACAAGTACTCACATAAACTGTAGTACAAATACTTAATTGGCTGGTTTTGCTGGGAGGTGCCAATTAAGCAGACTTGACTAAAGTTGTTTAAGAGGGTAGCAAGTGCAAAACCAAAAAGCTGTGAACTCAGAAGGAGAAGTGGGCATTACAGAAGATGAGCTGAGTCCCTGCATTCAGAAAAAAAAAAAAAAAAAAAAAAAAAGCTTCCAAATTTGTAACCAGCAACAAACAGAAGTACAAGCTTGCAATGAAAACATCCCTAAAGCAGTTACTGATGTCACTTATAAGAGAAAGGGAATATGCAGGTGCAGACACACACACATGCCCTGATGGATGAAAAGGTTTGTGAATTCCTTCTAAACTGCCTATCTGGTGGCTCTGTTTGTATTTGAGTGGCTTTTAATCT
Organism: Aythya marila; assembly: GCF_965140915.1. Classification (NCBI taxonomy): domain Eukaryota; kingdom Metazoa; phylum Chordata; class Aves; order Anseriformes; family Anatidae; genus Aythya; species Aythya marila. Next base: position 3,402,465 of record NC_139056.1, read on the forward strand.
CTCTTATAATTCAGTTGTAATTGTTGGGGTTTTTCCTGTAACGTTGATGCATCTTACATGATATCTAGTTACCAATTTTAATGAAATTAATGCTAACTGCAGAAATAGAAGAAATATTATAATAAAGAAGCCACTTCCTCTAGAAACATTTGACTACAGGGTGAATGATCTGGCCCAAAATGTGCTCCAGGAACTCTCATAATGTCTCTCACTGGTGCTTGCTAATACAAACCTCTCTCTCTTGCTGGAAGATGATCACTGTTTAGAGACAACAGTCACAGGAAATGTTGTTGGGAAATTGTACAACTGCACAAATACTTATTTTCATTGTAAACCATCACAGTATAAATGATCATCATATTCAGACAGAATTATGGGCATATGAAAATAGGCCCACAGATAGATACTGTGCTTTAAGGAACAGTCTAGTATCATCAGGTTGTAGGTCTTCAGAGTTCTTCATACTTTGTTCAGTAATAAAAACAGTAGGTAGTCTCTGAGTTGCCATGATTTTTAACTGGCTGAAGTGATGCAAACAACTGGTACCTGTGTGGGTTTAGTTTTTATTTGTTTCTTTTTTCATAGCCCTTATAATGAACAAAAGTTGGATATCATATGTACCTCCCAGCTCCTGCTTTCTGTCCTGTCAGACAGTAGAGAAAGGCTTTTGAATATCATTGTTGAATATCATTGTTTTGAATATCATTGTACTTTGAGAAAAAATTGCTGTATAGAATTAAAAAATGTTTTGCATCCCTTAATTAGGGAGAAAAGATGAAGTATGAGATCATACCTTAATAAACAAAAAATAATATATATATATATGCATATATATAGGAGAAACCTTAGCTTGTAGACTTAACAGAAAACATGAACCATCTGTGAATGTTACTTGTAGATCATTTGCTTCATTGGCAAATGTTAAACTGTGTTGTAATGATCCAGTGAAATAATGGAAATGGGTTTTAACATTAAAATCAAAGTGCAATTAGAACATTGTTTGGCAGACTAATCTAGTAAGAAGAAGACACCCAGCTTTCTGATTTATTGGTCACATGTTGTTTTCTTAGAACTACAGAAACTGGGGTACAGTTTTATATTTATGTATTTTTAAATTATCTATACAATTATGAAAAGACAGTGCAAACATATCTAGGTATTTATTTTGTAAGACTGTTTTTTACATTTTCAACCATTTTATTTAATCCTGCAGAAGTTGAAGCTTGCACAATTTCAGGAGGTAAAGTCAGCTGTACCTTCATGTTTTGCCTTTATGTATGTTCTTGTGTGGAAGGTGTAGCATGTTAGTTTTTGATTATTATTCAACCATGAGAAAAAATGGTTAATCATCAGTGTGGCCCAGGGTGTTTTGCAAGTAAGCCCCATATTGCAGTAGATATAATTAAACAAAACCCACTTCAGACCATCTTCAGAATACAAAAGGTCAAAAAAAGATTTAGTCTTGAAATCCCTAAAAATATATTTTTATATGTAAAATAGATGTACAGAGTTATGACCACAATTTATTTGCCAAAAGTGTGCTACAAATGGTCTCTGTTTTGCTGTCTTCTATGGAGCAATGAGAAATTATGATAGGTAAGGGCTGACCATTGATGCACGTACTCCTTGTGCTCTTAATTTATGTACAGGTTGCTCACAGTAAGAATATATTTACTGTCTTGTGCATCTGAACACTAGGAACTTAGCTCTTAAAATGAAATACCAAGTAGCTGAGAATACTGCATGGTTGTCTTAGATGTAATAGCTTTTTAGAGCAAAGACTGTCTTTTTCATTTGGTTTATACAATTGGGTCCTATTCGTGACTAGGTTCCCAGATGCTACCACAATGCAAATAATTACTATTTTTAAAAAAACACACTGTGAGCTCCAGTCTAGCTTCAGGAGTAAATATTTAAATACCTTTAATATTGAACATTTGCTGAATGCCTTGGTATTCCTGTTATAATTTAGTTTATTTGTAGAATAATGTTTCAGGAAAAAAGCTTATGTGACTGTGATTGGGGGAGTTTGAGTCTTCAGCACTTTTCTGGATAAGGTGAACAAGAAGTGGAGCAGATGATTTCAGCTCTAAAATGAAATTACTTAATCATGTTCCTTCTGAGGCCAGAGGTGTATTTCCAACCAGCATTAAAATGAATTCTTTCTCAGGGTGTTGCTGCTCTGTGGAAGAAATATGTTTGTTTGTTTGTTTGTTTCTCTCTCTATTTGAGCTGGACAGTATCTGTCATTGAAGATTACTGAAGATACTATAGAAAAACTCCTGTACTTCTTAGCTATACAGATGGGGCAGGCATGAAGTATATGCCCATAGCACACAAGGAAAATGCTAAGAACTAGACAGTTCAAAAGTCAGATGATTTCTGATGAGGAAACAACAGCAGCAGTCAGGGTGCTCCAGCTGCACAGCACAAGTGGGGCCTCCAGCTCTTGTTTTACCTTACTGAGCAAAGCTGGGCAAAAATATTTAAGTTGTTGTAAATGCTTTAAAAACAAACAGACCTTGAGCTCAAAAAGCATCTTTGATTTACTTCTGCTTGTTCCTTGCATCCTGCATGTAGTGAAATTCAGTCTAGTTTGGTGTGAAGCAGCTTTCATCTCGCAGTAGTACTAGCTATGTTAGGGCTGTCACCAGCACATAGTTCTCTGTTGCTGAATAATTCACAAACAGATAGAAGCTGGAGATTGGGTGGCTGTGATGGCAGCCCTAAACAGATTGTTTTCTTTTCCATATAATGTAAATGTCTTATTATTTTATTTGAATAAGAAAATCGGATTAATTTAGCCATTTATTCTTAGACCACTGTTGAGTTTGCCTCCCTGTGACATGCTGGTGACCAGCGTGCCATACTAGATTTGTTGGTCTTGTGTGTTATGTAATGTACTTTAAGTGTACCAAGGAAATTATAATCTTTGCACTAACTAGCTTTCAAGTTTTCTCAGTTGGCAGAAATGCTGCTTTATGTCTGCGTTTTTGTTAACCATAATACCTTTGACAGCAGTGTTTTGGGCAGGGAAGACGTGTTGTAAGGATTAAATGTTTTTGCCTAGACTTTCAGCTACAATCTGTGAGCAAGTATAAAAGTTCATCTTTCACCTGCCCCTCAATATCCACTGTAGTTCTTGTGTGTATTTAGCTCTGGCAATAATGGTTCTACTTAAAAGCTCTTAAGTTCTTAAACATCTCCACAGAGGCCTTTTGGGAACATGTTTTACAAGAGATAAGCCAGGTAGTGGTGATGAGGCAGGGGATTGAAAGCATATAATATGTTCAGGATCTGAAGGTAACAATGGGAACTAGATGGTATCTGAAGGCCAGGAGTAAACTAGGAGTTCAAGTTTCAGCATAAAACTAAAGCTGGAGGCTATTGTTCCAATGCTTGGTTTTAATCCTTGACTAAATCCTGATTCTGGGCAGGACACCAGTTTGCCTGGTGTCCTCTGTGAGTTCTCTGATGAGTTCTCTGACCTGAGCATGTTCTGGCTTTGGATGACACTCTGTGTGCATTTAACAATGTAGCTGTGCTGACAAAGAGTTCTGCAGAAGACCTACCTCCCTAGTTTAGAATAGGGGCCTCTGACAAACCAAAATGAGGAGAGACTAGGGAAAAAGGCTTGTTTTACATAATCTGGGCCATTTCACTGAATGAATCTGCTATAGGGTTTAATATGCAGGAGCTGGCAGTCTGTTTTTCTTGCCACCACTAAATATGGATCAAACAAAATATTTCTCTAAAGACAGAGCTAAAAACATCTCAGTGAGCATCATGCAAATGAATCTGCCTTCTCAATTCAATTTCCCTGCAAACACCAATGCAGTGTAGGTCTCTGTAATGTGATAAATCAGCTGAAGCAGCAGGAAAAAGAAATAACAACTTTTTATGTATTTAATTATTTTGAGCACTTCTAAAGGTTAATTGATGATATGATTTCAAGCTGATAAACACAATAGTAGCATTTAGATGTTTTTCTAAGACATCTGTGCCACTGTGTAGTCTGTGCCACAAGGACTCTAAGTATGAATATATAAAATGATCATTCCCCTTCTTCCTACTACTAATAAAAATAATAAATAAATAAATAAATAAAAAGAGACCTGCTCCATTGAGTCCAAAGTATCTCCCAACCTCTGCAATGTCCCACATCAGATGACACCAAACTGAGGGAAGTGTCAATCTGCCGGAGGGTAGGAAGGCCCTGCAAAGGGACCTGGACAGGATGGGTCAATGGGCAGAGACCAATGGGATGAGATTCAACATGGCTAAGTCCTGCACTTTGGCCACAACAACCTGATGCAGATATATAGGCTTGGGGGAGGTAGGCTTGACAGCTGTGCAAAGTAAAAGGATCTGGGGGTGCTGATTGATGCTCACCTGAACATGAGCCAGCAGTGTGCCCAGGTGGCCAAGAAGGCCAACAGCATCCTGTCTTGTATCAGGAATAGTGTAGCCAGTAGGGTCAGGGAGGTGACCATCCCCTTGTACTCTGCTCTGGTGAGGCCGCACCTCAAGTACTGTGTTCTGTTTTGGGTCCCTCAGAACAAGAAGGATATCGAGGCCCTGGAACATGTCCAGAGAAGGGTTATGAAGCTGGTGAAGGTCCTGGAGCACAAGTCCTGTGAGGAGCAGCTGAGGGAACTGGGGGTGTTTAGTCTGGAGAAGAGGAGGCTCAGGGGAGGCCTCATTGCTGTCTACAGGTACCTAAAAGGGAGGTGTGGGGAGCTGGGGTTCAGCCTTTTCTTGCAGATAACTAATGATAGGACAAGAGGGAATGGCCTCAAGTTGTGCCAGGGGATGTTTAGGTTAGAAATTAGGAGACATTTCTTCTTAGAAAGAGCAGTCAGGTGTTGGAACGGTTTGCCTGGGGAGGTGGAGGAGTCACTGTCCCTGGGGCTGTTCAAGAAAAGGTTGGATGTTTTGCTTAGGGACATGGTTTAGTGGGTGACATTGGTAGTAGGGTGATGGTTGGACCAGATGATCTTGGAATTTTTTTCCAACCTTAATTGTGATCATTTCAAGTCTCTTCAGGGACATAGTACATGGATACATGCACGTGCTAATCCACAAAGTAGATGGAGCAGGAAGATGACCTCTGAGCTGTGAATCCCCACAGATGGGAAACAAACAAAAAAAGAATGGACTAGGGCAACTTTGCAATATGAAGCTGGCATATAGTTATGATAAACAGTCACCACTGGCACAACACTGTTGTTCAGCTTTCAGCAGAGTTAGTCTTGCTGCTACCACTGGGAAAACTAATAACACAACAAATGAAACTATTGTTCAGTTTCATTAAAAAGAAATCTGATAAGATGGGCAAAATTGAATTAGCCAATCTCAGTAGGGTTACTGCTTGTTGGAGCAAAAGCAATATCAGCTTTAATAGAATATGTCCCAAATAGTTTTGGCTGGTCCAAGCAGCCATGGAGTTTGAATTTTGTGTGCAGCTGCTGGCACAGCCATGCAGCACGCTAATGTTAGCATTAGTGGGTCAGCACTCTCTATCTCCAGCAGCAGCTCCATAGCCAGTGCTGGCAGGGATACTTGCTAGATCAACGTGATGAATAGGTTTCTCTTGGCAAGGCAACACAGGGCTTTCTTCCAGTGAGGCTCACATGCCACTGCTGAGCGTCTGTCAGGTAAAGGGTCCCCTGAGATCTTGCACTTTGAATCCCGTACTCTAACCAATGTTGTAGTTAGTTTGCCAATGATCGTCACTATTATGCCTGTTTCTTTTAAAACATATAGAGTCATAAAGCTGAAAAAGACTTTCATGTCCAGGCTTCTTGATGGTATAGGCCAGTGTTGGTTTTATTTTGAATATTTGGGTCTCATGCCTAAGTCTATGCATTTATTATGCATTTTCTGTGATGGTCCTAACTTGACTTTGAAAGGTTTAAACACTTATATCTCTTAATGGTGACTCAGAATTATAACACCTAAACTAATCAATATTTGTTTATTTTATTGTGGAAAACTAAGTAGTTATGACCTACAGTTAATATGGTAGCTATGTTAATGGCACCTGGCAGGATTCCTGAGCTGCCTATGATACAGCCCAATTGTCTGTTCTGTAATTTGTCATTGCAAGATGTCTGTAAGCACAAACACCAGAATGGGATACCATGTTCTGTGTTCTTATAACAAGATACACGGGACTGCAGAAATTTCATTTGTACCTTCAGTTAATGTGTGAGTATATCTGCCTAAACTGTATGGTATGGAGCAAAATTCCATTTGCTAGAATATATAAAGTCAGTGTTTGGTAACAAAAGCTGGGGTGAAAAGGGACAAAATGTAGCGCTTTTTTTTTTTTTTTTTTTTTTTGGTATAGTTCAGTAGGACTCCGCAATGCTAGATTACAAAAAGGCAATAATCACCTGTGGAAAACAGTTTATGTGAGGAAATGTGAAAAGTGCAGGTATGATAGGAGCTTCTAGGCTTTGAAATAGTATTGGATAGGATCTAGGGGTGAGGTAGGAGAAACCTAGTTGTAATCAAATGATAGTATACTTCAAAAAGGCTCAAAAATGTGTGTGTGTGTATATATATATATATATAATATAAACACCTACATATGATGTTTGGCAACAAAAAGGGTATTTAAGGAGGTTAATCTGAATTAAGAGTTGCAGAGGATTACCTACCTAGCATTAAACCTGTTTGAAGTCTCATAATTGGAATATCCTTAATTCAGTTTACATTCCTTATTTATTGTATAAAATAAGGTTATTTAATTCTGAATTAAAGACTTACCAATGATTATTTTTACACCATATTCTACTAGAAGTAATTTTCCAGTGCTTTGTTGTTGTTGCTGTTGTTTTTTAATTGCAGGCATTTAGCTAGCTTCTACTAATCAAAACAGTGTTGCTACAGAGAGGACTTTTTTCCTAAGCATGGCTGTCTGGGGACTTTAAAGCACTGCAGTAACCATTTTGTAATGTTATATAACTTGTTGCATCTTCTAAAGTATCTCTTATTTTGTATTGTTCTTGTAAAAGTGGTGCATTCTAACATTCAGGTTTAAATAATATGTTATCAGATATGTTAAAAGCCTACTGTCCCTAGACTATCAGATTGAATTACTTCATTTTCAGTAGGTGAGGAAATGAAACATTCTGTAATAGAAATGTAAATCTCCTGCCTTGGAATGAAATGACCTTGCATGGTACAAGATTTACATTTAAGCCAATGGGCACTAAAACTGCTATATACAATCTTGTATTTTCAACTAGCTGTAACTCCATTTTGTAAAATCAAAATGGAAATTGTATTCTGAACGCTTTTATTTTAGTGGCTTTAAATATAGTCATATAGATAAAACTGTTAGATGACAATGACAGAAAAAGAGAGAAGATCTGAAGAATAATGTTTCAGAGTGAAGACATGTTGGCAATTGTCACAGGGAAAAGGTTCTTGAGCCACTGTTAGGATGTTCTTGAAATGTGAAACAGTACCAGGGAAATAGAGATGCGTGGAAGTTTGATGTGAGTCTGAAAACCTGAATTAGAAAAAAGCTGGAAACAGGTTCCAAGACGGCTGCCCTCAATGCCATCTTCAGAGCTCCCAGCAGCTGTAGGAGTCTTCCATAGCATCATGCATGCACAGACTGCAAAATAAAAAATGTCTTACTCTAAAACAGACTTTGGCAATGTCGTTAGCAGTTCTTTCATATGCTAAAGGAGAGACTGAGTCCATTTTAAATGTTTTCTGAGTTGTTCATTTGGACTGGTAGGAATGACATATAAATGTTATTTGAAACTTGATAGCTACCTACCATCGGCTTACTGATGATGATGACAAAAGGCCTCAGAATATTTTCAATAATTTACATTAATTTTATTTATATTTTCACAGGAAAATATGTCATATAGACTTAACTCATGTACTCTGCTAAGTGTCTGTTTGAAATACAAAGAAAATTCAATAAAATACTGCTATATCAAAGCAAAACACTGCATGGTTTTGCTAGTGGAGAAATAAAACCTAGTTTCTCTTGGGACTTTGTCCTACAATCCATGTCTCAGCTGCTGTGCCCTGACAGCTCCCCTTGTTCTCTCTCCATCTTATCACCTGTCTGTCTGTCTGTCTCCCATGTTTGGCTGGGAGAGATGCAGAGCGTGTGGGTGCCTGGGTTTTGATGCGCTGACCTTGTGGTTGTATTTCAAGGCAGGGCTTCAATCACCATTATTGTTTTCAGAGTGGAGAAGGAGAAAGGATAACAGGGAATAGGACATTAATTTGGGTCTTTCTTCTCTGCTAGCCATGAACGTTGCTGAAATGGCACATAGTAAGAAGAGAAATGAGTGTAAAAACATGTCCCAGAAAATCTCTAAGCAATCTCATTAGTTATGAGTTTTCATTACTGTGTCTTTATGACTACTGAAATCCAACCTAGATGATTCTGTGAAATGATGATGAAGTGTTCTTCCAAATAACTTCTAAGAGTTATTGTAAGCATTTTGGAATATTAAGATTATTTTTTTAATCAAACATATTCTTATTCCATAACAACAAATTAGCTTCTCAATAGTTCCATGGAACTACAATATACAGTATTTTTCTATTATTCTTCAATAAAAAGATAAATGTAAGGATGAAATTTAATGTGGATCCAACAAAACTCTTAACACGCTTTAGGGTCTACTGCCTGAATGTCTATGTCTGTCTTACTGCAGAATTTACTTCTCTAATTAAAATAATGCTGTAGTTCCAGTATTTAAAGAGATACATAACATGAGTGGCCCAGTACTAGGGATGAGTGAAGAATGGGTGACTATCCAATATTAAACATTAACCAAGAAAGAGTGAAACCTATCTATAGGGGGAAAAGGGGAGAAAAATGATATTAAAAAGTGGTCTTGGTTCAAAGGTAAAACATAAGCCATTTGAAAGTGATCACTGCAGTTGGAGGGTCTATTTTAAAGCACTGTTCAGATAACCATTTCTTAGGCCTGTATAAGGTGAAAACTAAAGCAAATAAGATGGTGATTTTTATGTAAGCTTTTGTGAATATCACAATGTTTTTTCACACACTTATGATATTGAAATGTTTTAACCGGAAACAATGTAATCTTTGTAGGTATTCTTTTCTCTTTAAAAAATAAATAAATCTTTTTTAAGACTGCTTTATTAATTATCTGGGCCTATGGTGTCTTTGGGGAACACTCCCTAAAGTTAGTCAGAATCCTTTTCTTTAACTTTGAATTGAGGTGGATTTTTCAGAAGCAAGAGTGTTATTGTTAATATGTTAGGACGCTTAAGATAAATTTTGTTCCAGCTGGGAGCAGGACAGTTTTTCTACTGTATTTGTTGCATCCTTTCTTTTCTACAACCAGTTTTCTTTTTCAGTTATATGACCTTAGAAGCTTTTAGAAATAATGACCACATTCACATCAAATTGTGAATTCAAAGGTTGATGGAAACTGCTCTCTCAGCTTACTTCTGGATTCAGGAAAACCCAACTGCTGTTAGATAATGCTTTGTACACTGCAATATGTATCATCTTTCTGATGGGGAACAAACAATAGTTCCCAACAGTGCATGACTGCTAAAACATTACTGAGCTAGCAAAATTCATACTCTGATATCCTGGACTCGACTTCGGCATTTTCATTTGTTGAAACCTGTAGCTCTGGTAATCATTTAAACTCCTTCATGATTCATGCTGCAGCTGTATGATTGCTTTGGATTTCTTGTCTAAAACAATACATTTTTAAGAATCTGAAAAACTTTCCTATGGTTGGAAGTTACTAAAACAAAAATGTGTATTTGAGCTTACTTTATGGGTCTAGTGTTTCGTTAATTGTGTTCTATACCTGTACAAGTTACCAATAAGAGAATAATGACTCCTGACACTTTTTTTTTTTGGCTGGGAAGGATAACCCCATTAGTCAAAACTTAAGCTGGGTTTGAGCAGAAACCATTTTCCTCAAAAGAGAATGATGTTCTTTCTACTGCGATGCTTTTGTGAACGTCTCTGGCCAGGTGTTGTGTTTTCTGTCTTAGAGGCAGCAGTGCACTGAGAAGGCATTTTGGGACTGTATGTGCTTGGCCAGTAACTTGGTTACCAGGTTGCCTTCTGTAGCCTCCCCCAGCAACTTGTTCCAAGCCGAAAAATAAGCATGGAATTCCCTGTCTCCAGCTGCAACTGCAAGACCTGCTATTTCTGCATGGAGCCTGTGAAGGCTCCAGCAAAAGGAAGCATTTGACAAGCCTTTCCTTAAACTGCAGGTGACCGGCAACTTAAAAGAAGCTTGCTTTTAAACTCAGAGGTGTGTAAACATAGATGCAAGAATCGGCTTATAGAGTAAAGGTTAAGTCATAGAGTCCTACCCAGACAGTTACTTACATCTAAAATTAAAAAAAAAAAAAAAAAAAAAAGTTCCCAACCAGCTTCCTTTCCTGGTTAGGGAAGGACTTCTGTCCTGAACTCTTCACTTCAGGCATTAGCTGACAATTGTTCCTTCCTCTTGTTATGTGCGCAAGTATATTAAAGGAATTAGTGGCCTTTGGCCTTACTGTTTGTGAGAGTGGTTCTCCCTTTTAATTTAATTTAATTTAATTTTTTTTTTTTTTTGAGAGATGTGTATGCTTCTTGACTATTGGGATCTATCCATGTGTTTCTCAAATTAATGGTTCTGATAAGAATTCTTTATGGACTTTTACTATTTCAGTGACACGTGCCTCCTCGTATTTAACTTTGTATTTCTCATCAATTTTGAAATTTTGAGCAATTAGAGCATTTAGAGCAATTGCCTTCTGTAAAGTGAAACTAATAACTAGATCTAATTCTTGGCCCATAAGTCTTCTTCCAGTCATCATCACAGGTAGAAGGTAAGGCCTGGACTGGGACTGATCTTCATTTTAGTCAAATGGGACCACCAAGTATCTCCAAATAATATTATTTCAATGGTATGGAGAAAGCTAATATTTACTTATTTTAAATCCAAAAAGATTACTTCTGTAAAACATTAGATACAGTTTCCCATAGGATTCACATGACACCAGGCCTGCTGGCACCAGATGCGATGCACCTCTCTCGGGCGTGGGGGGGTTGGATTTTTGCCCAGGAGGTAGTGGGGCTGATAGATAGGGCTTTAAACTAGAGTCAAAGGGGGAAAGGGATAAAACCAGGCCTGTCAATGATAAGATACCAGCTGCCAGTGATGGTGTGCCAGAATGAGGACAGTGTGCTAGTCAAGTCCCTTGGTCTGCTCCATGAGGTGCTGTGTACAATGAGGCTCATTTGAAGTGCTTCTACACAGACACACAGTATGAGCAATAAAGTGGATGAGATAGAAGTCTTGGCACAGTCCCAGAGCTACAATATCATCGGCATAAGCGAAACCTGGTGGCATTATTCCTGTGACTGGTGTGTTGTAGTAGATGGTTACAGGCTCCTCAGGAGGGACAGGCCGGGCCGGTGGGGGGGGGAGGGGGGGGGGTACGGTATGTGAAGAAGGTGCTGGACTGTGTGGAACTTGTAGCTGGTGATGGCAAAGTTGAGAGCCTCTGGGTAAGGCTTAAGGGACGAAGAAATAAGGGGGATGTCATCATGGCAGTCTATTACACAGCATCCAGCCATGATGATGACACCGATGTATTATTATTTGAGGAACTAAGAAATGCTTCAAGATCAACTGCCCTTGTCCTCATAGGGGATTTCAATTTGCCAGATGTTAACTGGAATTACCGCATGGCTGACACAAAGAGCACCTCAGTGATAACTTCTTGGTGCATTCTTCACAGAGAGGGTGTTCATGCACTGAAACAGGCTCCCCAGTGATGTAGTTAAGGCACCAAGCCTGTCAGAGTTTAAGAAGCATTTGGACTGTGCTCTTAGCCATATGGTCTGAATTTTTGGGAAGTCCTGTGTGGTGCCAGGAACTGGACTCAATAATCCTTGTGGGTCCCTTCCAACTCGGGATATTCTATGATTATTATAATCCCAAGTAAAGCATAATGATGATAAATAGAGAATAGAAACATAGCTCAATTTGCTTGTCCTTGATAATATAGCTTAAAAGAAAATAAACTTGCAAAGTGTATCAGCTCCTATTGAATAAACTACTAAGGCCCAAACATATGGTCTGCATCTGCAGTGATAAAATGGCAGCACTCTTGGTTGCCTTACCATTTGTGATTTGTCTGTACTGATGACAAACTTTTTTTTAGCTGAGTGCACTGCTTATGGTGCAGGTTCCTGTCAGTGTGAATTTGATTCATTTTACCTTATTGCACCAAAGATTAAATCATGTCATTTCTATCTGTGGCTACATAAGGTTGATTTGTGGTATATGTCTAACTGGTGAATACATAACATAAGATTGATTGTGATAGCATTTCTGAGAGTGTAATGATAACTTCTTATGGCTTTCAGCTCTATCATTGTGGTGGTGTCATGCTGTTCTGAAATGAAAGGCAGTTTTAGAACTCATGTTATACATGTCATACTATCTTGCAGGAAAAGAAGGTGGGGAGAATAACAATAATCAAAAGAACAGCGAGGGGGGGGGGGGAGGGAGCAGGGAGAGATCACTTTTATTCATTATATTTTTCTGTAACATAAAAACTGTCAAAGTATGCAGATGTTTCACAACACCCTATAGAAAATAACATTCAAGCTAGTACAGTGAATGGATCTCTATAATAGCTGAAAATGAGTAAACTGAAATCTGTGAGTGTTACTATAACATTAAATATAAGTATCTGAGTTTTGAAAGGTCAATTTTCATATTGAGGTTGATGAGAGTGAAGTGTATTGGATTGCTTCTGACTATCTTAACAGAACCACTGTGTATCTTTTTAAAAGCAGTTAGTGATTTGGGTGCCCATTTAAAGGCATCAGAACTAATAGGATTCTTTAAAACCTATTAGCTATATGGTCTGTGTTTTTCATTTTGACAAAATAGACCACTGATACTCTGAAAGCTGCTGAGAAATACATGGAAAGGGAAAGCCTTCGTCAGTCAGCATTCAGAATCTAAGCAGATAAAAGAAAAGCAGAATAGATGAAGTGAAGATTCAAAGATACAACAGAAATTCAGCAGCAGGTCAGAGAATGTCTCTCCTGATTCACCTTCAGCAACAATGAAATACCTGGCACCTTGACTTCTCCTTGGCTATATTTGTTTATTTATTTAATATATATTTCTTCTGAATAATCTGACCAAAACAGATAAGAAGTGCTATGTCAAATGAGGAATTTGCTTGTGGCCTGAGTCATGGAAAAAATGGCAGTGCTCGCTCCTGAGGAAGTGAGCAGTGTAGTTTGATACCATTCACTTCTGAACTCAACAGAATAAAAAGATGCATGCTTTATATCAGAAGAAATCCCCAAAGCTTCTCTCTCCTCCTAGAACTGATCAATCACAGAAAGGTCCATAAAGTAGATATCTCTATTTGCTTTTATGATAATAAGCTGAGGAGTATCACATGCAGAAAAAAAAAAATAATAATAATAAAAAAAAAAATCAAGGACCAGTTTTGCAAACAACTATGGGATCTTTCATGCATCTTTGGTTTTATGTGTAGCATTTGCATGCTTGCATTTCCTACAGTTCCCTTCACTGGAATGCTATAATTGCTCCCTTGAGGGCTAGTATTTGTAGCTCTCTCCAGAATCACTTCAGTTGCTTTCTTCTAATTACTGAGACTCCTGGAAGCAGGAGGCGTTGGGGGTAAAACCTCTGAACTTCAGCTGAAGAGCTTGTCTGCTTCAAACTGAGCACCACTATATAACAAATCTGATTTGTTGTTTTTTTTTTGTTTTGTTTTGTTTGTTTGTTTTATTTTGGTTTGTTGTAAGAGAGATAGGAGGGAATTTATGGTATAACTTTCCCTTAGTAAATGCAACACTTTTTTATCCTATTTTTTACTGAGAAAGTTGCTAGGAAATTGAGGTCAGAGTACTGAAGACACAGTTCAGAAGTTTTGAACCCTTACATACCTGCTTTACTGAAGAAGAATAATGAAACTGAATAGCCACAACTGCTGAAATAGTTTCACTCTATTGAATTGCATCAGCTTTAGACAACTAGATTTGAACTGTGACACGTGAAACAGAATGTTGTAAATAGTACAGCTCTGTGCACAGCACAGTCCCTTTCTTCGTCGTGTCTTCCCGTGTAAATCCTTCTGGCTTAGAATTCAACACAAGCTTATCTCTCACTAATAATAAGGAATTTTAATAATTTTGAAATATCTGGACTTCTGAACTTCAACTCTAAGCTATTTATCTGACACATCTTTTTTTTTTGAATTTCTATTATCTCCATATAATGTAAGCTATCCAGTTCTATTCAGTTCACATAGCAGTTTTTTTCCACTTATTAAAAAAATAAATAAATTTTTAATTTAATTTTAATGTTTTTAGTAGGTATAGGAGAACTAGTTCAAGTAAAAAAAGATTTGATTCAAGTGTGAGTAGTGTTTATGGGATAGTGTGGTCGTTTTTTTTTTATTCTCACATTGCTCTGTAATTCCTAATTTTGGACAGAACAGATGGACTGAAATTCTCTCTGTTCTTGGAGATGGGACACATTCACAGGGACAGATTCATTGGTATAATTGAGGTGGGGAACTGGCCTGTTGCCTTTCAGACTTAACTGTATTCTGGAAATAGTACAAGAAAGTCAGCTCTTACATGACTTCTTGGCCAATGGAAGAAGTAACATCCTATTAAAAAAAAAAAAAAAAAAAAAAAAAGCTGTAAGAATGAAGTCTTTAATAAAAAGGAAACCATAAAGATATGTTGATTATTGTTAAGTAGATAAAGGAGGAGTTCCATTTGAGGTGGCTTGGAAATACAATGCTGTCAACACATCTATGTCTCAGACCAGATGGAAATGATGAAGAGGGCCTGGGTTTGTCTGACCTCTAGCTATACGAGTCAAGGGCTGTCCTTGCTGATCCAGGAACCTTGCTGCACCTGTGCAATAAAGCAAATCCCAGTTTCAACAAGCAAATTCACTAGTGCTTACAGGGACAGACAGATTTCATTGTCCAAGTGAAGTAATAACTGTTCTATGTATGCTCAGCTCTGCTTAAATATGAAGCAAAACAAAATCCTTTCATGAAGATGAACAGAATCCTGCTAGCTAAATTCTAAATTATGGAGTTGATAATCTGGGGAGAACATGCCAAAGAAGTTTCAGTATAGCACAAGTTAGGAGTGCAGAATATAAGTACCTAAAAATGTTTTTACTAACCTTTTTTTTTTTTTTTTTTTTTACCAAAGATAACCAGTTTCCCCAGTTTCTGTAAGAGTCTTCTTTGTGACAACAGGCTTAAGTTTAGGTGTTTGGCTTTTCTACTGTGCTTTTCATGTTCAAGCATATAGAAGTGAGATCTGCTGGGGGGCTTCTAGACAATCCAAGGAACTCTCCCCTGGGCTGAAAATAGTTAGTGATTGAGAAAGAACTCTGAGAAAGTATTAGACATGTTGCCACTGCTCCTGTTCTGGCCCAGCTGTCTGCTTGAAGCCACTGCTGGGGATGGCAGACTGATTGATCTCCTAGAGCCCCTGTCTGAACTCATTTGACTGTTCTTTGCTCATGTGGCACATAATACTGTACAGAGGTGAAGGAGACCTGCAACCCTGAAAGGCTGACTTCTTCCAACTACTGGATCTAAATTCTAGCAAGTATCCATTTATGGCAAAGAATAGAATGATAATAATTATTGTATATTGACTCTATAGGAAGAAAATTATTTAATAATCCTTTTCCTAAACAGCTGACTTGGCAAGTGCAGGGAAAAAAGACCACAGTTTTCCTTTAACAAGTTGTTTTCAATCAAGTAAGCTAAATTTTTGCAAGATCAATATGAGAAGAGCAAAATATATTTGGTTACCTCAAGAGCTGTCAAACTCTGATTTTCCTAAACCAACATAAATAACATCTGGGGCAGCAAATATACATACATCTGTTTTTTATTTTTATTTTTTAACCATTTTTCCTGGGCTGAAACTTAGTTTGAAATTGAAATAATAAGAGGAGCTAAAATTCTGCAAAAGCACCCCTTCAATTTGCAGTATAAAACCAACCAAATCTGCCAACTGTAATGAAGTTTACCAGCATACAGAAAGCAGAGAGCATGTGTTGCATAATGCAAAGCACAGTGAAACTTGCTTGTAAATCACACAACCTTTTAAAATTCAAGTCCTTATCTCTGGCAAAGCAGTGTGCTTCTGAAGTATTACTTGTATGCCTGAAACTACTGTACCTAAAAAAAATATTCTTGCGTATTTGGAGAAGAAATTGTGACAAAGGTCAACCAGACAAATAGTCTAAGAACAACTTGTGTTGTAGATCTGGAGTGGATGTTGCTGCCTATTTTGTACCTTACTTGTGTCCCATCTAAGCAAACTCAAGAATTCTAAAATTTACAAGTTCTTCAAATATCAGAAGTCATGACTAAATCTCAGATTAATTTATCAGAGGTCACTACCTGCTCACATGCTTTACAGGTGGTTATACTTAGTAAATCCTCAGAGCAGGAACAACAAGAATACATCCTACATTCTGTATCCTGTGCTCTGAAAGTGCCTTTAAAATGTGCCCTTGTTGCCTACCTAGCAATTGTCACCAGCAGTCTCTTGAGATCTGAGCTATTAACTACCAGTGAATGAGTATATGTGCTGTGGCCTTTAACCTCATCTTTGGGTTCTCATTTCTGATGTTTCTTTCAATAACTTTGATAGTTTCACTTTTTTTTTTTTTTTTTTAACTGCCACTGAGATTTTTTTTTTATTATTTTATTTTATTTTTTAAGCCATATCTCCTTTTTTAGGCTGTATGCCCAGGATAGAAATACTTACCTTTTCTTTCATATCTTAGAATCATAGAATCATAGAATATCCTGAGCTGGAAGGGACCCATATTTTCATCGAGTCCAACTCCTGGCACCACATAGGTCTACCCAAAAATTCAGACCATGTGACTAAGTGCACAGTCCAAATGTTTCTTAAACTCCAGCAGGCTTGGTGCAGTGACTACTTCCCTGGGGAGCCTGTTCCAGTGTGCAACCACCCTCTCGGTGAAGAACCTCTTCCTGATGTCTAGCCTAAACCTCCCCTGCCTCAGCTTAACACCATTCCCGTGGGTCCTATCACTGGTGATTAAAGGGAAGAGGTTGGCGCCTGCCCTCCCACTCCCCCTCATGAAGAAGCTGTAGGCTGCAATGAGGTCCCCCCTCAGCCTCCTATTCTCCATGCTGAACAGGCCCAGTGCCCTCAGCCGCTCCTCGTATGTCTTCCCTCTAGGCTTCTCTATTATCTTATTTACAACTTGTTGGCACTGATAATTCCTTTCATTCTGATAAACATTGCTTTGGAGAAATCCATTTTAAAACCTAGCATCAACTTCTGCTATTTTTGTCTGTAGCCGTTCCAAAGACATACCAGTTGCCAACTCATCTTGAATGCTGCAACCATAATCAGCACCTCCAGGTAATGGCATGTGACACAGTCTTATACAAATTGTTGCTGAAAACTCATGATCTGGCTCTTCTTTTTAGGCAAACAAAGGAAAATGTTGGGGGAGAGAAAAGATGAATGCATTTACTTCCTCACCCATAGAAGAAGGGCTGTGAAAAGGGATGAGGAGATGTCAGCGTGGGATCCTGAACTTAGTGTGGATAAGCAAAGGCACATTCTCCAAAAGAGCTGTCACCTTAAGTTGCAATGATGTGCTATGGCAGGCTGCCACCTCCCCCATCACATGGGTATACTTTGAAGCAAACAGAGTAGAACTTCCCAGGCACAGTAGCTTGGATAATGGCAAGGAGGAAAACAAACAAACAAAAAGGCTTGCTTTTCAACATTAAGAGAATAAATTAAAAAAAAAAAAATAATGACACCTTTCCCATCTGCTGTGCCAGTAACTCTTGAAAACTGTTCCAGTGGCTTTTAACCTTTTTTTTTTTTTTTTTTTTTTGTCGGGCTTTTGAGAGTGAAAAGTTTTGAGCTATGTCCTTTAAAGTCCAACTTTTGTAGATGGAGATATAGTCACTTTTTCTACCTTTCTTCTAGAAGGCAGGGGGAGTGCATGCAGACTTTAGTTTGTAGCCACAGCACATTTTATTGAAGCTTTCTGAAGGTGATTGTGTGCCACTATAACACCTCTAGAAACCTTGGGAGTGTATGTGTCACTGTCGTGGTTTCAGTTAGGATAGGGTTAATTTTCCTCCTACTAGCTATGTTTTGGATTTAGGATGAGAGTAATGTAGATAACAGACCGATGTTTTACTTGTTGCATGACAGTGCTTACACTAATCCAAGGACTTTCCAGCTTCTCACGCTGTCCTGCCAGCGGGCAGGCTGGGGGTGCAGCAGGAGCTGGGAGAGGACAGACCCAGGACAGCTGACCCAAAGTGGCCAAAGGGGTATTCCATCCCATCTGGGGTCATGCTAAACAATACAGAGGGGTGGCTGGCTGGGTTTGGGGGGCCGGCTGCTTGGGGATAGGCTGGGCATCGGTCTGTGGGTGGTGAGCAATTGCATTGTGCATCACTTGTTTTGTACACATTATTAGTAGTACTATGATAATAATTACTATTACTATCCTTTCTTTTCTGTCCTAATAAACTTTCTCTATCTCAGCCCACAGGCTTCATTTTCCAGATTCTCTCCCCCATCCCAGAGAGGGAGGGGGCTGGGTGAGTGAATAGCTGTGTGGTGCTTAGCTGCTGGGTGGGTTAAACTGCAACAGTCACCCTGGGGAGAAGGTACAATTGGTGAATGTACACAGCATAGAGGCCACCTTCCATAGCTACTGTAGGTGACGTGGTGCCTCTGAAGTCATATTCTATCTTCCTCCTCTCTTTTCATATGACAAAGTTTTGCTGCAAGCAACTTACAGCTTGTAGTTCAAGGTACGTTGCCAGTGTACAGCAATGACTGTCACAAGGAGGTACTTTAGCTTCTTCTTGTCTAGCATTATTTCAGGCGTACTTTCTGATCAAATAAAGCTATGGTGAATACATTGTAATGATGGTGACTATCTTGCCTCATATGAGCAAGACGACCTCTTCCTTCGAATGTGGCTGGAAGAAAACCTCTTTAAAAAGAGAATAAAGAGAGGCCGAGGACACTTGGTTTGTCTAATCTGGAGAAAAGGAGGCTGAGAGGAAACCTCATGGCTCTTCACGACTTCCTGATTTGGGGTTTGAAGGGTTTGAATTAGCTATGAATACTACCTATGAATAGCTTCAATGTCTCTTTATTCATTTTTGCAGAATGTCTTTCAAAGGTGGATTCTACAGCTGGTACAATAGCATTTGTGTAAAAGTAGATAATAATAACAATGAAAAATTCTATTCTACTAGCCACCTCTAAATACAGAAAATTAGGATTTATTCTAAAAATTCCTGTAAATATAATTTCTAAAAATATATTGACACATGTTAACAGATATAGAGCAGGTATGTCATAAATGTAGCTGAATTTTAAATACACTTTTGTTTTTATTCCTGCAGTCATCCCAAAGTTCCCCCCCAAACAAACAAACAAGCAAACAAACAAAAAAAAAACACAACAAACATCTAGAGGTCAAACTAAACGACATGGCGATACAATAATCAGTTGGCTTGGCATATAAATGTTTTGTTTGCTGAAGTAATGGTTTGAAGTTGTAAAATAAGAAATCATTTTGAAAACTTTTGCTGGAATAGTAAAATAAACCCATGGAGAAAAGTGTGTGGATTTCTTTGATCCATGACAGTTCTGTGTTTTATATTATAATTAAATTTTACAGTTAACCTGGAAAATTCTCTCTCTATACATATAGAAAAAGAGAGATTAAGACCATCTAAAATAATTAACCGAGGAGGGTGAAGGTTACACCACAGGACATGGCATTCATTGGTACTAGAGTCTGGGTAAATAGAAAGCTGGATTGAAAACAGCAGCACTTTAGGTTTTATACAATGCAATGCCAGGTGCAGCTTGATTTCATAAAACAATAACCTCTGGCTGATGGAGTGTAATATGGCACATCTTCAAGAATAAATGAGACAAAATATTCCAATTACAGACTAATCTCACTTCTTTCTATCCTGAGCCAAGTATTTGCCTCAATTGTTCAGCAACAAATTACCCCAGAAGCAGAGAACTACCACAGAGGATAACAAAGCAGTGTCTGCTCAGGGAGATTAAATGTTGATCGGATTCTCATAGTGAGAGTACTTGAAGGAAGAAAAAAAAAAAAAAAGCCTAATTCACAGCAGATGAGACACTGATGTCTTGTTCTTTGTCTTCAGAGGAGCCTTCTGTACTGTGTTCACCAGGATTTTTTTGGAAGCTGCTTTTTGAAGATTTGTGTGTGCCTTCTGCACAACACATGGTGCAATAGAAAAAAAATCAAACCTACAAGAACAGTTTTATGAGGGGTGGGAAATTTTAGAAGTGTTGAGCAGTGACAATTAATGCATGTGTTCAGCACCTCCGAAAGATTTAATTAATGATTTGGCATTAACTCTTTAATGTATGCATGTCATAAGAATTTATTCCTTTTTCTCTTCTTTTGGATTGTTTTTTTAAGGTTGAGGTTGATTTTCCCCTGTGTGCTGCAGAGGTGAATTTATGAAGAGGCAAAACAGAGCTGTGAAGAGACAACAAATGGAGATACTAGTTTCAACCACACTGCAAATATCAATGTTTTATTGTGTTGAAGAAGTTTTAGTCAATTATATTAATGTACATACTGTAGTTGGACTTATTACTTTGAATTGCCCTCACCACCCTTCCACACCCCTGCTATAAATGTTTTAATGTAGCTACTCTAATGATAGTCTTTCTCTGTTTGGGGCAGAGCTGTGTGTCTCTTGCAGCCACCTCTAGCATCCTTTACAATGGGGTTTGGATGGATATGCCACCCTTTATTTTCTTACAGCTGATTTGTTGAATGATGTGAACCCACACAGACCCATTATGGAGTATGAAATGCTTTACAATGTATTGACAGCAGTGATCAATGGGTTTTAAAATATTTTCTACAACTTAAAAATGTGTCATTACCATGTTGGGAAAGGCCACTTGATGTGATACATAATTTTCAGACTATAAAGATCAGACAACCTTTTAAATTAAGAAAACAGCTATTGGCATATCTATGTGAAGATGGCACAACAAATACAGCCAGAATTTTCTGTGAGGGGTTACCAGCCATTATTTAGAAAAATGCAGGGTTTAACCTAGGTCGATATCTTAGTGTAACACTTCACCTGTGTCTTCTCTATTATTAAACGCTCAAATCTAGGTTAACCATGCTGCTTAGTGAGCACAAGCTGCTAGAGTTCATGACATCAGCTATTTCCTTTCCCTTTCAGAAATATTCTCTTGAGGTAGAATAAGCAGTATTTAAAACAAAACCCAACAACCTTACATGACCCTGAGTTATTCCTGGGACAGTGTTAACAGTGATTGCTGAATCACTGTCTACTGATGTCTGCTGATGATTCTGTGTCTGCCTGTTCCTCGGTTTAAAAATGCAGGTTCTGTTGACCTTGTTTTGATTGTATTGGGCGGCATGAACTACATCCCTTCTGGGTAACAGTCACTAAAAGGCTGAGGTAGCTAGAAAGCCACAGCAACTTTATGGAACAAAGATTATGAAAAATACTTGAAGTGATTTTAAGAGTATAAAGAAAAAAATTAAGAGTTATGGGACTTTGATGAAAAATGGCAATTCACTGTGTTTAGGTGATAGTTGCTAAATAACATGAACATAACAAGCCAGAGAGTTTAATGAGGGTAACTTCTGTTTGATTAAGAGAATGTTGCTGGGTTTCAGCCGCTCAGATCATGGATAACTCTTGTGGGTAGAGAGGAGAAAGCACAAAAAAAGATTGAAATACAAAGGTGCTGACTAAAATCAAAACTTCTGGAGAACCATCATAACTAAAATTTGGTCAAGTGTTGGATGTCCTCAGAAAGATAGTTCAGGTGAATGAGTTGCCTTCAGCTGGAAAAAATGATGAAAATACTTAATTACTTCACAACAGCTAACTAAAGAGTGACTTTGCTGTTATTTTCCCATGTATTGTGAATAATTAAGTGCAATCATGTTGCCATTTTGGCTCCAGAAGAGATATGCTGCAATGTGTAGTAGGTCCATTTCCTCATATGCAGATTGTCTGTAATACTATAAACTAGATTATCAAAGTGTTTGCCAGTGCTGTGGATTCTCAAAATGCCCATCTATCCTTCAGACATCTGCAGTCAGCCTACTGCCATAGACTGGGCTAGCCAATGCTGTTTGGCAAATAGGAAGGGGTATCATTATAGATGTGTTGATTTAACATACCTGCTCAGAGAACTGGATGGCTGTTCTTTTGGCTAGTGAGATATTAAGGGTAATATTTCAACAGGTTGTGATATGAGTTTGGAATTACAGCATGGTAATTTCTGGTTTGGTTGTTTTTTGTTTTTGTTCTCCCCCCTCCCCTCCCCTTCCCTTTTTTTTTTTTTTTTTATTTTTTCCTGCAGCAATTGAAAGTGGAATTGAGTGTTTTTGTAAGTTTACTTCCAAAACTCCATGTACTTCTTTTACAAACTATTTCAACAATCCACATTCATGTGAATAAATATATTTTATATTAACAATTAATAAAAAGCTTCTGCTTGCTTTCTCCTTTAATTTAAATAAAAACTTTTTTTTTTTTTTTTGGAAAAAACAAAACAAAACAACAACAAAACACCTTTTTTTTTTTTTTATGCTTTCTGACAGGAAATTATTTCAAATGAGAACTTTTCCCCAGTGTCCCAGTGTACATGTGCTTCTTTGCAGAGCACTAATAGTTGGTAGTTCTAATTGGGAAGGTCTTGTTATTATAGGTTCAAGTATGTCTTTGTATTGTATTGGAAAACAGTTTTGAATCCTGCAATACTGTTAAGAAGTGGCCATATCTGTATATGGGCAGATCCAACATTCAGGAATGTGGTTATTATATTATTCTGTGTCAATGTGAAGTACTAACTCTTACCTCATGGTCTTCTCTGTACCTCAACTGCATTCATATAATGGAAATTTAGCACAGTTCTTCAAGTTTTTGGCAAGGTGCCACAAATCTGAAAGCCAGGCTCTAAATCCAAGTGACTGCCCTGATCAGAGAACTGGAAGTGCTCTGTGATGCTGCTCTTTTTCTTAATGGTAAGGCTTCAAAACCCATTTCTCCAGCCTGCTGCAATACCACAGGAAAATGGAACAGATCAGACATGCAAGTTATTACTTCTGCACCCTAATGGACTACACAGATTTTATGTAGAATGCATTTATTTATTTATTTACTTTTTTAATACATATGTTTTTTCATTCATAAAGGTGTATTAATACAACAGAGGTATGTTGAATTCAAGTACTTTGAATGTGGCCATCCTCAAATACCTATTTGAGGGCTTAAAATTGCATTGCTCATATATTTATGGAAAACAAACAAACAAACAACAAGAACAAGAACAAGAACAACAAAAAACACACCTTTCTGCCAATGCCCTGAAATTTGTTCCAGGTCTTCAGGGTATGCTACATAACGTGGCCCTGAAAAGATGTCCTAGTTTCCAAGATGAAGAAGACAATGAATTACAGAATTAGATGCTGAGGAAATAATGAAGGAGACATAAGAACTAATTGCAGAGAGCAGTGTCACAAAAGTATTTCTGAACTTGCACACTAAGGCAATAGAAGTGGTGCCAAGCTAATTTGCACATGCACATTAAATGTATTAACTGTATTCTTTCTTTATGTAACATATCTAAATAATTAACATGTGCTCTTTATGTAGCTAAAAGGACATAATGTCATAAGCAAAGATCAAAAGGTAAGAAAATGTTTAGGTAAAAGGTTTTCTTCCTGTTTAGCTGCAGAGACAACAACCCAGGTATTGAGCCATAGTTGTTTGGGCCAAATTTTAGTGAGGCATACATTGGAAAAGTCCTAATGAAATTCACTGCTTTATTCTCATCATTAATTTTGGGACAAACAAATGTATTAGGTATATTACATTTGTTACCACCATGTACAGCAGAAATTTTCCTTTCAAAGACAGAAATCAAATGTGTGTTCTGATGTTTCTGAATGTTTAAAAAACTGTCTTATCTTTTGTAATGAATCAAGAGAGGAGATCAATTCTGCCTAGATTACATCTAAAAATGAGTGAGGTAGCCTCACTGCAGCAGACAAACTTAATTGAGATGCAGGTGTGTGCAATCACATTGTTCAGACAATTGAGTGCAGTCAATAAGTTACCAGGTTTCATCTCTCTGTGGGCTATTATAAACAAAATGCGCAGCATCCACAGTAAGTTTGTGGGTTTTCTTTGTTTGTTTGTTTGTTTGTTTGTTTGTTTTTTTTGCGTGTTTACATATATTTGTGTAGTGATGTAGAAATGTTGGAAAACATTATGAGATGTTCGGGTTCTGTCCTTAAGTCCTGGCTTCCTGTGCGAGAAACTAAAGGGTTGGAGGTAGTAAACCTACCTGTATCTCTGTGGCCAAGCAGAGGCACTGCACAGCTCGTATGCAAGGTGCCCTTCTGATGACTAGCAAAGTGTAACTGTTGGAAAGATAATGTGATTTCTTAATATTTGCTGCAATTAAGAATAATTTGGATAACTAATCAAAAGCTAATTTTTTTTCATTAATTGCCTTAAAAGTGAAACAATGTGCTTAAGGTATTTTCCGGTTGCAGAACCCTCTTCTTCTCTTTGCAGCTATGCAATGTGATGTTTCAAAGTGCTTTTCTCCCTTCAGTGCCAAATGCATCTTAATTTTATTTGGCACACAGTAAATATTTACTTTGTTCTCCTAGAGATAAAGGATTTACATGCAAGGTTTTTGAGTTGCTTTGAAACAATATTTGTCTTGGTAATTGGATGCATTTATCCTGTATTGTTGTTGCTTTTCCTTTTAAATGGGTTGTTGTTGTTCTTCAGTGGGCTTTGTCCTTTAAAGACATGATTACAGAAACTAGATTCTTAGTCTAAAATGCACTATATTTATGTATGTGTAACCTGAGCTGCACAGAAGAAAAGATACAAAATCATTTTATCTGCTCCATTAAGTTCTTGCCAAAATGGGGTGCTTGTTGGGGGTTATTTGTTCCTTTTTTTTAAAGCTATTTCAACACCTGGTATTTATTTAGGAAACCATCAAGGACCCATGTTGCTCTCAAATTGCTCTTCTTCTCAAATCACATTTCTGTTCCTCTTTGGATGAATGTGACAGACTGCTCTAAATGCCTTGAAAGCTTTATTTCTTGCTAGGTAGAATCACATGTTGACATCTCTCAGGGAGTCCCATATGCCAAAGAACTTGATCCAGTCCTGAATGTCTACCAGTTATGTGATAAGTCTGAAACAACCTTTTTCAAACTTTGGGTTTTTTTGCTAGTCACTTTGCTATTTTTAATAGTTATCTTATTTTGAAGTTATCTTAAATTTTAAGAGCTATCTTAGAGAAAAATGAAGTCTAGGAGTACAGATTATTATGTATTCCTTTCAGGTAATAAATAAATAATGCCATTCAGGCTGCACTGCCAGCAGATGTTCATTGTTCTAGCATTATGGTTCTGGAGATACTGTTAGTTCTGAAGTAGTTTAGTGGTATTCCAGTTACTGAGGAACAAAGGAAAAGACAAGGAAGACTGTTGCAGGTTTAAATTCCCAGAATGTAACTTCAAATACTTAAATTTTGCATGTTAGGGAGAGACGTGTGAAAGGGGAGTTAAAATTCTCAAAAAAAATCACAGAACTGTAGGGGTTGGAAGGGACCTCAAAAGATCATTGGGTCCAGCCCCCCTGCCAAAGCAGGTTCCTCAGAGCAGGATGCCCAGGTAGGTGTCCAGATGGGCCTTGAATATCTCCAGAGAAGGAGACTCCACAACCTCCCTAGGCAGCCTGTTCCAATGCTCCATCACCCTCACTGTGAAGAAATTCTTTCGCATGTCAGTGCGGAACTTCTTGTGCTCTAACTTGCAGCCATTGCCCCTTGTCCTATCCCCACAAACCACTGAAAAGAGGTTGGCTACATCCTTCTGTCCCCCACCCCTCAGATATTTATATACACTGAGGAGATCCCCTCTGTCTTCTCTTCTCCAGGCTGAATAGACCCAGGTCTCTCAGCCTTTCTTCACAGGGAAGATGCTCCAGGCCCTGTATCATCTTTGTGGCCCTCTGATGGACTCTTTCCAGGAGATCCTTGTCGTTCTTGTACCGGGGAACCCAGAACTGGACACAGTACTCCAGGTGAGGCCTGACCAGGGCAGAGTAGAGGGGGAAACCCTTGTTACTATCCTTTATCTCTTTTTGCAAGCCTCATCTCTAGGTGGGCTTTAGCCTTCCTCATCGCGTCCCTGCAGGCCCTGACAACACATCTATACTCCTCCCAAGAGGACAGGCCCTTTTTCCACATTTCATAGACCATCCTCTTCCTTTTAATCTTATTGATGAGATCCATGTAGGTTTCCTGCCCCCCTACACTACATTACACTATTCATAGTGTAGCTTTCATAAAACGTATAGGCTTCAGCCTCAATTGTCATTCTCGAAGACAAATTCTAGTCATTAATAAGCAGGATGTCTCTCTATTGTGGCAAAGTTAATTTGTTTAGATCCTCCCTGACGAGCTGAAGATTGTTGTTGACTTACTTTTCTTCAGTGTCAGTATACTGATTGAAATATTGTAATTTGTATTTTCCATTAACAAAGGAGGAAAGGGGCTGACTGATATGATGAACAGGATTCCAGGCATTAGATTCTGTTTTATGAAGATGTTATGTTAATTGGAAAGGGAACTTGGTAGGCTCTGAGTCAAACTCTTCTCTGAAAAAGGTAATGAACAATTATTGCACTGATTTAGTAGAGAACAGACATTTAATTTCTTACTCTACAGGTCAAAGTTCTAGTTCTTTCTTTTATTTCACTGGATTTCAAAAACAGAAAATGAGTAGGTTATTTTCTCTCTTATTATGAAATGTTCTTAATTCTGGTTGACTTGTTTTCTAGGTTGTGAAATAGTGGCATAACCACATGCGATATATACTCTGCGTGTGTGTCTATGTATGCGCAAAAACACTTTCAGAGTTATTATGAAATATTTTGTCAGCTGATCTCAGTCTGTAGTTGTATGCTTAAAATTAAAGGATAACAAATACTTTAAGGCATTCTAATGCACCCTTATATCTACCACATCAAAGAGTGATGGTTGCAAATGGAATTATGCAGCGATATAACAAATGTTTTTTGGTTTCTACCCTCCAGCTGTAATCAAATAAGGAGAAAGTAGAAAAACATTCTCTCATGCATACATTTTTTTCTCCTTATTCTTTTTCTATGGTTGTTGTTTCACTTATTTCTAATACATTTTTTTCTTAAGCAAAGGATGAAAAATGTGTATACGTTCTTGTATGATGGAATTCAGCATTCTCTTATGTTAGTGTTTTCTGCAGTTGTACATTGGGGAAGTAAACTAGATCTACGAGGTGACTCTTGTTTTGACAACATTTAAACTTATCCATGTGTTTAATGTTGAACTCTTTGTTGTGATATCTGAGGGAAGTATTAAAAATGTAAATTCCAATGACCAAATTTATGCTGTCTGAACTCTCTCTGGGAATCTTCTACATTTGGTACATTATTAGCTTTATCCTTATTGTTACTGCAGAAATTAGATGCATTAATTTGGGTAGAAAAACACACAATATTTTTTTCTTCATTTATTATTTTTGCAGTCATGTTTCCTTACTTCCACAAATAGATGTCATGTTCGGGAGAGGTTTTCCAACTGGGTATCAAGGAATTAAGGTTTCCTGTCAGCAGGTTCTGTGTTAGACTTTATGTCTGTGCTCCACCCAGTACCCAAGAACTGTTTGTAACTGAAGGAAAAAGACTGTAGTTGCCTACTCCTTTGGTGTTGAACTGGATTTCACATCATACTGATATCAGCCTCAGGAAAATCCTAAAGCAGGTCACTGTCATCCAGAGAAGATGAGCTTACATCTCTGCCATGGCAGTTGTGGTTCAGGCTGGAGCCACAGAAGCAAAGCACTGTTTGATGTTTGCATTGTTTTGTTTGCTGCCTTTGAATGGAGAGTCTTATTTCCTAGGCTGTCGATTCAAACTTTTTACGCCAATACTAAATTTTAAATGAAAGTCTCCTTTCAGCTATTTGTGGCAAAAATGCACAGCTGTACAGCTGGTGTTACTACTAACCCATCTGCAGCGTGTGCTGCAGACCAGTTGTTCGTTTAGAGGGAAACATGAAGAGTAGCCTTTAAGAGTTCATAGCTTGGCATTTGGGGAAGGAAGGAGGAGGAAACCTCCTTGCTGCCTTTTCTGAACTGTTTGTTAGTGAAGGTTGTGAGCAGTCTTAAGTGAACCTCTCTTCTTGAGGGGTGAGGAGAGAAGGAAGGGCTGGTATCTCAAGTGCTGAAAGAAAACTTCAGTTTTTGTTGAATGTTTTAAGTTTCACTATTACCTTCCATTTTTCTGCCTTTTTAAGTGAAGATGGTACAAGAATTGAATACCTGTTCCCTTCCAGTGCTTCTGATTTATCAGTTGCTGTACCAAAGCATGAAAATTCCTGTAACAACGTTACCATTTTGCTAATGGTTCATGCCCTAGTGGATACCCTCCATTGCCCTAAAATATGCAATCATTTAATTGTCATTGCAATCCTATTATATTGCCATTATAGAATGTCTGGTGGGGAAAGCTATGAACATGTTATTAGTGCTGAAAGGGACAATTTACTGAATCTCACTAAATGCCATCACTTCTCAAAAATGAATCAAAATTACTTTATTATGCATGTCTTACTTGAATATTCTGCTCAGATAATGATTGGGTGCCATTGCTCGTTTTCTGAGTTGAGGTTCTTTGCACAAATTTTAGTTTATTGCAGCAGTAAGAATGTTCAAAACATCTTGACAGGGCTGCTTCTTGCATCCCCCTTTTGTCATGTTGTCCTACCTCCACCTTCCCTTCCCCCACCCCCACTTTTTTTTTTTTTTAAGCTGTTGAACTGAGATTGTGAGTTTGGGTTTATGGGTTTTGAGACCTTTTGCATTAAGTGCCCTGAGCTGCTTGTTTTCTTGATCATCATTTCTATACAAGTGAACCCTGTCTCAGCTTCCTCCTGGCCCTCACTGTAACCTGTTTCATTTATTTGGGCATCTGTTTCCTTTATTTCCTGTTAACTGTTTTGCAAGCTCTTCAGAGTATTGAATACAGAGTATTCAATACAGAGTATTGAATAGTATCTGAAATAACATTTTACTATGCTCTGTATAACCTCATTTGAGGTCTCCAATTACTACCAAAATACAAATAATTAACCTGCTATTTGTGACTCCTGTGCTCAATGAGGGCTGGCTGCATCTGAAGCACATGCAGGAGAATGTGCTTATCGAGCGAGCTTAAAATTATAGGCTATTCCTAAAGATGGTTTTGGGGATCACTGGAGTTGAATTTCTTATTGATTCTAGAAATTGTATTTCCCTCCGTGGATAGCAAGTTGCAAGTAAGACTGAATGGATTATTCCCTCATCTTTGAAATTACCATGCAAAGAGCTATGAGAAATCCAAAAGAAAATGTCTTTGTGGAACACTATGGGGAGCAACACTGCCCTTTCCAATGTGTTATAAATGTATCTTGAAGTCCTTTCGTATCTTTATAGTTCCATGTCATTGTAAGTGCACGTAAGGCAAATGAAAGGTTACTTATGCAAACTGTGATTAATAATTTGAGCTTGAGGGGCATTAAAATCTTACGGTGTAATAATTGAGAAAGGCACTAGGATTAAGAATGTGGATATATGTTTATGTAGCAAATGTGTCTCTAAGCAAAGCAAGAATAATCTGTTGTGTATTATTCCTCTTTTTAATGCATGTGGTGTGTTTATCTATTTCATAGGGATTCTGCAAATACTTTTTTTTTTTTTTTAAAAAAAAAAAAAAACTAGTTTTGTTCATGGTAATTTTGAATTTGTAGTTGTGGGCCAGCTGACACAACACAAATAGAATTGTTGCTATACAGCTTACTTAGGAAAAGAGGTTGTGAAAAGCAGTATTGAATTGGCTTGTGGCAATTCTCTTGTACATAAACTCATTTTAACTGCATAAAAACTACTATATTGCACCTAGAAACTGCAGTGAATGTGCATTTAGATGTTATGAATAACTGCAGTTAAGTAGAAATGAAACTGAAATAAATCTGAATTTTATTTGCACTTTCTGTTCATTTTAATGCCACTCAAGCTGCTGCTATTTTTTATTTTTTTATTTTTTATTTTTTTGTCAGAGTAGAATAGCTGTTAAGGATAAAAGTGTGTATGTATTTATCTGTGAAATGCTGAAGTACTGTTTGACTACATGTAACATACTTTATAACTGCAGATGATATGCAGTGAAATCTTGACTGCTGGACATTATTTTAAAGCTGTTTGCTCCTGTCATAGAGATGCAGTATGACTAATATAAGCTATGGCATAGGAACCTGAATAACTACTTTGAAATTTAAGATTTCTGTGAATGGTAAGTGATGCTTTTGCCTTGGCAATCAAGATGCTGTTAAAAGTTAATGGTGATAGGGATAAGGATAGGGCTTTCATTACAGATACTCATTCCTTATATTGTGCTTCCAGCATGCCAAAATGCTTAGCCTCATGCTGCGGCAATAAATGGTCCTACCAGTGAAACCCTGTGAATGACCATATTCCCTCTGTTCTGCATCAACTTCTGAACTGGAGGACCTGAAGTGACTGTGGGTAAAAGTTTCAGAAGCACTTGAGATTTAGGAAGCTTTTATCACTTCTGAATGTGATTCACTTGCTTAGAAATCTCAGTCCACAGAAACTTAATATGTTTTTTCTGACAAGTCAGTCAACAGCTTCTGAAAATTTTACCACCAAAATTGCATGTTACTGAAGGTTTTCTTGACTTATCCAGCTAATAGCTTTTATTATTTTTTTCCCTGCTGTTCTTGTTTTGTGTTGCCAACTCATTCATACCTAAACTCTTTGAACCATTTCACTTCTGTCAACTTTCAACTTTTGTCATGTACCAGCATGAAGAATTATCATCAAAGTGTAATAGAAAATCTTTAAGAAGGAGCATCAATCTGTAAACTGCCTGCCTGGCTTCTGCTATCAACTAATGAATAACCTCTCTGTCCTGAAGAGAGCAATGTGTTGGAAAAAGGTCCAAATGCTGAACACACACAAAAAAAATCAGCAAAACATGCTGTGCAGCTGACCAGTTCAATTGATTGCTGGTAAAAGCCAGTTGGTTAATACCAACCAAAGAAGAACAATGCAGCCCAGGCTATTCCTCCCTTGTGCAACACTGGTCATGATGACTGTGCCTCATTAATCCCCATATGTTGCCTGGATTAATCTGCAGAGGCTGCACACTAGTCTCCCAGGTTGGAGGGGATCAGCCCAGGTGTTATGCCAACTTGTGCAAAAATGGACTCTGCTTTAATAAAAACAGGCTTTTAAAATAAAATCAGGAATTTTTAAAAATTGCTGAATGGCATGGAAGGACACAATGTTGCAGCAATGAAATAGATTTTGTCTTGCTGGCTTAACTTGAGGGGTCAGAGCGCAATTCCCAAAGGCTAGGCACCAGACCTATCCACCAGTAGTCTACACACCAGTTCCTGGGCACTGCTTCTTTGAGATCTAGAGCATCTGGGCACTTAGCCTGGAACTTAAGAAATCCTGGGAGCCCTGCAAGGAACTTGAGGGTGTCTGTTGCCAGGTGAGTCTAAGAAGATAAGTAAGGGTAGCTGTAGCAGCTTTTAAACACCTGTCAGCTGTCCTTGATCAAAGGGTGCCCGCAGCCTTCATCCTGGCTGCTTACCCTGATGAGGGATAGTCAAGCACCACTGGTAGCCATTGCTCAGAGTGGTTGGGCATCAGTCTACTTGTGGATCTTATTGAAAAAAAGTATTATTGAATAATTCCTTCATATTATTCCCCCTACCCCTCCCTTCTTTCATTTATTAAATTCTTTATCTCAACTGGTGAGTTGTTTTCCTGCTTTTGCTCTTCCTATTCTCTCTATTTCCCCACTGGTGGAGGGGTGATCAAGTACCTGTATGGTGCTGAGATGCTGCCCAGTGTCAACCCAACAAGGTCCCCAATACAAGAAAAACAAGAATTTACAGTAGCAAGTCCAGTGCAAGGATACCAAGATGGCTAAGAGACAGGCCAGTCTTTCATATGAAGAGAGGCTGAGAGAACTGGGACTGTTTAGCCTGGGGAAGGCTCAGGTGGATCTCATCAATATATATAAATACCTGGGGGGAGGGAATCAAGATGAGAGACCCTGGCTCTTTTCAGTGGTGCTGGTGACAGAAGAGAGGCCGTAGACGCAAACTGGCACATGGGTGATTCTGTCCTGAACAGCAGGAAATACCTCCTCCTAGTGAGGTTGACTGAGCACTGGCACAGGATGCCCACAGAGGTATGAACATAATGTGTCCTAATTAATGAACATAATGTACACCAGTGGTTGTTAACACCTGTTTGTATTGGAGCTGTAGACATCAAAACAGGAAGACCATCTTTTCTAATTTAATAGGATCACAATTTTTTGTTTTGTTTTTCTGATTGAAATCACATCTTAACTGGAGTTGTGCATGGTGAGCAGAAATCCATTCATCCTAAATTGAAGATTTAACATTATTAATAAGGCTTTTGTGCTCAGTATGGCAACTAAAGCTTTTGATTGCAAAACAAGTTTAACATCAGTAAACATTTTATGAATTCACTCTTTTAACAATAATAAACTCTTCCTGACACTCTTAAGAGGTAAATGCATTAACATTACTTTTGCTTTATAAATAAGCTTGAAACATATAAATAAGCCTGTTCTTACCTTAATGTGAATGCTTTCAATAAAGAGAAATTGCTGTAGCTTTCAGAGCAATAATCCATTTCCTCTGTGGATAAACTGAGGCTGAAGGCAAAGTAGTTTGTCTCTATCTAATATTGTAACGGCATTACCTTCTGCCTTATAAAACTGTGAACCTTCCTGTTAGACCACAAGCAATGCTGAGAGTGTTGTTGTTTTTTTCCTGCAGTTTTTTGTTTCTTTTTCAAATTCCTCTCCTTTTAGTTATTATCTTATAAAATATTTTTTTCCTCACCTTTATGTAGCGTGAAGCTGCTTCTTGCTAAAAGTTGATGTTGGAGTTTTATTGTATAAAATCTAGATGTGCTTACTTTGGCAAAATTCTCCATCATCTCATTCTTCTTTAAGAACCATGAAGAGAACTTGTTTTGTTCAATATTGTCCGCTCAAGCGGTTTCATGTAGGCTTGACAACAAGAATATGTTGCTGGGGAGTTAAGTACAGATGGTTTTGGAACCCACCCATCTCCTGAGACAGGTAGAGGCATGAGAGAAAGGTGACATTTAATTTCTTAAAGAAAAAGATAAGATAAACATTCCCATAAAGGACATCAACCAATAGGAACCAAACCCCCCGGTGTATGGCTTCATTTGATTGTCATGTTCTGTGGATCGAGTTCATGTTTTCCTATGTCAATAAGGGTGAAGAGACTGATAATGATGTTTTCCCACTCTCCATCCCGTTTTCCTCTTTCCTACGTGAATTCTAAGATTTATTTTTATACTGGAAAAGCTGCAGTTTAGTGGTGCAGCAGGTTAGCTTTTATAGTTTTAAAATTTAGGGGAGAGTGATATCCTTTCCATACAACTTCCAGAGTGCTTTCTAAAACCTTTATTGCTGTAATCTTTCAAATTCAGTAAGAATCCTTGACCTTTGCCTGCTCCATTATTTTAGAGATGTTGCATCATTTTGATTCCCTTGTACTACTGCACCATCACAGCAAAATATCTTTCCTTACGGAAATGGTATAGCTACATGAGATAAACAAGTCTACCATCTTTTCAGTTGCCACAGTAAATGCTATTGAGGAAGATGGGGAATAAGACTGTACTCATACAGTAGAAGTAATTACTACTGCATTGCAGAACAGGCACAGTTTGAATGGATAGAAGAAACCTGGAATAAAAATTAAATATATTCCTAATGTATAGAGATTACCTATAGAAAACCTGCTTAGCCTATGTGGGTGGGGGGGAGGGGGTCAGAAGCATTTATTTTAAAATGTAGAAATGGAACTTCTCTGATGCTTCATATTTTAGAGTTATTTCCACTCTTCTCAATTTGGAGTACCAATTAAGAATCCAGAAACTCTTTGTTTGACTGGCATAAAAAATGAATTGTTGCTAATCCTTTTATGTCAGATGTTGTCCCCCCAAAATATTTAAGCATCTTTTGGTAGATATACCTCTTTACATGCTGTTTAGTTTAAAACATAATTTATTTAATCAAAAAGAAAACTGGGACCAAAATCAGTCTGTGGTCATTAGTCATACCAGGTTTTATACATATTGCTACTTGGTTGGGTTTTATTAGTTATTTTGTGAGTTGGTGAGGTTTTGTGTGCAAGTCTTCTCACATCTAAATACAACTACTTAGTATTTGCAGTGAATCAGTATAGATTTTGCGCTATCTTAAAAATGTTCAAGAACTGACCTATTTTTCTTTATGCTGTATTATCAAAGTAATCATTTTGTCTAACATTCTGTGGTCTGATAAAAACATGACTGTTGTGATTCATACAGGAAAATTTGGCAGAGTCTCCCTATTGGCTTGAACTGGAAGATATATATCAAATTTGTCTGTCCCAATGAATAAGTTGTTATCTGAAAGATAACATAGTACAGAACGTGTTAGTGGATGAGACTTAGATAAGGTATTGGTATTCTAAATGTGCATGCAAGGCATGATTTATTGTTTAAGCTGTTTCTTCACATTTAATTTGCCTTTTTATTTTCATTTTAGTTATGTGTTTTGTGGTTGATCATTTCTGTAATGTTTTAACACAAAAGCTTACATGATGCCAGAAAATATTTTCCATCTGACTCAATTTTTTTTTTCCCTCTTTATAGCACAAAATATATTTCAATTCATTATATCTTGTCTTTCTTTGAATTCAACTGCTATTTGGGAAGATTTTAGAGCATTCCAATAAGCCTTTGAACTTTGTGTGATCTGGATTTCTGTGTGCTTTAGATAGGTGTTTAGGCTGACTTGGGAGATTTGCCTCCTTTCTTTCTTGTCCTGAACTCTGCTTCAGATGTATCTGAAGCTTATATCCTGTGAAATCAGGACAAAATGCAGTCAGTGGGGCCCACTGTTTCTCAACCAATTTTAAAAGTATAATTTGCCTAACTGACTATTAGGTTTGTTGTCTTCATATTAATACACGTTCTTTTTGACCTGTAACAAGTCAAGGTGTAGTTAATATAGAAACTTATTCCAAAGGAGAAATCATAAATGTTCATATTCTCTATTCATTAAAAGAGATGTCATTAAATACTTTTAAGGAACTTAGTGTTTAAGCTTTAAGCATTATTATTGTTAAACTCTTGGTCTCTTGGGCTAAACAGAATTAAGAGGTTTAGGTATAATTTTGCAGGGTGAGGGAGGGAAGAAGGGAGTGATCTAGAAACCTCTCTGGCTTTCTGATGACTTCTAAGTTTGCAGAAGCCAATATAAGCCTTCCTGTTAAGGCAGCTTCTGGGTTGGTGCTAAGGTAAAGGAAGAGGAACAAGCTATGCTGATTCTCCCACCCCCTCAACATGCTTTTGTGTGGTATCCTCTAAAATGGCTTGCGGCCATTTACATGCTGATCTTACAGAATTAAAAACTTCAGGGGAAAAAAAAAGTGGAGGGGATGGAGCGAGAAATAAGAACAGAAACCATTTGGTTGTGTAGTTAGCTGAAGTATTAGATAGAAAACTTTGAGATATTAATAGCCTTCAAAAAACAAAAGTTTAAAGTTAAGAGGAAGGGACTAGAAGCATCTGTGCATGTAATGCAGCAGTTCTGCAGCTGTTGAAATTGTTCTGTATATACTAGGTTAAATTTTTGGTTAGTCTTCATTGCAGACACCTACTGTAATGCTCCTTATTCTTTCCTGCTGTACTATCAATAAAAAGGGAAGGGAGCCTCTGAGCATTGCTGTAGTGTGCATCTTTGTATACTTTTTCAGTTCCTGATGAAAAGACAAGTTTTAACAGATGTAGTGTGAATGAGAAGCTGAGCTGTTTCCTCAAAGCACAGTCTCTGTTTAATGGCATTTTCACTACAGAACTGTTACTGAAATTTGTGTGTGTGATGTCAGTTTGATGGGCTCAGCACTTTTAGGGGACATTGACAGAAACTAAATTGGAAAAATGCAACAAATGTTAGGTTTTAGCAGAGTATCGACTTAATATAGATTGAACAGAGGAGAAAAATATTGTGTGGTGTGCAACTTGAACTTCACATTGTCTCATTAAAGACTCTGCAATGGATAACACTGTCTGTTTTGCCCTCAGCTGTAGACCTAGTAGATCATTCATGTAAGGAGTAATAATATACCACTCTGTGGCCCTTTGTTAGAATTGCCACAAGGTATTTTGAAAATCTGTTTTCATTACTTACAAAAATCTACACTCCATTTATTTCTGTATAACTGTTTTTGTTGTTGTTGTTTGCTCCTTTCCCACTTTCTTATCCCTGGCCCCACATTTCTTCCTTACTCGTTTGTTTAACCAAAATTTATTTCTTATATACTGCAGTCAATCATATGTCCCTTGAAAACCTGAAGTCCCCAAACCTCAATATGTAATTAGATGTATTTGCCAATTTTCCCCTCTTAATGGTGTACCTAAGAAAAATGTGTCAGAAGTACTAGTTTATACCAATGGGATTTTTTTTCCTGCTGTTTAGATTAAATTGATTAATTGAATAATTGAAAACTTGGTCAATCAACTTAAATTTTCATAAGAAAAAGCAATAAGCCTCTCAATATAAGCACAGTATTAACTTTAGCTTTTTAATCTGTATGTGGTTTTAAGTTATTAACTGTGAGGATCCATATTAAAAATATATATGCTCTGGATTCAGAGAACATTCTCTTTATGCTTCTGTCACCAGTGTGAATCCAATTTAATCTGATAGTAGCCAAATACCAGCAACACCAACAAAGTAATCAGCAATTTAATCTGATAGTAGCCAAAACTCTTATTAACCAACCAAGAACAGCTGTTGGTTTGCCAGACTGGGGTGTGTCCCATTAAAATGGCCACAGTGTCTTACCAGAAACACAAATCCCTGTTACTGGTGGTAGACCTAGCTGTAAAACACTATTCTGGCAGGAAATTATGGTATCCTAATGATGATTTCCAGGAGATTAAGGTGCTTGTACTGATGACCATTTTGGAGGTTGCATCTATCAACCCCTTTCACACGGATGCACGTGGTTATGTTGTTTGCTCCACATACCCTATAGCTTCCTTTCTGTCTGCTGTTAGACTGGGGGAAAGCAGGAACTGCCGTCTTCTCTGGAGAACCAGAGGTGAGTTTACATCTTTCTTCAATATGCAATAGAAAAGAGGTCTTTTTACTGTTTTGAGTCATTTTCTGCAACATCAGGTAAGTTTTGCTATAATACATGACTCTATCACAGTATGTTTCTTTACTTTCATAATCATGTTTTGGATCTATGTGCAATTTCAGTGAGCTCCTCCTGACTTCCACCACAGCAATGTGTACCCCTTTTACTGCTTCCCAAGTTATAATCATCCAGTATAAGGCTGGCTTCCTACTTCTTTACCTTACTACAGCAATTTAATTTACCTTATTTCTGAGTCAGTATCCTGGGAACTGAAATTTGTTCCTTCTGGAACAGTGACTGAAATGCGGTTGATATCAGGATGCAGTCATTTTTCTCAGGTAGGTCTCTGGGCATGCAAATACACTAACTATAGTTACTAATACACTAACTACAGTTCAGTCAGGAAGCACAGGCGTGCTCTTAGGCTCATATAAGACTTGTACTGCACAGCCATATTTAAATCAAATGCAGATCAATAAAAATGTTTTGTTTTAGCTTATTAAATCTTGCTTCAGTCTCTTGAGAGCTGTTGGGATGGAAGTAGTAGTTCTTTGCTGGTCTCACAACTCAAGTACAATGCATGGCTTTACATATCACACACTGTTTTTCAACATCTAAAATATTCTGCGTTGGTAAGGTTACAAATGCAGGAAAGTTTTCTTAAGTTTTGCTTAAGTGAGAACTTCCAGGACATGATCAATGTTACTGGACAGTAATAATCCACGTTATACATCACATTGACTAACACATCGAAACTAGTGGAAAGTCTGAAATGTCAACTGTGAAAACAGTAATTGTCACGTGTTTGTGGACCACATGCCCACAGAGACCATGGTTGTGACTATAATATAGATTTTTAGCATTTTGCTTTTTCTTAAAAAATAAATAAATAAATAAAAAAATAAAAAATCCAAAATTCATTATTTGCATTTAGCTTGTGCTAAAAGCTTTTTTTTTTTTTTTTAAATCACCAAATGAGTTTATGCACTAGCATCTGGGTTTTGCACACTCTGAGAAAAGCTGTTTACTTTCAAAAAGAGTATGGGTTTCACCTTTCATGACCAAAATATAAAAATATAATATGAATATTACATCTCCCAAAATCTCAAGTGGAGAGTTCCTCCAGTTTGCATTCTTTTCATGACTGCAGCACAAGGCTGGATGTGATTTTTCTGTCTTGAAACAAACATGGTAATAAGTCTATTTGGTCTGCCAAGGAAAGATGCAAAATCCAGACAGTTCTTTGTACTGTCAAATGAAATGAGGCTATTTTGAATAGTGCTTAGGATATACAGCATATGGCATACTGCTGATTTCTGCTTTTGAAGGATCATATTGGATTCACGTATCTGATGATATAATTCCAAATACATCCCACAAAATACTGAAATCGCAACTCGGCATGTTGTTTAAAGAGTTTCAGAACCATAAAAAGTTATTGTTTTTCTTGGTTCTGTTCCAGCACTTCCCCTCTTTTATTAAAGTTAATCTCTTAGCTTTTGACTAATTGCAGTTGTTTCTAAGGATAACAAAATTATAAATTAGGCAGATTGTTTCCTCCCTTTTACTAATCCAAGTACTTTGAGGTCATTCTACGTTTTGCTTTTCATCCCCTTGCAAAACACTTTGACTATGGTTTCAGTCTTCTGACATTAGCCTTCAATCTAAAACCCTATCAATAACAGCAATATTCATAATCTGCTGGCACAAGTCCATGAATTTTGGGGAAATAGCTAGTTTGTTACTTTCTACAGCGTAAGCTTTATTGTCAGTATGGAAGCCTCTGATTCCCAATCACATTGTCATTTGAGGGGTTCCAAAGAGCATCATTGCCTTGGTGCTTCATGTCTGGTGCACATATCATATGTGGTTCATATGATCTAATTGTTAATCTTTCAGTACACATATGAAGCCAGTGCTCACAGATTTGGGCAGTAAAGATGGATCATTGCTGTCTTATGTCTTCCGTATCTTGATGCCTTATTAAGATTCAGACTTTTCTAGACTTGGCAAGGCAAACAAAAATGACACGTTCATTCTATCTGTTTCGTAATTTTCAAGATATTTTCACGTTGATCAAGCTGTCTTTTGGGGGATGTGAACGTGATTTAAGATGTTCAAAGCTCTGCTATGAAGCATGGTTTACTGATTACTTCAGATTCTGCTGTATCCTTTCTTCCCACCTGTACCCATGGAGTTCTATATCTCCCTTGTGGTGGCATCACGAATCATCCAGTGTCTTTGTTCGGCAGTCTGGTATACCTAGGAACAAATTGCTTCATAGAATTCATTTCCAGAGGGGTTGAGCTGAATGCATGCTTGTCTTCTTTAATCTCAAAAAACAAAACAAAAACAATAAATAAAAAAGTATCAGCTCAGCTGTTGTGTATATTTTGTTGTTAGAGAGGCAGTGGGCGCCAGCTTAATAAACACAGTTAGGCACTTGGTTTGATCCAAGTCCTGTAGCTCTGAAATATATTTCACTGCTGTCTTAAATCACCCAGTATGTTCAAACCTTGGCTTGAATAATGCACTTACAGAACAGATTAATTGCTTCATTTAGGTGGCCTTTATTTCTCTGTGTGCTATTTTGGGACACCAGGTATTACACATGTGAACATTCCACCCGTGCTCTGATGTTATTGATTACAAAGTGTTTTTTATTTTTTTTACTGTTAGCTCTGTGGTCCAATATATATTGTGAACCCACCCATCTCTTTGTTTTCTTACACAAATTTAATATTGCATCTACAGTATTTTCCTGCAGTCTAATTTTCCAGTAATTCTTGTTTTTTATAGGCTAAAAAATACCTCAGGGAAAGAGTTTGATGTTCTTTTTTTGTGTTTTTTTTTTTTTTTTTTTTTGTAAAGGGCTATTTTTGTCTTACAGTTTCTTCTTTTTTTTTTTGTGGTTGCTTTTTCAAAATGAATAGCAAACCTACTGTATCTGAGAGTTGATATACCTATCTTTCCTCTTTTTTTTTCTGCTATTTCCTTTGGAATTTCCTGGTGATACATATGTTGCATATGAAGATGATGCCCTTTTTATATTTCATTTTATTCCTTTCTTCCCGAAAGCTTTATGTTCCTAAAATTTTAAAATGTAAAAACATTTTTTGTTGTTGTTTTAAATGTCTTATCAGATGATCCATAATTCTGTTTTATTCAATCATTAAATTATAAGGTGCCACTTTTTTGATTTGTCACTTCCTCACTGATCCACAATTGTATGACCTAAAAGCAAACTTCAATTTAACATCCTCTAAAAATATTATTTCCTGGGTTCTGTTGCTATAGCTGCTGTTTGACATGAACTGCTGTTGTTATTCATTTTTTCTATTTCAAAGCAATTGCAGTAGCAGAACCCATTTTGGCCATACACTGTCTGGAGGATACACGATGCAGCTAGAGCAGTTACCAAGTGTGCAAATATAGGACAAATTCCAACTTGCAGGTACATGAGGATTGATTTTTGACTGGATACTTAGAGGGGAAATAAATGACACTTGTAACCCTACTGCTATCTTTTTGGCTAATATTAAGTTTACTAAATCTTTTGGGATTTGGGCAGGTTATAGACATTCAAAGGGAAAATAGAAATTTTTACCCAATAGCAGACATTTCTAAAGCAGGTTCTCAAAAATATATACATTATTAATGATTTTTGCAAGAAGCTTTCTTGAAAACAGTAACAAGCAATGAGAATATCAAACTTCAAAACATCATGCTGAAATTTTCTGGGGAAATCTATGAGATTGCAATGGGATATGTGAATTTAGACAACTGATACTGCAACATAAGCCTCTGTAACTTCAGCTGGCTCACTTGAATGATTCTAATTCAGGCTAACCTGGCAATGAATATGAGGCAATCTGAGCTGTTAATTTGTCTTGGCACTTCAGCCCATGGGAAGACTAAGGTGAGATAGAGATGGTATCCCAAGTTAAAACACCGGTTGTGCTGTTCTTGATGCTATTTTAACTTAGGCTGATTGACATAGTTTTAGGGAAATATTTGTGTGTTTTTTTCTTGGTAGAGAGATTTTTGTAGGGTAGTCTCCAAACACTGTCAGCTACTTCTAAACTATTGCAAAAATATTTTATAAATAGTTTAAATTAGTGAAATATATAGAAATGAATTTGAATTGAGTAAAATTCAATGAAAGAGGCAATATTACTGACAACTTTATCTCTGTTAAAGATGAGGGTTAGTGACAAGGCAGACTGACTGTAATGCATCGTTTTTGAATAATCTGTACATCTTTAATCTGTGTCTTTTGGTTTTGAAACTATACAGCTATTGTCTCAAAACAGTTAAGAAAGAAACCAAAGGCTGTTTAGTGGTGACGACCATGACAACTAACGATGCAGGCAGACTGTAAAGGCAAGGTGTACTGGGTCTGGCTGGGATGGAGTTGACTTTCCCAGCAGCAGCCCATACAGTGCTGTGCTCTGCACGTGTACCTAGAACAGCACTGGCATCACACCCATGTTGTGTCTGCTGCTGAGCAATGCTGGCACCACATAAGGACTCCCTCCAAGCCCCCAGAGTCGGCAGGCTGGGGAAGGGCAGGAGATAGGGAGGACACATCACCAAGGCAGCTGACCTAGACCAACCAAAGGGATGTTCGATGTCATGTGGGGTCACACTCAGCAATAAAAAGTGGAATATATAAAAATTATAAATAAAAATGGAAAAAGAGGGGAGGGGTGGGCTCTCATTTTGAAAAGATCTGTCCTATCAAATAATGGCTGTGGGTGTTGAGGCCCTGCTTCAAGGACATGGTCAGGCATCACTCGTTTGTGGGAAGTAGACAGTAACTTCCTTCCTCTGCACTTCCATGTGGCCTTTGCATGATTTTTGTTGTTTCTGCTTTCCTTTTCCCTTGAGTTAAATTACTTAATATTTTTCCCTTCATAATTGTTTCCTTTAATTAAATTATCCTAATTTCAACCCTTGAATTGTTTCTGTTCTTTTCTTTTATTCACCCCCACCCCCTTCTGAGGAGGGGGAGTGAGAGAGTGGTTGTGGTGGAATTCAGCTGCCTAGCAAGGTAAAACCATCACACGAGGTCGTTTCAAAAACTGATGTATTTGCATTTATGATGGAGATTGATTATAAAGTCCTTTGTGCATACCTCCTAGAAATTTGAAAATAATAGATAAAAATAGTGGTTCTCTATGACAGTGTATTTTGATGATCTTTCTGTATATAGTGACATTTAGGCAGCGCAAAAAATATTAGCAGGCTTCCTGTTTCTACTGAAACAGGAATGTTTGCAGAATTCTTTAATGAAACTTCTCACATTTATAGTCACAGATACCTGAAAACTTTTTCTTTCTGATTTTTGTTGATGACTCTTCTTAGTTTTGCTGTTATCTACAGCATCATACATGTGACCCCCTGAAAGTCAACATTCCTCATTTACTGCCAGTTAACAACAGACTCATCTAGGGTTGGAAGAGACCTTCAAGATCATCAAGTCCAACCTCTGACCTAACACTAACAAGTCCTCCACTAAACCATATTGCTAAGTTCAACATCTAAACATCTTTTAAAGACCTCCAGGGATGGTGACTCCACCACTTCCCTGGGCAGCCCGTTCCAATGCCTAACAACCCTCTCAGTAAAGAAGTTCTTCCTAACATCCAACCTAAACCTCCCCTGGCGCAACTTTAGCCCATTCTCCCTCATCCTATCACCAGGCACATGGGAGAACAGAGCAACCTCCACCTTACTACAGCCTCCTTCAAGGTACCTGTAGAGAGCAATAAGGTCACCCCTGAGCCTCCTCTTCTCCAGGCTGAACAAACCCAGCTCCCTCAGCTGCTCCTCGTAAGGCTTGTTCTCCAGACCCCTCACCATCTTGGTGCCACACAGTACTTGAGGTGCGGCCTCACCAGAGCCGAGTACAGGGGGACAATCACCACCCTAGCCCTGCTGGCCACACTGCTTCTTATGCAAGCCAGGATGCTGTTGGCCTTCTTGGCCACCTGAGCACACTGCTGGCTCATATTCAGCTGACTATCCCCCAATACTCCCAGGTCCTTCTCCGCCTGGCAGCTTTCTCACTGCTCATCTCCCAGCCTGTAGCTCTGCTTGGGGTTGTTGTGCCCCAGATGCAGGACCTGGCACTTGGCCTTGTTGAACTTCATACAGATGGCCTCAGTCCATCGGTCCAGCTTATCCAGATATTCCTACAGAGCCTTCCTACCCTCGAGCAGATTGACACGCACCTAACTTGGTGTCATCTGCGAACTTACTGAGGGTGCACTTGATGCCCTCATCCAATCATCAATAAAGGTATTAAAGAGTACCGAGCCCTGGGAATGCCACAAGTGACTGGCCTCCAACTGGATTTAACTCCATTCACCACGACTCTTTGGGATGGATATATATATATATTATCTATATGCATATAGATAATACATGATTAATACATTCATTACATTAATACATTACGTCTGTATTATATAATTTAGAACATCTACATTATATACTTGTGAAGAATTATCACCTCAATTTAGCAAGCTAAGCGAAATGTGTATACCCAGTATTTGTACTGAAAATATTGGCCTAAATTATTTTTTTAGAGTTCAGATAGTTTTATTATAATACTGTTTCCTCATAGTAGCTGTGAAGAACTTAGTGTGTAATATTTATTTATTTAAAGGGTCGTTACCTGTGTCATTGTTACAGTATACATACTGCTTATAGATAGCA
This sequence comes from Aythya marila, assembly GCF_965140915.1. Classification (NCBI taxonomy): domain Eukaryota; kingdom Metazoa; phylum Chordata; class Aves; order Anseriformes; family Anatidae; genus Aythya; species Aythya marila. The sequence goes on from NC_139056.1 coordinate 3,446,689, forward strand.
AGAGAATTATAGCTGTTAAGAAGCTAGACATGAGACAAAAAAAATAAATAAAAAATGGCCCAATACCATCCAAACAAAAATAACCCACAAGAGGAAGATACATGGCTGCTAAAATTCACCATGTCTATCATCTTTCTAGTACTGTCAAGGTGTTGAGAAATTTCTACTAAGAGAAAACACCTCCACAATTTATGTCAGTCTACAACATGAATCAAGCTATGCTGAAATATTTAGAAAGTAATTATATTTAGATTTTTGTTTCCTGCTTAGCCTTTTCTATTCTTATTTTGAAATTAGGAAGTTACTATATATGGTTCTAACATCTCTAAGTGTTTTTCTGTAAGCCTAAAAATTTCTGTTGTACAATTTAAGATTTTTTTTGGAAACACTGAATCTCATCTATATGTAAATCTATTCAATTCCAGTTATCTGATGAAACAATCTAACTTTGACACTTGATAGTGTATGGTTTTGTAAATTACTGAAGAATTTACTCTTTATCTGCCCAATAATAACGTTAGGAAAAATGATGTAACAGGAGGGTCTAGTTGAGAGAACTGGTTTATATTGTGACATTAGAGCATAGAAATGGTGGTAGAGTATAAAGTAACTCAGGTGTTGATGGCTTTTACTAAATAAACTTAGGTTTTCTGTGAACTCTGCATACAGTCAGCCTTATTGTTTGACAGAACTTTAAACATACAACTGTGGCATGATGACATTCAGCTCAGATGGGACTGTGTAAAAAATATTGACTCTACTTTTATTAATGCTGTACTGAAATGTACTTTGCACGAGAACTGTTTGAAATTAGTTCAGTTTGCTCCCCTACTGTAACATATGACATTTTTCTAATTAGGGCAATGTTTAATTTACTGTCTCATGGCTTTTTGAATAAATATAAATTGTCATACTAAAGTGACAGGTGTAAAACCCTGGGTAGCTGTGTTAGAGAGGTTAATTTGCTCTTAATCAAATCAGTTCTGCTTCACTTTCTCATGGGGAGTGAGAGATAATAGGTCTGTTTAACTGGAGATTAGGCAGCTTTTTCCCTGGAATTCCCAAAGGGTTCACCTGAGACTTATTGTGTCATATCCTCTATAAAGATATTTGAATACATCAACATTTAAAGATACACTGCATCTACTCGCAAGGGTATTGCATCACTTGCTTTTGGTTCAGCAGCACCAAAAAGGCAGCTAGTACTAGAATATGCTAGAAGAATGCGATCTTGTGGAGAAACATGACATACCACCCAAGCAGGGACCCATTCCTGCCCAATGAGAGAACATGCTCAGGTTCTGAAAAGTAAGAGGAACAAGTGGTTGTTTTCTTCTTATTATTATTATTATTAAGCTGTGAAGGGGAGAAAGGTCATCACCCCATTGTTATATTTTTGCAGTGAGGAAGATGTTCATATGCACTGTTCTGAGCGTTGATAAAAGAGGTAAGAAAAATAAATGAATGAGCCTGCCAATTTGTAGGAAGCGCAATGTAGGGATTCATCAAGGGAATGTGTAAGCGTAAATAAGTTTGGTTTGTAGGATCAATGGATTGAGGTTTTGTGCTAGAAGGCCTATTGCTGCAATGCGTGGAAGAATTTGATGAGAAGGGGAAATCCCTGTTGAGACAACATGAGCAGCCTGCCATGAGGGGTGCATAAGGAGAGAGTTGTATAATGTGAAAACTGTTGAACTAATTCAGGGAGAGAACAGAAATTTTTTGCACTAAGAGTAATCTAGTGTGCGGAAGAATGTTCGAGGCTACAAATGAGAGTGATGGAAGTTCAATTTGCCCATTACATCTGGAATAAGAGTTTGGCATGGAATTTGGGGTCAAATTGTCATCTTCTTTTCATGACCTTCAATGTAAATAATTATTTATAAATAACAAGTTATATAAAGTGGTGTTTGGACTGAAGTTGTGACACTCTTCATATTTCTTGTTTTTAAAGAGTTCCATCTCATCTTTTGCTAGCAGCATGGAAAATGAAATAAGCATGCCTGTATGGGAATACGTAAGTGTAGAAGCCAGAATTATGAACTCCGAGAAGTTCTTGTGCCTGGTGTGGCTGAGGCAAGGTAGCTACTGGTTGGTCATTTACACCAGAAAGGGATGTAATGTGAGCAAAGGTCTTTGCCTGTCTTTGTTCTGCTTCAACATCAGAACAAAAACCTCTAAATAACACTGATTTCACTGGGTTGTAAAGGTAAATGTATACCAGATTTGGTCTTCAAATTGCTACACTGGGAGAGAAATGTATACCTTGACTAAATCTGTATATCATGGAAAAAGCAGGAAGAGGTGATAAACTGCATGCAGAATACTCAGTAAATTCCTCCCTAATCAATTCTACATGAAGAAAACCCATCTTCTCTTTAATAATTTAGGATATTGAAAATTATTATTACTTTTTAAGTTCTTGGCTATTGGTGAATGCTACAGTAAATAAAGTATTGTTATTATTTGTGTGTGTCTTTTATTCCTGGGCTATAACATCCAAAAGCAGACTCCCACCTGTGACTTTTCTATTTATTTGAATGAGTTTTGTGTAAACCAAATACTCAGAGAAATTTACCTTTTTATTTTTTACATAACCTATAATGTATGTAAAACAAGTGAATCCTGTGACATGTTTAGAGTACTATATTCTGGATATGCTGGGCAAAATAAGAAGGATAGATACTATCGCTCTTCTATTATTTATGGACTATAAAGTCTTTACAGTGGCATTGACAAAGAGTTTATAGTCAGTACACAAGCTGGTTATACCATAAATTGTAATGTTATATGATAAACTGGAAGTTTATAGCAGTAGTAGATATCAAAGAAAAAAAAATGAATTTTGTTCTGAAATAATCCATCATGGGATGGAGTTGCTACATGTTTAAATATTCAACCATTTTTGTCTTCATTTATTTTGAAGTTACTGATAATTCATGTGCTACAGAAAAAGGATTTATCAGTTTATTTAGAGACTGCTGTGGGGGGAGGTAGGAATAGGCCCTTTAAAGTCAAGAACAACACATTCTGGTATGGTTTGCTGAGAAACACTGATGCAATTAAATTGATTCAAGTCTTTGGTTTCCAGCTCTAGAGATGGCAAACAGAGCTGTTGCTAAATATTTGGTCTGTTGCTACAGGGCTCCCAACAATGCAATAAAATAGTTGGATTACTTTTTCTAGGAATGTAAATGGAAGCTACTAACAGAAAAAATGTCTTAAACATAATTTAATTGCTTTGAGTTTACATAAAAACTAACAGCAGTAGAATGTCAACAAATGTTAATTCCTCTTCCTTTACAAATCTCACTCCTTCCTTTAGTTAATGATTCTGTAAACAAAAATATTGAGTGTTTACTTACAACACTTTTAATTTCATCTTAATATTGCTCTTTGCATTTTTTCACCAATGTATGAAACTACTACATATTAAATTGTAATTCTTTATTTGAATTCATATTTTCTCGTGGTTCTTTTCTCCCTTCAAAGCATTTCTGGTGTATAAGTACATTAGAAATTGAATGACACTACAAACTTAAATAATTTACAGGTAAAATTAATATATTTCAAAGCTTTTGGAACTGATTTGAAATACAAAGTATAACATAGGAGTTGTCAAGCTTTGAAAAATGTTCTGCTGTTTTAATTTGTGATATGCTCAAGATGTAAAGGGTTTTTGGAGGCTTAGGATTTGATAAAAGATATATAAAAGTTTGTTTTTACTCTAATATGAGTATCTTCAAATTGTTATTGGTGGTGTAGCTGTAATGTGTTGGTAAGACCTAGAAAAAAAAAATAAAATGAAAAGGAGGTCTCTCAAGTTTGGCAGTATGGGGATTCTGTACAGGTGGATCAGATAAAAGCATGCGATCCAAACAGACAAAACAGCATGACCAGGGGAAGGGAAGAGAGCAAATGGTTAGCCTGGTGTTACGGAGCACCCTAGTAGCAGGGCTTGTTAAGGCCCTTGATGGCCTTAATGACTTTCTGCTTTGAACCAGAGAAAGGGAACCGGCAGTGCTGGCCCCTGCTCTTCTCCTTTTGTGAAGGCTGTCCACCATGCACCAGACTTCAGTGCTTCCACAACAGCCCCTGATCCTCTGCAGTCAATGTCTGGTTGTTTTAATGGTGCTCAGCACTGATTTTGGTTCAAAATGGTTAAGGCAATTAGAAGTGGCTGTCTACCTTTATCAAAGTTTCCACTGTGCTCTCTCTCTCATTTACTACAAATGAGCAAGTCCTTAAGTCCTTTCTTTTTTTATTTTTTTCCTCTCCACCTCGAGCTTTCTCTGAAGGCCCACGTTCCTATTTGTAGCTGGCATATATTCTTCAGAGATGACAGCATATATGTTATGAAGGGAGAGAGGCTTTAAAACCTCTTCAACAGTCAGCAGAATGGCATGAGAAATTATGTTAGGGGAGAAAAATATGAGCAATATTTTGATCTCTCCCTGTAGCCAGGGGCTCAGGGTCTGAGTGTATGTGCAGCACGTATTTGGCTTGTTTCCAAGCCCCACTCCAGTGCAACTAGATAATGAATATGTATGACAGGGGAAATAGGGATGTGGAGATTTTTGTTGTTTCATTTTTTCAAAAGAAATATTTTTGTTTCTGGGAAAAAAAAAAAAAAAAAAAAGAATGTAGCTGCTTTCCCTTGAAATATGTATCTTGCAGTGTGTACGTTGTTAAAGTACAGTGCTAAGCATGAAAAGAAGCATCTCCCCGAGCCATTTTCCCCTTATTTCTTGAGTTCTTTTTCATGCAATATAACAGTTTTGAACTGTACCATGTAACAGTCAAGTGACCTTGTTTGTTTTAGTTATTCCAGAGGAATTACTTGAAGAAACTTTAAATAAATAAATAAATGATGGCAATTTGTGATTAGATTCTCCACCTTCTGTAACTTTTGACACCCCTGCTAAGGGAGTAAAAATTAGGGATTGGTAGCATTTCTCCAGTTGCAATCGTGTAAACAAATGCATATTATAAGACTTTTGACATCTCTGTCACTAATGTTTTGAATATGAAATAGTTCCTCAGGAATTTCAAATAGAGTTTTATGGGTGCTTTTGCCACTGTTCCATCCCATAAACCCTAATAAAGTTGACATTAGAGCGTACAAGATAGGTTTTTTTTCAAGATGGGCATGTATTTTAGTCGTTATGGTCGCCACTGCAAATCAGCACTGAATATTCACACAGGGACAAATTCATCATTTAGCCAGAATACTTGTAGTGAATTATAGACAATTGTGTGTGTGTCGTGGGGGGATAATGAAGGGAGAACAGCTCTGTTGCAGCACTGCCCTGCTCTGCCTCTACCCTTCCTTAGGGCCCGAACAGCTCTAATGAACCCTAATTGTCCTCAGCAGCCTCAGAAAATGGAACAAGTAACAGTAGCTTTTGTTTGTGCCTGGTCAGTAAAGTGACTGAATGGTCAAATTACTGTTGTGTTACTATATGAGGTCATTGCTGATTCCTGTGAAGTACTTGTAAGTAGTTCCTATCTCATAAACTCTACGAAGAATAGTCATAGATCTACACATTCCTAAAGATTTACAGGCTATTCAAGTTCTATTTAATCATGAATCTAAAACATTTTAATATGAAACAATTACTTGGGTGGTAATGGTAATTGTTCCTTTTTAAATTCCTGAGTGCGTTTTTGTGTGAACCATGCTAATACTAAAGTCTCAGTATTTACAGTCAATATCTAAAAATGTGTTTTTCAGTTGCTGGGATAAACACTAACTTGTCAATGAATCTGTGCTGTGAAACTTCAGTTTGAATTCTGTGGCTTTGAGCTCTCCCTTGCTGGTGGAAGAAGCTTATGTACATTAGTGCAAGGCACAATATTGGTATTGTAGGTCTTTTTTTGTGTGGGGGCCTTTTTTTTTAAAAAAAAAAAAATAAATAAAAAAAGATGCCAAGCTTGTGTCTCTTGTGCAGCCTTGGTCGTCTTTCTGCCCTCAAGGCAGAGTTCATGCAAGGTGGTATGAGATGTTTCTGGATGCCTATGTAGAGTAGGCTATCTTTTGAGCCTAAAGATCATGAAGGATATTGTTATTTCTGCTGTGGAAAACTACAGTTATTATGTAAAATAACCAAAATCTTTGACACCTTCCCAGTGTATGCTTGCTGTGCAATGCTTTGGTGTCTGGTAGTTTGTTCAAGAAATCACACCCATATTTTCTAGAGAGTTAGACATATCTTTGAGTCTGAACTATTAAAATCTAGCCGATGTCCTGTTCTAGTCAGAATGTTTTTCCTAATAAGTGCACAGTTTAAATATATATATATATATATATATATATATATATATATATATATGGTACTGTAAACCTGTACTAAATTTCAATTGAGGTGGGGAGAATTTTTTGCATTCTCATCATATATTTGAAGCTTGTCTACACTACCGCATCTTTAGAAAAAAGATTGACAGTCTGCTTGTTCAAGCCTTGAGAGCACATGTGATTCACTGTTCCAGGGTGCATCATCTCCCAGTATGTTGCAGTGATGCCTTTCAGTTCTGTGTAGCATGATGGAAGAACCACTGCAGCTGCACAGAGGCATAAAACGGACTGCTGAGATGTTCTCTGCAGGGGGCCCGCAGGACCCCTTCTCTACGTTAAGTGTACAAAGCTGGTTTTAAGACATTTATTTGAACACTTTCTCTTTGAAACGTTTTTATTTTTTTTCTTCCCTTTTATTGTGTAAACTGTCCTTCCTTCCTGAGATTTTAAATGATAGAGCCATGAAACAACCAAATGAATTTGTTCCAAAATGGAAGGCATGCTTCTTTTTCAAAACTGCACTATACACAGAGAAATTTATTTTTAGGGACGAAATTTCTTTGACAAACCAGATTTCTCAATACACGGTTCCTAGACTCTGTATGAGTAAATAAATGATTCACATACATGAATCAGTCTTGCTCATAGTATGGCTAAAGTGGTTATGGATGCAGGTGGTTTCTGAACTTCTTACTATGTCGTGTGGTATTAAAGAGACCTAGCCGAATCCTCAAGAATGAATGGCAGCATAGTGTGGAGTTCAGCATCACTTCAGAGTAGCAGGGAAGGAAATTTCATACTCCACAGAGGCTGAGTGGTCTGTGGTCAGTTCATTGACTCATGTTGTTAAATTCTGTACAGTTCTTTATTATGTAGCTCATGCTGTTAATTTGGCATCTTGGTTTTGTGGTATATTCCTTAATGTCATGAATTATTCCTCTAAAAAAAAAAATGGACTAAATCTCTTTTAAAAAAAGAAAGAAAGAAAGAAAGAAATGCTTGTAGTGCAGATGTGTGAGGGTTGGCCTACTATAGTGATCACAAAATCACAGAAAGGCTGAGGTTGGAAGGAGGTCATCTTGTCCAACCTACCCCCTCCCCCTGCTCAATATGGCCTCATAGAACAGGTGTCCCAGGACACATAGATTGCTTTTGAGTATCTCCAGAGGGAGACTCCACAGCCTCTCTAGGTTCAACCACAAGTTCCAGTAGTCAGTCGTCCATACAGTAAAAAAGCATTTCCTGATGTTCAAATGGATCATCCTGTGTTTCAGCTTTTGCTCGTTGCCATTTGTCATGTCACTGGGCACCACCTAAAAGAGCCTGTCTACATCATTTTTGCACCCTTCCCTCAGGTACTTATATACATGATCAAGAATTATCAACAGTGACCTTGCAATGATGTTGGCCAACTTTCTCAGTACTTGTGGGTGCATTCTGTCAGGGTTCCTGTACATGTATGTATGTCATGTTTGCTTAAGTATTCCCTAACCTGATCGTCTTCCACAAGGCATATCTCTTTCTTGCTCCAAACAGGACTCACCCTGTGAGTCCTATTTGATATTTGACCTACAACTATCTTTTTAACATGTTCAATAAGAAATATTTGAAAGCATGAAATTTGAGATGTGTGCTGCTTACACTATCATTATAAAGATATATTGGCTTGCTTAAAGAAATTTTCATAATTATGCTGTAGTTTTCAACCGACAGAACACAAGTGCCTAGTGTTAGTACTTATGATATCTGATTTCTATGTAACCCTATGTCACATTAAGGGGTGTAGCTGATTAACTGTTATGGGCACGGTCAGATTCAGGGTACGGAACTATCACAATCACAGAATTCACCAATAACGCATTAACTGTTAGGGGTCTGGTTGGATTCAGAACACCGAACTTTCACGGTCATGGATTCACCAATAACATATAACCACCCTTTCTCTAGTCGCGTTTAATGAGAGCTATCATGACCAGGAACAATGCAATCAAGTGTGATTTATTACAGCAACAGGTACTCAGGTTCTTTGGATTGCCAGTGATAGTGACTGTCTGCAAAAGCAAGCTAGCATGCATGAAAAACACAGGTGTTACAGGTGCACAGCCTAGAAATTAACACATTAAAAGGATCAAAGACTCTAGAAAGATTTATGAAATCTCATCCAAAGGCATCCCAATGGGGGGGAAGAGAGGCTCAGCCCGCTGACTGGTCCTAGGAGTCAGGAGGTCCTAAGGATGTTGTATTCCCTTGGGATTGTATCTCCTTTGAAGGTGGTATTTTCCCTAACATCCCCTCTCTCTTAGGCCAATTTATATTATTTTCTATCTTTTAGGTGGAGCTTGAGCGACTCTAGTAAAGCATATCTTAGTTATGATTGGTGAAAAGTTCTCCCGTCTCCGTTTAAAGTAATAGGCCCCGAGAAATTCAGAGCGCATGCTCAGTGAGGGGTGGTTGCACCCTGGAGGTGGGTAGCTTTTGGGATGGAGGTGTGTTTTGGTATTATAATGATATAATGAGCAAAAAGTACACTAGGGTACAGCATTTGTCAAAGCATGACAGGTCCTTGGCTCAGGGTAGCAAAAAGTGCAGTTTATCGGTCTTGGTGTGCACAAGAACAATCAAGTCCCCACCTGGTACAGAGCCAAGCCGTGATTTCTCCACTCCACTGTACGCTCCATACTGTTCCTTAGAGCTAGCACACCAGCTTCCCCCAGCGCTATAGCATCTAAGGTTGGGAGCCTAGGGAACGCTCAGGTAATGCAGCTACGCCCTACCCTGAAAGCCTCTTCAATGTTGTACATTTTCTTTAAAATGTGAATGTTTTATTTTCCTAGTTACTTCAGGCAATTACACCACACCCTAACAAACAATCCTATAATCTTCACGTTTTAAGATTTTTAAAAACTTAGAGAAAAATGTTCCTCATCATCTAAGCTATCTTGCTGTCTGAGGCAGAATGTAGATTTTGATTGTATCCATATTTTACTCATTAGTAGAGGAGGCATGTTCCAAGTCCCTCTTGAGTTAACTTAACACCTGTTTAGCCTCAAACATTGATGAAGGCATGATTGTTCCTGTGAAGCAAGAGGTAGTTAATCACAAGGAAGATAACAACCAGTGTCCTGTTTGACCCTTGAATAAGGGTTGGAGCAGTGTTGAGGTCTATGTGATACCCTGTTTGACACTGACTGTCCCACAGCTGAAGGTGAGCATGTGGCTAGCCAAGGATAGGGTTCCCCTTGCTATATCACAACAACTCACTTTAAGCCTATTCCCTGGGAGGTGTAGGAGTGAAGGCTTGTAGAAATGTTACCATTTATCTGCCTATTTGTCTTTCACTCTTAGTCTTTTAACCATGTCAAAAATATCTTCTTTCAGGAGTTTGAGCTAGACCCCTCTCAGTTATTTACCAAAGGTCTTGGGAGCCTGAGCAAGTCCCTGCTGACTGGAAGCTAGGCAGTGTTATGCTAATCTATAAAAAGGGTATGAGAGAACACCAGGAAACTACAGACCTGTTACTTTAACCTCAGTGCCTAGAAAAGTTATGGAGGTATACCGTGAGATATTGAAAGGCAGTTAGGAACATAGCAATTATCAGGTGTAGTCTACAGAGCTTCATGCAAGGGAAGTCCTGTCTTAATTATTTGATATTCTTCTATGATAAGGTCACCCAGTTGGTAGATGAAGGGAAGGTGGTGGACATGATCTTTCTGGATTTTTGTAAAGGCTTTGATACCATCCATCACAGCATCCTTCTGGACAAATTGTCCAACTGTGAGATAAATAGGTTCATGCTACACTGGGCGATGAACTGTCTCAATGGTAGAGCTCAAAGAGTTGTAGTGAATGGGGCTACATCTGGCTGGCAGCCAGTCATAAGTGGTCCGCAGGGCTCGCTTCTAGGGCCTGGTCCATTCAACATTTTTATCAATAATCTGGATGCAGGAGTTGAATGTATCCTTTGTAAGTTTGATGATGATGATACTAATCTGGAAGGTTCTGTTAACTCTCCAGAGGGATGAGAGGCCTTGCAGAAGAATCTAGGTAGACTGGAGCAGTGGGCAGTCATCAATGGCATGAAATTCAATGAAGGTTGGCTTCTGTTCCCAGGAGAGGGTACTACTAGACAGAGGCACAGATTAGGAGATGAGTGACTAGAGAGTAGCTCAGCAGTAAGGGACCTGGATGCTTGGCAGCAGCCTCAACATGGGGCAGCAGTGTGAGCTGGCAGCCAAGAGGGTAAACCATGTTTTGGGAGGCATTAAACATAGCATAACCAGACAGTCAAAAGAGGTGACTCACTCACTATAGCACTGGTGCAACCTAATGTGAAATATCATGTACAGTCCCCAGCTCCACAAGATAAAATGGATATTAAGATACTTGTGTATGGAATGTTCCAGCAATTCATGTCAATAGAGGGTTTGAAGGGTAAACCTTGAGTCTCTGATATCAGGGGATAAGAGAACAAAGGGGTTTCAGAATAACTGCTGACTATTGCATGGGACACTGCGCAAGTCTCTGATATCCAGCCAAGATGGACAAAGGACAAGGACAAAGCCTGGGAGGAAGGCTACAAGCCTTTAGCATGAGCAGCCCCCAGAGGGACCACCGGAGACTGATACGCATGCGCCAGTGGGAGGGTTTGGATTCCAGGAACTAATTATAATAACCCCGCCTTTTCTAGAAGTAGTAATGAATATGTATTAGCCTAGGAGCATAAAAAACAGCCGCCTGATGTAACGTGTGTGCGTGTTGGAGGAGCCCAGACTCCCTGTGCACTCAGCACTGTTTACTTGCCTTTTATTAACCCCATAAATAAACCTTATCAAGTTAAATTGATTCAGAATTGATAACACTTGGAAGCCTCCAGAGGAGGGCAACAAAGTTAGAATAAAGGCTGGAGGGCATGTCCTACAAGGAGAGGTTGAGGACACTTGGTTTGCCTAGTCTGGAGAAAAGGAGGCTGAGGTGGCCTTATGGCCACAGCTCCCTGAGGAGGGCACACACAGAAGGAAGTGCTGGTCTCTGCTCCCTGGGAACCAGTGATGGAACACAGGCGAACAATACAGAGCTGTACCTGGGGAGGGTCAGACTGGGCATCAGGAAAAATTTCTTTACCATGGTGGTGGTCAGACACGGGAACAGGCTTCCTAGGGAGGTGGTTGATGCCCCAAGTCCGTCAGTGCTCAAGAGACATTTGGATAATGCCCTTAATAATATGCTTTTATTCTGCTTAACCCTGAAGGGCTCAGGCAGTTCGGCTTGATGATCTTTGTAGGTCCTTTCCAACTGAACTTTTCTATTGTTTCAAAGACAAATGCAGTCCTGTAATTTGGTGATAAGCATCTAGTAGAGGAGACTGAGGAAAATTAGTCCTGGGTGGTACCAGTTAATTTACATGTGAGAGAATTGCTAGAAATGGCTAAATAGCAGAATGATGTTCAATCAAAAGGGACAACGAGCTTGCAACACATGTAGCTTTTTTGTCGCAATAACTTCAATACTTCAGTGTATATATTAGAAATCTAGCCCATAACCTTTGCAATTTGTGGTTTTGGTCTCATACAATCGATATTTATTTTTTTTTTAGTGCTTTGGGATTTTGCAGTCTGTCCTCACCACTTAGCTGTAGTAAGCTTTGCATTGTTTGGATATTCTCCAACCATCTCTCTTTCTACCTTTTCCATCAGTTAAAAAAACGATAACATCATTTTATACTACTGCTTTGCGTTAGGCTTTACAGCCTATGTGAATGAAGAACTTGCTATGTGAAAGCTAAAATAAAGGAAAAGAGAAAAAATTCTTCTGCAATAACTAAGCAAGTTTAGCTAATTATCTACTCTGTGGTATTCACTACTCAGTATGTCTGCATATTTTTTTGTAACCCAGGTCGCCGAGAGATTAAAGTAAAGCTTACACATAAATAGATAATATTTCCCCTGTTCTGTTGTGCAACTCCCAGCAAGTCAGAGGAATACGTATGTGCATATTTTATAATACCACTGAGCCCATATTTTTCATTCTTTTTAAGTCTCAGTAGGTTTATGTGGCTGTGACCGTTGGGCCTTTGATCAGCCTCACTGTTTGAAATCTCAGAGTGGCTAATAGCTTCCTGTTAGCGAGGGGGAGGAGATGAGCACTGAAGCTTACAATCACAATCAGTCACTTGGTGCACTCCTGAACCGAAGTGTTTTTCAGTGATTTTTAAAGCAGAAGTTTGAATTCAGAGTTTGAATTTTACAGTAGTGAAATCTCAGCACAGAAATGACAAAAATTCTTAATGAATTAACAGTTATTGAAAGGAATTGGAGAAGTGAACAGAACATAAATGTGCATAGCTGTTCAACTCCACTGGAAAGTATTCTGCACGGACATGTCGATCTGTGTAAGGAAGTTCTGTATTTGTCTTTATTTGGAATCGGGTGCTATTGAAGAACAGGTGAACTTCCTGTAACTCTCCCTCCCTAGTCTGCACTCAGCCTTAAAAAAAAAGAATAAGTATTGTTCTCAATGCTGTTCTGCACCGTGCCATAACTGAGAGGTACAAATATGAATGCTGGAAAGGAGAAATCCAGGTAATGGTTTTAAATATCTTGAGATAACTAGGATGAAAAGTCAAGTATGAATGTAGACTTCTGGATGCACCAGCACTGTTTTATACATGCTGCTGGTTTTGAGAGCTGGTGTTGGTCTTTTTCTGGTAGAAAACAAACAAATCAACCAAAATATATAGTGGGTGGCCTGTAAATCAACAAAGAGAAGTCAAAAGTGTAACAAAAGGGAAATAAAACAGCCCACAACTAAATGTTTGTTTCACATAAAAACACAGCAATAGAAAGATTTAGTGATATACCGTGGGACTTACAGAAATGAATTTAATGCATAACTTGTGTCCTGGTATTAGAAGCCCAGTTAATAAAGGTGTAAAGAGAGTTACTGAAGTAGAAGAAATGATTCACATAATCGAAATGTTAGAAATCAATAGTTATTACTTATTTAGGAGGGATCAAGTAGGCATAGAGGTAAATAACTCCTGTAAAAATTGTCTTGTTAAGTAAGAGATACTGAAACAAAATGGTCTTGAATGGTTATAGATAAACTTCTAATCAAATGAAGTAGTAGTGGTATTTTGTTTAATAGCCACTGGATTCCAGAAGAGAACTGGATAATCAATTTCCTACACTTTCTTTGATATTTAAGGTGGAAAAGATACAGCTAGATGGGAGAACTTCAGTTTGAGAGACAAATGCTGGAGGCTGAATGCTGTAGGAAGTAAACCATGGGAATTTTAAAATACCACACACCCCAACCATAAAACTATTTTATTTTGTACAGTGAAAATTTGTATTAATTTTCCTAATTAAGGACTGTGAAACTTACTATAGAACGAAACGTTACCAATCATCTAGCATTACAGTGTAATTCTGAGGTATATTTGATGCAAACAGTCATGTCTTTTCATAAGACTAAATGACAGTTATGAATTAAGAAACAAAGCTTGGACCATGCTCTCAGGATGTGTGCATATTGTTCAACAGTGACATTACAAATTGTTGTGGATCTGTGCAGTATGACTATGATGGGATGTGAAATGAGTTGTTGCAGTCCAGCATGTAAATGCATTAGAGAGGAATCCAAAGTAGGTGTAGACGTGCCATGTTATAATTGATCGATATGATTCAGAAATACCTCCTTTCATTTAACTTTCCTGTTTGATGATGGTTTGGTTGGGTTGGGGTGGTTTTTTGTTTTGTTTTGTTTTTTAAACAAAATTCAAGGAAACACTGAAAAATATACCAGACGTTGCTAAATCTTGTATCTATGTCTACTCTGCATCTGAATTTAAACTATCCTTCACAAGTTGAAGGTATGAAGTTCTCTGGGAGGCCTAGCTAGCCTTCCTGGGCAAACATGAGTTTCCAGCTTTTCAAGAAGGATGCTGAGTCAAAGAGGAAAAGGGTGATTACTTTTTGCTATTCTAAGAAGGCTTTTGCTGTGTTTCCCCCAGGGTCTGTACCACAAAAAGCGTTTTCCTCTTGGCCTGAAGCTGATTTTCCATTAAAGCATTTTATTATTATGAAATCTTAAACAAAAGCCAATAGGGTCTTCAATATCAGTGAAACAGTTTTGCCAAAGAGCTTCTTGGAGAAACTTCTATTTTAAGACCACAAATTGATGGTAAAGATACAGGCAAACAGAAAATAGATGGAAGATCTTCAGAAGACAGTGTTCAAGAAATCCACGATTCTCATTATCTCCCCTCAGCAGTATACCCAATCCATGACTGTCAGATGAATTGGATCTTGCATTGCAAAAGACATTATCTACCATAGGGAAAAAATGTTCAGAAGGCATCAAGGAGTACTCTGAGAAAAAGAGCATCATTTAAGGAATGAGTAGCTGCTGACTCAACAGAAAAAAGAAATCTGCAGAGGCAGCTAATTTACATATAGTGATACTTAGCATTTGTATACACTGCCATGCATCTACAGAGAGTTCTGCAAACATCTAATCATGTATCACTTACACAAACAGATTAGTTCTGTTAGCTACTTTGTACTCTTCCATTCCTAAAAAATATAATCCAATCTGTAGTCTCAATTTAACTTGCTCATCTTTCATTGTAGTTGTCTGTCAGGACCGAAAAAGGGATGCAAAAGCCCTAGCATTTTCCAAGTTGCTTTGGAGAGTACAGTATCCAACTCCTACTGAATAGCAGGGGTAATTTAATATAAAACTGCCTTTGAAAGTCACTACTTTTAAATTCATTTTAAATCTTACCTACTAGAGATAGGAACAGAAATTACTATGTTTCTTACATGTAAAACGTTTATTTGCCACTAAGAGACAAATTGTGATGTTTACAAATGCCTCACAAAATGTGTGGTAGGGAGTAGGGAGTGAAGGATACAGATGGGAGACACCGAAACCCTTGGTCTAGATTTATGCTTGTATTGCTTTGTAAATATAATGCTTGGCTTTTCAGCCCTCTTTCTTCACGATCCTATTTTGTGGATGAAATAAGTAGAATCAGTTCTTTCTAGTCTTTTTCATGACATTTAATATAACCTCAGACAAATGAGGCTGGAAAGGTGTAAAATAAGAACAATGTTTGTCTACTTTTCTGTAATTAACTCGAGGTTCCTGTCAAACCGCTAGAAACAAAATAAATCCCTTTCAATGCAATCTCCTCCAGACTTTTCCAAGTCATGTTCCTTAAAACTTCTCTTTATAGTTTCTTCATCTTCCTCTGCTCAAATATAAATAAATAAATCTTTTCAACAATAAGTGATTGTCAACACCACTGAGAAATCAGAATCCCTGGCCCTAGAGAGAAATGGAAAGAATGTAGGGCTACCACGGTTACCTGGGGGCCCAGCAAAGCATAGGGGGAGAGACTGAGAGAGCTGCATTTGTTGGGAGACACTGGATCTCTACCTCTGGAAATATTAAAAACTCTAGCACTTTCTTCCAATCTACATTATTGTTAAATTCTATAATGGTTTATGAGGCAGTAATATATTCAGCCAATGCAGCTGTTTCAAAGAAATATTTGTTTGTATCTTCAACCAACTACACATTTTTGCACTTATAACCTATTCAAGTCCAAAACATAAATTCTTTAGTTGCTTTAGTCCCTAATTACTTTTAAAAGCTTTGACTTTATCTTTCAGAAAGATATATTCAGTTGGGAAATAGGGTTTAGGGTTTAAGTTACCTAGAGATAGGAATGGTGAAACAAACAAAATTAATGATTGGCATTTATTATTATTAATAACGATTTGCTATTATTATTAATTTACAAATCAGTGACTACCTTTTATGAGGATAAAATACAAGAAAAACTGAGCAATTATTCTTTGCAGTGTGTATAATACTATATATATTGTATAGTATTGTAAATTATATATTGACATATTGTAAGTTGATATTATCTTTGATTCTTGTTTCTTCATTTCTGTAAACCTCAAAACACCATTAGGGTGGACAAACTACTATGATGTTATGACCTCTGTCACTTCTCAGTAAGCCCTGCCCTTTGAGCTTGAGGATGTACTTCTTGAGCAGCCCTGATGGATGGTGCATTTGACTAAGCTTCAGAATTTCTGGGTTGGATTTCTGCCTAAGCCATGATTTTTGTACTTTCTTTTTATTACAAAATGAAGATTTATTTTAAAAAAATCATGAGTTTCTGAAAATGAAGCCTTCAAAACAAATTAATAGCATATAAGACTATGTATATATAAATGTGTACGTTTGTGTATAAATATATGAAATCCATAGTGTGGAACACTAAAAGTAAAAGGGTCACAACAACGGAGAAGGCTATCAGCAGTAGGGTGCATAACGTTTTGCAGTAGATATCAAAAATATGTCTTGACCGTATTCCATTTACTTCTTCGTGGCCAGACGTTGGTAATAGACTATTTTAATACCTTTTCAAAAGCTGCCTAGGAAACCTAGCTACTAAACCATAAAGGGAAAATGTAAGTCCCTAGAAGGCTTCCTTTCTTTTCTTTTATAAATATGTAGGGGGAAAGGCAAGATAAAAAATACAACTTCAAAGATAGATGTAAAATAATTTTCCTTTATCTATTGTCTTGCCTACTGCAATGCACTAAAGCACTTTTCTGAATGTTATGGAATTTAATGTTAAACAAAAGCAACAAGAAACAAAAAATCCGTTCTAATTTCCTGCTAATTACTTGCTCAGAACCAATCAAGATGCTAGTCTAGGGAATTGAAGACAGCACACAGATTCACATTTAACTTTTTGCTTTTACATACAAAATTTGGTTACTTTGCTCCCAGAGGGGGAAAAAATGTTGAATTTGGTTATAAATGTAGATAGTTGACTATTTCTTGAAATAATATTTTAATGATATCATGGCAAGTTAATCTTGAGATGCTCTTTTCAGCACTATTGTCTGAGGGAAGATTCTTCCCAAATCTCGGGGAGGTTCTTCTAAAGCTGCTGAAAAACAACAAAAAATAAATAAAATAACATTGTTTTAACTGGGAATTCAACTCAGTGTTCTCACCTCTGTTTTCAAATAATATAACTATTATTAAATACATTTCTAAAGAACAGCAAAAGAAACAGAAACTAATTTCTTTTGCATGTGAGCTTTAGTAGTCTTGCACACATCGCTAACACTCTCACCATATTTTTTTCCTCATGTAAATGAAAGGAAAGCACAGGCTCAAGGTTTTCAAAGTGTTACCTGTACCCATAGGAAAAGTACAATACATATTTGGATTATTGCATTTCTTTGTTATTGTATTTCTTTATGCTGGGTCTCAAGTGTTATCTACCACACTTAGGAAAGTATGTGATTTGTTTTCAGAGGAAACTGTACTCCTAAATTCCCTTGAAAAATCTCTCTCACTGAATCTGTTATGGCCCTAATTTTTTTTACAGAGATAACAAACAGCATGGGTCCTTTATTTCTTTGTATGCTTAACAAAAAGGGTTTGATTAATTCTAAACTACAGATAAGGAAAAAATCAGTTAAAATGAATTTGTAAGTGGGGAGAATTTTGCTTGTTATTTACTTATTTCCATGCAGCGTTATTAAAGTCAACAGCAAGTAAGAATAGAACAGGTTTTTATTTAGTTATCAGTCTGGAATATACAATGGTCTTGTGTTTTTCGCCTGAGGTGTTTATTTCTGAGTTTGTTACCTGTTTTTTTCTTTTGTGTGTGTGTGTGTGTGTTTTTTGTTTGTTTGTTGTTGTTTGTTTATTTTTCATGTGGGAATATCTCTATAAAACACTGATAAAAACATTTCTGAAGTTCTCAGAAACTAAGAAGTGGGGTGGAAAGCAGTGCCTACATAAAGCTTACATTTTTGTGTAAATATTTGTGAAATAGTGTGTTAATGACTTTGGAGACGTTTTGATGTTTGTACTTTTTGTATTGCTTATCTGTGTATAGCCTTTCTTTCTTGTCTATTACATATGAAATTGAACTTAGTTAAATATTTTAAATCATCCTGTTCTAGTTCATGTGTTTTGTTGTTGTTGTTGTTTTTCACAAAAAAAAAATATTTTTCTTGCTTACCACATCTTTGGACGTGGTTATTTACCTCACTCAGTGGTGAGTTCTGCTTACTGACATAATAGCTGGATCATCTATAGAAAAGAGGCTTTCAAATGGCAGCACAGAAATTCTCCTTGTGAACATAAACATATTTGCATAAGCATGAGAGAGATTTCTGAATGCCTAGAAGGCAAAGCCTTGTTGTGCAGGCTCATCGTTTGGACACAAACTTTATTTTTCTGCAGCATTATCTAGTTTTGTTCCACCACTGTAAACCCATATTTTCCTTGTTTTCCTTGTCCTGAGTGAGAACTATAAATGTCACAATATGCTGAGTTAATGAGGGAGCACCAGCCTGGGCTCTCTGCATGTCTTTGCTTTGTGGTTTCAAATCACAAAATCAAACCCTTAAATTTATCTGAACATAGCCTCTTTTTTTTTGCCTGTGTGGTTTAATGTAGCTTAATTAACGAATGTCTGAAAGTGAGGATTCAAGTACCCATGTAGATTAAATGAGCTAATTTGGGATCCTGTAGGAGCTGAGTCCCTCTGAAAATACGTTACATCTTCTCTTCCACTAAGGAATACAGAAAACACTTAGAAGGCATGAAAGGAAAACAAAACAGATAAGGAGAGGAAACTCAGCTTTTTCTTCATTAGTGTTTTCAATATGTTCTCTGACAAGAGAACATTTTGATCTCATCCTCTGAACTCTTTGTCCTGGTATCCCCAAAAACAAGACCTCATGGCCAAGAGCACAGAGGCCACAGTGGTCCTTATTTTTATTAACAAATTTTATTCAGAGTCGTGGAAGATGCTGCTGTAGTGGCCTTATTTTTTCTCTTTGTCAGCAGCGGTGATCACAGGTGTCAGCCACAACAACTGGTGCCCACTGAATGAAAGCAAAGATACATGCTATCATCCTGCGAGTATGATTTTGGCATTACTGGTGTGTAGTCAGTTCCAGCGTGACCTGAGAGCGCTGGAACCATCTGGTTCAGGCTCTGTGCAGCTCTGGGTGGACAGGGCCGAGGGGCAGGTGGCCCCGCTGTGGTAAGGCAGCACAGGCCCGGCCCAGGCAAACCCCAGCCCCACAAAGGTCCATGTGATCACCCGCTCCTTCTGGTGAGAGGCTGGGGCTGCTGCCAGCTGTCCTGTCCCCCCTTCTATCCTGTCCCTGCTGTGTCCTGTTGTTGCCTGGGGATCTAGCAGGGCCAGAGGTGTGAACAACAGAGCACAGAGCACGGGCAGAGGCTAGTGATGCTTGTGCTAATGATTTGAAGAGTGTTAACTAATTAGAAACAAGCTTCATTGATGTCTAATATTAGGTACCACGGACTGCTATGCTTTAAAACCTTTGTGGGCAGACAATAACTTTTTCATTTCTCATGTCTGAATGGCATTCCCTTTTTGCCCACACAAAGGTTTTGAGTGTGACAGTGTGTTAAACTGGGCTGATCATTTAATTTTGCACACACCACCACAGCAGAGCTGCTGCTGCTGCCTCAATGGCCCCACATTACTTGCAGATGTTATTAGATGCTGATCAGTGTTTATCACTGAAAGTTTCCAGTTATTTTTCTAATATTCACTGATTTTGATATGGTTGAATATTCATCAGAACTGCAAAGCAATGTTCTAAGCTAGGAATCTAACTTTTCAGTAAATGAGGACACTGTAGAGTAAAATCTAGAAAAGCTCTAGAGATCTGCCTGTAAGTCAAAGGAAGTATGTTATATTTGATTTCCACAGGGACATACTACATGAACATGAAGGAGAAAGAATGATGTACTTGTTAACACTTACCATAAAGGTTTAGAATACCACTAGGCTTAGAATATTTAAATCTTTAGAATTAAAATACACAAAAGCTTTTTCAGATTTTTTTTGTCTGAGATAATTCTAGTGTTGAAATAAACAGTGTTAAGTGTGTTCAATGCACTAAACAGTAACAAGTTATTCAAAGTGCATCCTTTCTGTGAAAGGGCATTTATAAAAATGCACCAGCTCATCACACTTTGTGTAGATTCTTAGACAATTCATGGTGAAGACTTCTGGAAACAGGTATTAGATTTTTAAGTAATTGCTAACATAAACATTATAGATATGCTGAGGTCCAGGTTTTAGAAGTTAGCCAGGCTTCTAAATCTATCAGATACTCTTGATAGTGCTGCTATTCATTATCTCTCTGCAGCATTTCAGTGTTTAACTGCACATTTTGTGATATTTTGGGCCTGATTAAAAAATAATAGTATCTGAGCAGTTGGGATAGCCACAGAATTCAGTCAAACTGATTCAAGTTGCATTGTGATCAGACTCAAGAATCAGTGATAAGTTTGACAAGTTATATTTTAATATATAAATAATGACTAGAATATATTTTTTGTGATTATTAAGGGTTTGTTGTCTGAGTGCTGGTCATCTTGATTCATTAGAAATGAACCATGCAAATTCAATGACTTGCACAGAAGGCTGATGGAGAACAGATGGGTAAAAGGGGGTTCAGCACCAATTCCTCTGAGGATGTCTGGATTACCAGCCTGCTTGTTTTTGATGTTAGGTGGCACAAGATAGTGTTGCTCTGTTGTTGTTCCATGTCTCAGATCCTGAATTTATTTCACTTGAGTTGACAGAGAGATTGATGGTTTGTTTCTCAAATGCAGTTGCTGGCATTGAGATATAAATAGTTTACATTAGAGCTGGTTAGGAGCTTTTTTTGATTAGACAATTTAGCTCTAGAAAAGCTCAGTTAGTGAAACTAACCTGCTATCAGGAATCGGCTATTGCAAAAGTGAATTTCTGTTCATGTGAGGAAGAAGCCTGGATTGTTAGCTGTTAGTCCCCTGACTGGGGGCTCCTCTTCAAATGGGGAGAGGCTCCTGGACCTGGCCTGGCTCCTGGCCTGGCCTAGGTTTGAATGTTTAGATGGGCTGCTCATTATTCCATGGCTCATATGAAACCTTTCTCTTCCCTTATTAAAAGTTCTGCTTTCTTCCTGATGAGAAGTGGGAAAACATTTAAAATTTTAGAAATATTTATGGTATAAGATGCTGTTTTGTGCTCAGTTCCATTTACAGCTACAGGATAATAAAATGTTTTCACAGAGAAGAACTGGTATCCTATAAGTATTATTAGAAAAATATTTCTCCAAACCTTAAATACAAATACTCAGCATACTTAGACATTTATTTTGAATGTTGCTGCATGCAGCTGTTTTTATGAAGCTATTTTGATGCTCCTGAATACCAAGCACAAAAGAAAGGATCCTCATTTTGTTAGTTTCAACTTATGAAAATGACTTTATACTTATTATTTATAACTTTGATGTAGAGCCATGGTTTTGTCTTGATTGTTATGCCCTATTGGAGTAAAAATAGCATTATATACAGTTATACTAAAGCAACAACAGAGGAAAAAAATCCCTTGTTTTTTTGTAGGTAGTTATTGCAGTCTCTGTTTTACTGGGTTGGCTTACAACAAAAAAATGTTCATTCTTTATGTGTGTGAACAGCCAACTGTAGCAGCACCAATGTCTGTAACTGGATTTCATTATGGAAATTCAGCTAGAAAGGGCCACAGGCACAAAAATCCATTAAAATGTTTCTATTGCTTTATATATTCTTCTGTGATAAAAATAGCCCTATATTTGAATTTAAGAAGCTTTAGCCTAAAGGGTAGCAGATGGATATTAAGGAGATTATAATAAAGAAGGGTATTATCAAAAAAAAAAAAAAAAAAAAAAAAAGAGGGGGAAAAAAAGCAGATGGGGGAGTACCATTCTTTCATATTTATGGAAAACATTTGTAAGAGCAAAAGGTATTCAAAAAAATCTGATCTCTTAGATAATCAATAATAACTTGTTGATTCTTTCTGTTACTATACAAAGGCCTGATCTATAAATGGGCTTGTTCTGTAAAAAATTGATACAACCAGCAGCTAAAAGTAATTTGGTAGATCTAGGACTCACATTGTTGTCACTGTAACAATGTAAAATGTGATGAGTAGCTGCTGTCTGAACGTATTTTGAAATAAACAGCAAATGCTGTTTGGCTTATTTAGAGTTTCAAAAAGCAGTCTTCACAAGTTTTTGAGAATGTGCAGCCATTGCCAATTCTAGACCATTTCCCCTGCTTATAAGGATATTTTATATCTGATTTTTTTTTCTGTCTTTGCAAATTTGCCCTGACAGATCTAAAGGCTTTCTCAATCTTCTTGTAAATTTCTGGTTCCCTAGGATTGCAGGCAGACCTTTCCAGCAGCCAGATCAGAGTTTTTGTTTAAAACACAAAAATAAGTTCTTACTGCACAGATTGTTTGCATTGAATAGCTTAATATGTGTCTTATAAGTTTTGAACTTATCAGGCTGATGTATGCTTACATGAGGGTGTGTGTTGTTGGGTGAAGCATACAGCAGACCTGTTACACATCTGGCAGTCCCCAGAGTTGGTGGATTGAACCATGTTGGTGCACAGGGGCAGGGCTGCAACCAAAGCTGCCCAGACACATTGAATAGTAAAAAAATACTTAATTGCTTTTCAGAGCTGGAAAACCATTCTGTGATTTGGCATGCCATGTCCTGCATCCCCCAGACTCTGGGAAAGGGTGATTCTCACCTTTCAAGAAGTCATCACATCCAGTGGAGGTCTGCGATGAAGGACAGAGCAGCTGACAGGAAGAAACAAATAGCACACGTGGCTCATCTGAAACTCTCTGGTATGCTGGCTGTTGGTTGCCCATTTAAGTCTGATGGGATTAGCTGGCTTCAGTTGGCTTGACATCTGGTTGAGTAAGGTTAGACATTTCCTTCACTTTAGTATCATACCTATCTGGTCTGAATAACATTTCAATGATTCCATTCTCCTTCTTATACTTACCATTACTTGGTTTAATATTGTGAACTGAGTTAATATTGTGAATTTTGAATAAGGAGGGATTTGGGATTTGATAGTTGTTGTTTGTGAGTGAGCCATGAGAATTTTACAGTGCAAAATAAAGGAAGATAGGGATGGAAGAGAAAAGGAGGAAGAAAAAATAAAACAAACAATTGCACTAAAAAGAAGGGTTAAACAAAGAGATGACTGCTGCAATGCCTAAATGTTTTTGGCATCCCTTTAATGTGAAACCTTTTCATCTGGGTTATACCTTCAGAAGTCAGATCTCACTAGACTCCCTTTGAGTTTTGTGCTTCCATTTCTGTCCTAATTACTTTTCTCAGAGTGAGATTGTTCTTCTGTTTTAGCAGAGGGGGAGCTTTTAAAATGCAATTGTGTGTGTGTGCGCGTATGCGTGCAAGCGTGTGTGTGTGTGCGTATCTAGAGAGGGAGTCAGATTCAAGTCTTTTGTTCTTGGCACTAACCATATGCTACTGTTTAATATTTAATCAGCCCCACCTCATCAGAAACACTGCTGGCCTCATTAGATAATTAATGGCTGCCTGAGTCTCATTTGCTTCAGTTGATACATCTGCAGCCAGTAATTAGAGCAGGAGTTTATTAGTTGCACTGGCTTAGTTTATTTGTGAAACAATCTCTCCTTTGATTGAAGCTGCTGGGATTGGCATATGTGGACAGCCTGCCTCCCTGTTCAGTAGGGCTCTTTTGTTTACATTTTTGCTACAGTTTTGCAACGCTGCACATCCTGGCAGTCCTAGGAACAGTTGGTGGTGAAGATTTGCCTTTTATAATTTAGAAGATAATTGGGTAATTCAATGCAGTAATGCTACTGCAAAGCAATTCTGTAACTTTAGGAAAGGGGGAGGAGGAAAATCTGGTAGTCAATTTGTTCATTTATAGTTTTGTTTCTTTGCATGTGGGTTTTTTGTTTAATTTTTCAAACATCTTAATAAAAATCTTGTGGGTTTGTGAAGGATATATGTGGAACCTGCAAAGCACAGTGCATCAGCCAAGCTTTGAATTTGCAATTTTTATCTTGATATATTAGCTAAAATCAAGCCAGTATTCTCAAATGTTGGTGACTGATCACATGCCAGTAACCTGTCCTCCTTAATGAATTCCAGTGTTAAGCCTCTCTCCTTAGTCTGTCTCCTCATTTGCAAACATATAAAATGTACTGTGATATTTTCTTCTGGCCCTGTGAATTTATGACACGTGTCTCACTGAATAGTCTAAAGGAAAACCTTTATGCAATTGACTATATTAAAATAATGAGATGAATTGCTCCTGCCTCTGAGAAAATGCAGAGCCTCATATGGTCAGAATTCAGTCTCTGAAAGATCGTTTACTGTCTTGGTACATCCTCAGATATGACAGCAATCCTGATTAAGTGGGTTTGTTTTTTTCTGAGAAGGGAAGTCTCATGTCTGTTTCTCCACCTCTTATATACAGATTTCTATACTGATGCTTACCAGCCTCAGTGTTACCTTCAATGAGGATTCACCTAATATCTCTGGTTAGGTCTTGTTCCAAGATTAGCCTGTCA
Organism: Aythya marila; assembly: GCF_965140915.1. Taxonomy (NCBI): domain Eukaryota; kingdom Metazoa; phylum Chordata; class Aves; order Anseriformes; family Anatidae; genus Aythya; species Aythya marila. The sequence continues at coordinate 3,471,468 of NC_139056.1, forward strand.
GATCTAACCATCCTTGTCTGTGTGCAAGCATTCCTGTAATTAAACTTTATTCTGTTATAGTACCTCTGTCTCTACCAGCACGTGTGCTCCTGAAAGCATATTCTGTAGTTACTGTGCTCTGGGATTCCGTTTCTTCTTGCTTGGTTGTCCCTCATATAGGTGGGGAAAGGCAGGGCATTCAGTGTGCCTGTGATCTTTGCCTTCAGCCTTGCTGTAAAAGAGTCAGGTTCTAGCCAAAATATAAGCTAGGCCTTATTTTAACTTGTGTCCAAGCTAGGTAAATTATTCCAGGTTGATAGCAGCCTCAGACTCTGGAGTGTTGGGTTAAAAGTCATCCTGGGCAGATTATGCAGTTAAAGACAAACTGTCTTTTGTTAAAGACTTGGGGTTGCTAACTCCTCACTCTTGTTCTTTTCAAACAGTAATGAAGTGCTACTGCAATATCCTCAATTGTCTTTCTTGTGCAGCCTTCTTTCCACTATTCCGTGTCTGTTGTGGTTTGTTTGTTTGTTTGTTTGTTTTCTTTTTTTTGTTTTGTTTTGTTTTTTGGTCTTTCTTCCCCTATTTTGTGAGCCACATTTTGTAGTGAGCCTACCTATCTCTCTCTCATGGCCAATTTTTTCCTCATGTTTATAGAGATTTAACCCTGGAGACAAGCTAGAATTCATGCAAACCATACCTTTGAAGAAATGTCACTAAGCAATCTGGTTACACAATTAAACAGCAAGTGAGAGTTTTAGTACAGCTCCAAGCAATGGCTTCCTTATCAGCCTTCAAAACATTAAAATAAATAAATAAATAAAATCTCCTGATGGATAATCCTTTATCATGTCTCTGTAGCTCCACTTAACCTGCACTGGAAGATTCAGTGTGTTTTGACAGTTCTGACCTGACGAAAAAGCTTGTGCTATGTTTGTAATTGATTGTACCCATAAATGACTCACGGACTCTATTTTGTTTTTGTTGTTCAGTGTGTCACTTGAGCTTTTAGTTTGTGTTTTCTGGTTCTATTTCTCCACAGTGAGAAGGGCTTTGCAGACACAAGTTTAGATTTTCATTCATAAGGTGTTGTTGGGCTGCCTCTGGAAGTGAGAGGAAGGAGAGACAGCCGTCAGCATTTTCTGAGCAGAGCATGAGTCTAATGATTGTTGCCTGTGCTCCATGGGGTATGAACAGGCTTCATGGACGTTGCTACCTGGAAATCTGGATCACACTGGTTGGTTAACAAGCTCTCTTTTCTTCAGACTTCCCCGTAATTGTTTCTGGCCAGTGATGATGTACAGAGCCCTAGTAATTGTTAATATTTGCTTTACCCTGCTACTGGTACACGGTTGTCTGCCAAAGCATATTTTGGTTAAATTTCTAACTGGTAATATAAGATCTGTTTACGGAACTTATTTTAGTATTTAGCTAGACTTGTCGGTGTCTATAAGTTCTGCCTGCACTGCTTCGTGCATTCTATATATTTGAAAGGATCATATATTTGCTAAAAATTCTAAAAGCCAACTCTTATGTGAACCTTCCTAGTGTCATGAATGATATTTTAAATGCCAGGTTTTTGAAGCCTAATTGTTTTATTGTGTTACATTCCCAGACCTCCTATGTACTTAGAGCATTTGGGTATTTAACATCCTAAGTTGCCTTTGTAAACCTGGTTCTAATTTTAGAGTCTTAAACACTAAGCTTTGTTGATAGTTTGTGTGCATGATTACTCTTATTTACTTACACATCTCCCATAATTGTGTACATAATCAGTTACACTGCAACATTTTCACCTTTGCATGGTAGAGTGGTGAAGTCAAAGGCAAGGACATATGCCAGCCAATTCCTCAAAGAGCGATTTTTTTTTTTTTCCCCATTACATGCCATTTTGTTCGACAATTTACCCTTGTACACTATCTTTTTCAGATCTGGAATTTTTATTTGCCCATTTTATAAAACCCTAACAACAGAATGTACAAGGCTAGAAAACTATTCTTAACATTTCATTAGGAAATGAAAATTTTCCAGACTACTGCAGTCTGTTAGAAACATTGTTTAAAGTAATACATAGATGAAGCATATTCCCACAAGCTAAAATTTAAGAAAAATGTAGCTGACATATAACAGTGAGAGAGACTAGAACGTGCGTTACTTCGATTACAAAATGATGAAAGGTTACAATAAATAACCTTTTTTTGCTTTTTTTTTTTCTTTTTCCCTTAAAGCACTACACTATCACTGTAGTCTAGTTTATATATTCAGAGTCTATCTCCTTTCAGTAATCTCAGGCTCACCATTCTCTCCAAGGAACGCAATTATGTTAGTTCCAAATAAGGGCTCTTTGATCTCTTTTTATTCCTCCTTTGTTTCTGTACAATGAAAGTGAGAAGAACTCAATTAAAGTGACTTAGTCTAGTCTCTTGACAGAAGTTGTTACAAGTGAAGGGTTTGATTCTCTCCTCAGTTAAAGCAGTGTTTTGCCAGTGTAACTACATTGACACTATCAGAGCTGCATTGATGGAAAACTGGTATAATGGAAGAAAGGATCAATCCTCAAGTTTCTTCAGATAGGCCGTTTGAATGAACTACCACTTTCTTGTTCTTATCTGAATTGAAAGCAATTTAACTGGCTTTCGAAGTACGCTGTTCAGTGAAAGTATCCCAAACTGAAGGCGACCAACATAAACAAGATATATTTGTGAGAAAGTTTTTGTTGGCATTAATGTATTTTTAATCTTATAAAAGTAAATTTTAAAAGTAATGTGCCTGTGTTTGTCACTGCTGCCAGACTCTTAAAGCAGAAGTGTTATTCTTTTATTTTTTTCCACAGTAAACTAATGTCTTTTTTATCAAGCACCAAGGTTAACAGCTGCTTTTTTTTTTTTTTTTTTTTTTTTTTTTGAGCAAAGGCGTGGTAATGCACTATTATTAATGCACTATATTTCAGCTACTAATGCACTATGCACTCACTCAGCTTTTATTTTCAATCCAGATAATGTTCACCATCCTGAATATATGTTTACTATGTGTTGAGTCAGTTTGTCTCTGTAAAATCCAGAGATTGTACTTGTTGTCATCTGCTGTGGGACTGTGAACACCTGGTAACTACTCCAAAAATAAAATAATTCTGTTGATAAAAATGAAAATTGGAGACTTTACTGCACGTGTTGCTCTCTAGAAAGTAAGATCAGGACACAAGGCCATCATTAGAAATTTAGAATGTTCCAGTGAAAATTAAATGCATAGGTTATTTACCCTTTGTGAAATACAATAATGGGCCGTTAATGCTTTATATAACTGCTGATTTTCACATAACTTTTGGCTTTCACCTTTTCAAATGCTAATTTGGATATTTGTCAGAATATGGGTTATTGGGCTATATATTTGCATTTATATAGATAACTTTGAAGGACTGAGAATTAACCTGATTGGTGAACTTATTTTTTTCCAACTTACTTTTGTTTGGGTTTGAGTTTTTTAGGGGCCTCCCTCCCCACCCCCCTTTCTATGTGAATATGGTTTTATTTTTTTCTAAATTTCTTTGGAAACTTTTATTTGTACATGCATAGAAAGGGAAACCTAATTATGCAGTACTATCATATTTAAAAGAACTCTGTTAATATTATAACAGGCATCAAATACTTCTTTAGTCATTTGATTTTGAGCTATCTTTTTCTGATTATAAATTGAAGAGTTCATGTCAGTCATTGGAGTCATCCCATGCTCAGTTGCCTACAGAGGGGTGCACCAACTTTATGCATCCTGCAATGCTGTTGTGAAGTTTGTGGTCATTGTTTTCCAGTTTATTTAAAGTTTCTTGTCAGGCTTTATCTGGGATATCATTTGCTCTGGCTTTCTTTCTCTTCCCGTCTCTAAGGATGTACTTATTCCCAGTGTGCAAACTGTTCAAAGCTGCTTTTTGCTGTTAGCCCTCAGAGGTACAAGAAATATCATTCACATAATTAGGTTAGATAATGTCTCCCAAGAGATTTCTCCTTTCAGGCTTCCCACTTCTCTCCTGGATCTACTTCCCACACCTGGGTTAACCCCCTTCCTTGCCAAACTTTAGCTAACTGGTAAATCTCATTATAAGAATGTCTTGTCAAGAGTAAGGATAAATTTAATGATACGCAATATTGTAGCAGTGGTGGACGTTGCTATCAGAAGCTCTAAAAACTTTCTATTTTATTTTTTCTGAAATCATTCTTCCATTCTCATGCTTCTAAGCAGCAAAAATAAAGACAAGGTGCTTGCTACCCAGAAGATCAAAATTACATGTAAGCAACAGATGAAGAAAAATAAAGATCATAAGTATCGGAGGCATTTTACTTTCTTCCCTAGCCTCATAGTCAATTTGGACCTGTCTAGAATGCATCTAATTATCTCTGGGATATGCGATCAATTCTGGGTTAAGCAAATTTTCTCCTTGGATTCAGAGGCAATTAAGTTGTTAGGGAATGCTTTAGACATTTTTTTTCATTTTATTTTTTGTTATCATATGCAATTTTTAATATCAAATAAGTCTGATAGTCTGAAACATCATGGTGAGAGACATTATTTAGATGATACAACAGGGAGATGGAAAAATCTGAGGCTCTCCAAAAGATATTTCACAGCAATGATCTGCAGCTGGATCTGGCTGCTCTATCATGCTGTACCTCATAGTCTCAGAAAAAATATCTAAAGAAAACCTAGTATGCAAAAGTTCATGGAAAAAAATCATATATATGCATATAGGAAACTTTGACTGCCACATAACAAGATTTTTAATACTTGGCATAATGGAAACAGATCAGTCAATGCTATTTACCCTGTCTGTAATTGAAGAACAATAGGCCACTGATTGAAATTAAAGGGCAGGAAATTTTACAAGGAAAAGAAATTCAAGGAGTATTGCTGTCTTATATGGCTTGTGACATTCATGATCCAGGATATCAGATATTAAAACACAGCTGTGACTGAAAATAAGGGTGCAGATAGCAGAGCTATTTGGGAACTTTTTGAATAAATATTAATTTTACAATGTGTTCAGTCACTGTATGAGTGTTGGGTGGAGGGGAACTTTCCTGTCATCTGGCCAGTGCTCTTGCTGGATTCACCTGTCCAGGCTTCTGCATCCTTGACTCTAGGGCCAGATCACAAGTCCCACCTTCAGAAAAAGCTCTTGGGATCTAGATTTCCATTGTCTTGGCTAAGAATTTGAAACCCCAGCTTGGGCTGTGCTCTGCCTGCTCAGAACTCTGAGCTATTCAAAATGTTCCATTTGTATTTCTCACAACTGAACATATCCATATGTTGGATGATATTCCATATCATCCTTTTGGGGAAAAAAAAAATCTATTGCAAATATTTTTCCACTGGGTGACAATCTTAATTGTGAGTCTTCTAGGTGACTTGCTTATTGAGCTTTGACTGTTTAATTCATTAGTAAAATCCAGGAGGAGAGAATGATATTTCAGAATCTTTCATTTTAGGGAGGGCAGGAAAGTTACTTGCTTGTAAAGATCTGAATCTGATCATCTGTAAGACTGGAGTGAAACATTAAGTCATTTTGCCTAGCAGATGCACTGTGCTGTGCTTTCTAATTCTGATCCACTGATTTAAATGGAGAATACCATCCTTGAAAAGATGATGAGGAAAAAGATGAGTTATTACAAAATTCTGCATATGTTCTGCTGTATGCTAACAAGATTGGGTTGAGGGGAAGCCAAGGCTACCTTTTATACCCATCTAATTTTGCTTCTGTCCATTCACCCGAGCAAGGTGTGTATTTGCTCTGTCCTTTCTTTTTACCTGCTATGTAAACAACATAAATGCTGCTACAGGAATACTACGAACCCTTTTAGTATTGTGCAGCCCCTTGCATATGTTTGGGCCCTACAATAATACGCTAGTTTCATCTCCACACTCTCCCCTCCCATCCCCCCCCCCCCCCAAGCCCTTTGGCTTTACTAAGCTCTCAAGAGGAGCTTTATACTGTGCTCAATGTGAAGGGGAATTGGGGGGGGGGGAGGAGTGTTTAAATTCTGAGACAGCTCTAACTCAGTTTGCTTTCTGTAGAAAGTGTGCCATTCACACTTACAGAGGAGATAATTCTCTTTTCAGTATTAATTAAATGTTTTATCCTTATTTATATTATTTTAATCCAATTGTTCCAGAGTACTCTGAAAAGTAATCAGGTATGACAATGTTAGCATTAATTAACAGTTGGTATGCTGCCAGCAGCTTCCCAATGATGTATTGATTATGATACTGATCTTATCTGTTAGGCTTTTCTAGGCAAAAGTCCTCTAGAAAGAAGAAAAGCCATTATGATATGAATGTGTAAGGACAGTAGGTGTCCTTCCTGCTGTTTTATGAATGTGTCTGAAGGATTTCCTTTGTGAGAAAGAACAGAAACTTGACCTAACCCTTATCTGTATTATACCACAAAAATCTATCTTCAGATGACATCAAACACTTGTCTTAAAACCTCAAAGCAAAGAAGTATAGAGTCTGAAAAGTTGTGTTACTGATTGCACTGAAGTTGCATCATTCATGTGATTTTTGAAAGTTTCTTGCTAAGTGAAAACAGGAGTAGTTGCAAGACCATAGGCCATGGATTGTCATATTTCAAGTTTCCAGTTGTCAGCTACTCACATATCTACATTAATGAGATAAATACTGAGGTCTTTGTTTTATGAATCTGGAAATTTTGAAATGTTTGTTCCAATTGCAGTAGTCTGAGAGGCATAAAGATATTCACACTTTACCACTTTCTACTTTTACTGCTCAAAGGGTTTATTATTTTTTTTCTTGCCACAAACAAAAGAAAAAAATATGCTAAGAAAGAATGGGAGAAATTAAAAAACAAACCACAAAGAAATCTAACAAATACCTCACCATGGTAAGTGCTTGTGAAGCCTTTGGAATAGAAAGGAAAAAACAATATCCCACATGTGATGATGGAAGAAACTAGGTACCCTGATTTATAAATAAATAAATAAATAAATAAATCTTAAGAACCAGTAGTGATTAGATTTGCCAAAAATAATACATAGGCTGGCATTCCTTTCACAGTGCTCAAACTTGCTCTCCAACATTCACCAGTTCTGTTTCACGCAAGCTTTCTGAAAATCCATATACCATATAGCTACTAATGGTTTTTCATTTAGCCATCAATCAAATTAATGTACTGAGTTTATATGTATTTTCAAAAAAGAAAAATACCAAACAAAGCAAAAATACCAACCCTACCATCCACTCCATCTCTAGATAAAAATTGAAACACATCATTCTCGGTATATGATTACGCCAACTGATGGAATTAATTACACTCATGCAAATAATACTTCTCAGTAAATATCCAAATTTGACACTATCACTACTAAAAACTGGAGGGCACAATGAAAAGAAGCCTTACTTTTTAAGGTTTTTATTTTTTTAACATGTTAGTTTATAAGAACAGCAATTATAGCCTAGAGCATAAGTTCCTGGCCTAGCTATTTTGATTTTAGAAACTGACTTCCTTGAAACAGCTGTATAATATTTGAATTCTTAGTGAGATGTTATACACATAACTTTTGATTGAACTTCATTGTGGTAAGTTAATCAAAGAAAAAAAGTTCTTTTTGACCCATTTCTTAAACTTCATTAATAAATCAAGAGTTTCTCTTTTTAACTGCAAAATGTCCTCTGGTGTGAGGTCAGTAATGAAGGAATTTGATGGTTTTTTGTAGATTTTTGTTGTTGTTGTTGTTGTTTTGGTGGGGGGATATTTTAAAGACTAAACAGAGTTTTACTTTAACAGTTAGTCAAGGGCAAGTTATAAACTGTCCAAATAGAAAAAAATATTTGTCTTAACTTATATATTTAAAAAAAAAAAAAAGTTTTCTGTTATTTCTTGGACCCTAAATTTCTTTGAAAACCTCTTGGCAGCCATTACACCAGAGGTTGTTATTTCAATGTTTCAGTCATTCAAAAACTCAGAATGCTGTAGGGTAATTCAACTAGAGTCGAAGGGGGAAGGGGCTAAAACCAGGCACACCGGTGAAGACCTAAGGGATGGTACGCTAGAATCAGAGGGGCTGTGTGCCAGTGAGGTCCTTCGGTCAGATCCACAAGGTGCTGAGTGTAAGGAGACGCACTTGAAATGCTTTTACACAAACGCACGCAGTATGAGGAATAAAATAGATGAGCTAGAAGTCCTGGCCCAGTCCCGCAACTACGACATCATCGGCATAAGCGAAACCTGGTGGGATGAGTCCTGTGACTGGGGTGTTGCGATAGATGGTTACAGGCTCTTCAGGAGGGACAGGCAGGGTAGGCGAGGTGGTGGGGTGGCGATGTATGTGAAGCAGGGGCTGGACTGTGTGGAACTTCAGGTCGGCAATGGCAAAGTTGAGAGCCTCTGGGCAAGGATCAAGGGACGAACGAATAAAGGGGATGTCGTTGTGGGAGTCTATTACAGACCGCCTGGCCAGGACGATAGCGCCGATAAATTATTCTTTACAGAACTAAGACAGGCCTCGAGATTAACTCCCCTTGTCCTTATGGGGGACTTAAACTTGCCGGACGTTAACTGGGAGTGCCACACGGCTGACACGAGCAGGTCCAGGAGGTTCATGAAGCACCTAGATGATAACTTCTTGGTGCAGGTGCTAACGGAGCCAACTAGGAAAGGTGCCCTCCTAGACCTGTTGCTAGAAAACAAAGAGGGTCTGGTGGGAGATGTGGTGATTGGTGGCCACCTCAGTCATAGCGACCATGAAGTGGTTGAGTTCAAAATTTATGGTGACAGAAGGAAAAGTGCCACCAAAACCTCATCCCTAGATATGGGGAAAACGGACTTCAGGCTGCTCAGGGAACTAGTCAGCAAGGTCCCCTGGGAAACTGCTCTTGAAGGCCTCGATGTCCACCAGTGCTGGTCACTCTTTAAGCGATGCCTCCTAGAAGCACAAGATCAGGCAATTCCAAAATATCGCAAGTCAGGCAGGCGGGGCAGGAGGCCGGCGTGGCTGACCAGGAACGTTCTAATGGAGATTAGGCGGAAACAGAGAGTGTTTCGCTACTGGAAGGAGGGCCAGGCGTCATGGAAAGAATACAGGGATGCTGTTCGTGTTTGTAGGGAGAAAGTTCGTGTGGCCAAAGCACAGCTAGAGTTGAAGCTGGCTGTGTCTGTGAGAGAAAATAAAAAGGGTTTTTTTAGATATGTAAATGGAAAAAGGAGAACTAAAGAATACATAGGGCCGCTCCTTGATAGGGAAAGTCTCCTCACAGACGATGACATAGGCAAAGCAGAGACGCTTAATGCCTTCTTTGCCTCTGTCTTCAATGCCGATGATAGGCTTCGGGACCCAGGGTGCCCTGAGCTGGAGGGCCGGGATGGTGGGGATGACAAACTCCCAACCGACCCTGAACGTGTGCGGGATTTGCTACTCCACCTGGATCCCTACAAGTCCATGGGTCCGGATGGGATTCATCCCCGGGTGCTGAAAGAGCTGGCGGACGTCATCGCGGAACCTCTTTCAATTATTTTTCAATGATCCTGGGAATTTGGAGAGGTCCCGGTAGACTGGAAGCTGGCAAATGTTGTGCCAATTTTCAAGAAGGGTCAGAAAGAAGACCCTAGCAATTACAGGCCTGTCAGTCTCACGTCAGTGCCTGGTAAAATCATGGAGAAGTTGGTTCTCGGACTTATTGAGGCGCACCTGGGGGACAAAGCAGTCATTGGTCCCAGCCAGCATGGGTTTGTGAAGGGTAGGTCCTGCCTAACTAACCTGATTTCCTTTTATGATAAGATCACCCGTATGGTGGACCAAGGGAAACCAGCTGATGTGATTTTTTTGGACTTCAGCAAGGCTTTTGACACGGTTTCCCATAGGATCCTACTGGACAAAATGTCCACCATACAGCTAAATAAAAACATCATACGATGGGTGAGCAATTGGCTAACGGGCAGGGCCCAAAGGGTTATGGTAAATGGGGCTGCATCAGGCTGGCGGGCGGTCACCAGTGGGGTCCCTCAAGGCTCCATTTTAGGGCCGGTACTTTTCAATATTTTTATAAACGATCTGGATGTAGGAATAGAGGGTATTTTGAGCAAGTTTGCTGATGACACCAAACTTGGAGGAGTTGTGGACTCAAATGAGGGCGTAAAGGCCTTACAGAGGGATCTGGACAGGTTGGAGAGCTGGGCGATCACCAACCGCATGAAGTTCAATAAGAGCAAGTGCCGGGTCCTGCACCTGGGAGGGGGAAACCCTGGCTGGGGTCGTGGTAGACAGCAAGTTGAATATGAGCCAGCAGTGTGCCCTGGCAGCCAGGAGGGCCAACCATGTTCTGGGGTGCATCAAGCACGGCATCGCTAGTAGGTCAAGGGAGGTGATTGTCCCGCTCTACTCTGCGCTGGTGCGGCCTCACCTCGAGTACTGTGTGCAGTTCTGGGCACCACAGTATAAAAAGGACATGAAACTGTTGGAAAGTGTCCAGAGGAGGGCTACGAAGATGGTGAAAGGCCTGGAGGGGAAGACGTACGAGGAACGGCTGAGGTCACTGGGCCTGTTCAGCCTGGAGAAGAGGAGGCTGAGGGGAGACCTCATCACAGTCTACAACTTCCTCGTAAGGGGGTGTCGAGAGGCAGGAGACCTTTTCTCCATTAACACTAGTGACAGGACCCGAGGGAACGGGGTTAAGCTGAGGCAGGGGAAATTTAGGCTGGACGTCAGGAGGGGGTTCTTCACAGAGAGGGTGGTTGCACACTGGAACAGGCTCCCCAGGGAAGTGGTCACTGCACCGAGCCTGTCTGAATTTAAGAAGAGATTGGACTGTGCACTTAGTCACATGGTCTGAACTTTTGGGTAGACCTGTGCGGTGTCAAGAGTTGGACTTGATGATCCTTAAGGGTCCCTTCCAACTCAGGATATTCTATGATTCTATGATTCTAACGTATTGGTGACCTTGGCACTAATGTTAACAGGGGGAGCAAAAGGAGGAGAGATGAGTATGCAGTACAGAAATGAATTAGATTTGAGTCAGGTTTTTACTATCTTATTTGAGCTGTTCTGTTTTGTGGTATCAGCTTAGACCACCTGCATTTAGTTAGAATGAGCTACATAAAACAAACAAAAAATCTTGATGGCAAAATATGTTGTAAATCCTTTTACAAAATTAGTATAAGCTAAATGTACTTTAGCTCTAAAGTAACCTTTTCTTTTAAAATGCCCCTTCCTCTAATTTTCTTAAGTGTAAGAAAATGAGCTTACTTTTTGCTCAAACATATGGTACTTTATCAAACTTGTATATAAATTACTTGATTCTTCATACTGCTGATATTCTTCCAATTGTTTTAATAGACCATTAAAATGGTAATACTGTGGTAAACCATTAAATGCTTAGCCATTTAGCCCAGCAGTATTCCTTGTTTAATAGTTTTACTCATTTAACACTTACGATTTGTAACAGAGTAAATCTAATTTTAAAGTAGGTTGAGGAAGTTAAACCACCTCTTGGGAATAAATCTACACTCCCTTACCTGGAGGGCAATACTAATTGCTATCCAGGCTCAGAACAGGTTCAAATGAAGTCAAGCTCCAAGGATTACTAATGAGTGAGGCTTACATTGTATGAGCTAAAAGTCTTTGAATGCTATTTTTTACTTGAGAAACTGGCTGAACAAAAGTCTGAGAAAATCCATGCAGTCAGTAGGCTGCTGGTGCTTTTAAGCATTAGTAATTATCAGCCTTCCTCCTTGGGATGTTAATGATAGTGGTTTGACCTTACCCCAGCATTCCTATCTAAATGTGTAACTTAGCCATCAGTTTGCTTTAAATCATGTGTTAAATCTGTCTGAGTGCCATTTCATATGGATATTAAAAAAACATCATGGTCTACTTGGCTGCTTTTGTCAGCTGAATCTTGTGCAATTTTGTGAATAAATCAATGGATTAAACTGACCTTTTCTAAATTTTATTTTGTAAGTTTTGCATTGTCTTAAGAGGGTGTCACCTCTGCATTTCAGTGCAGTGCTATTCCCAGGTTATTTTTCTTATACTTATTACTATTGTTTTATTTTTGATTTATCTAGTCATATCAGTGGCAAGGCAGGGAGCTGCTTTATATGGAAATCTTCATCCTTTCCATTGGTTTTCCATTTTTTTATATAAACTTCGAGTTATTTCTGTTCTGAGGTGGTTTGGTGTTTTTCTTCCTCCACCTTCACTTTAGGTCTGATTGTTCTGCCATAAAGGAATGGAAGACTCAAAACTGCAGCTTGCTAACTTTTAAAACATTTAGACCTTTTCAAAATAAAATGTCCAAGTGTTTGCAATGAGTAGCTAGAAAAAATATTAACAATGAATAAATTTTAATGTAAAACATTTTGCTGGCCATAAGAAAATAGAAGAAAAGATTTAAATCCTGTTCAAGCCCAGAAGGTTTAATAGGTGCCCCAGAGAGTGCAATGGGAACTTACATGGTGCAAATACCTTCATCTGCCTTTCTGCAGTGTCTGAATTTTGCCCCCAGTGGCCAACCTCAGTAAAACCTAGCTATTTTCTTTGAATAATGAAGCTGTGGAAAATCCAACAAGTACATGGAAATCAGGACTAGGAACAGGCCCTAGAGGATTTTTAACCTAAATAGAAGAGGCTGTATCTTAAGCTCTGAAAGCTGTTACTGTTTCACTATTCTTTCGTTTTGCCTCTGGGATACTTCTGAAACGTGTGCATCTTCTGTTTTATGAGAGGTACTTGGCTTCCTCAGATGTAGAGAGAAACAGGAGGAGGTGGACGATGGCATGGCCTCCAGCACTTTGTTTATGAGAACATCCTTCTAGCAATTTTATGTCTGCATGAGGTAGAATTGTTTCCAGTCTGCCCTTGAGCTGTGGATCAAGCATTTTACTTCCTCTTACTCTTTTCTCCTTTAAAACTTTATATTCCTTTTCCACAGTCTTTAGACAGATTAGATTTTTGTCATTTGTAGCAGCGTTTGAAGTATTTTCAGCTCTTTCTTTTTTCTAGCCATGTTTCACAGTTGATCAAGATAGTTTTGTGCATTTATCTCTCTGCAAAATAGCTAACCTGACACCAGGCCTAGCATGCTGTCTCTTTTTCATAATACTTGTAGGACAGTGATATGGCACAATCATTGCCTCAAACTCCTTTTATTATAGCTTAGCTGAGTGAAAGAGGGCTGATGTTATCCAGAATCATGTTCTTGGGCTACATACCAGGAGGTTTGTGTACAGAAGGCCTGGAGAACTGAGCCATTCACTAATTCCCTCCTGGCAGAAAAAGTCATATTTACCCGCTTGTTCTCTAGTCCTTCTGCTACTAATAATTGAAGATTCCTCAGGTGGCCTAAAAACCAACACCTGCCTGTCTGTCTGTCTCTCTCTCTCTCTGTCTGCTGTCAACAACCTGGCTAGCGATCATGGCACTGATATCATTTGGTCTTGAGAGACTGTGCAAGGCACCTTGGACTCAGAAGCCTGAGGGTGGTCCTCTCCAGGACAGCAGCACTTCTTGCGTGCAGAGCTCCATGTTTCTGCATTGATGTACAAGTACCACAGAGAAGTGTTGTAATGGCCATTGGAAATAAAATATTTGCCTTTGGAATGCTCACAGATTCATTTGTGAATAAAAATGACCATGTTTTTGTCTTAGAAAACTCTCTCCTGCTATACCTAGTTTCCTAAGAGTGGGGATTATCTAACACATTAGCTCAATCCTCTGAGTACCTACGGGTGTTGCTCTGCTGTGTGTGTTGAGTGGTCAGTTGATGCAGGGTTTAATTTATATAATAAGGGCAAGAATATTTACTCAAGTAACAGTGTGTCATCTCCTGGTAATGCTAATTATTTAAAGGCGATGAATAAATAGAATGCTGCTTTGTTTATCACTTTGCTCATTTACAGAAATAAATTTCCTTATCCATTGAACATCGAGAAACATATGTGCAATTTAGTAGCTGTAAGTTGTGTTATTAGCTCTTATTCCTCCACAACAATTTGCCAAAATAATTGCCTCAGCCACAATCACCTTGTTATGTGATGTTTCTGAGTAAGATGTGCAACAATTTATTTACTGTAGCTTTCATGTTTAAATTAACATAAATTCTCTAAACAAACAAACAAACAAACAAAAAAATGGACTCCTACATTCAGTAGTAACTTAGAAATTGTTTATTATTTTTACTTTATTAATATTTTAGTTTTTTCTTTTTGAAGATAACTAATGATCAATTAGGAGGTAAATGGCAGCTTTCATGAAGTGACTCTTCAGCATGCAGTTTTCTTCTGTAAGAATTGCTTTTAAACACCAGTGCCAGTGAAATTTATAATGAAGAATACTCTAGAGTTTGTTTTTATAAAGCCTATCTGAAAATCTGTGCAGATAAGCATATATATGCAACCGTACATGCCAGCCTTTGTTTCCTTTTCACCAGTTATTGATCTACAGGAATACCTTTCTTAATATCTGTCTGTCTTCAGTGAGAGACTATAGCCAACTTTTTTTTTTTTTTTTTTTTTTTTTTTACTGAGATTTAGGAGGCCTAGTTTCCATCCAGAATGCTGACTCTTTCAAAAGTACTTAATGTTTAATCAATGAGGTAAAATATTTTAGACTTCTCTGGTCAGATTCCCTGGTCCCTTGACACTGTGCTTATCATCTTTAGTTACAGTGGTATTAACACTGATTTTAAATTGTAGTTTACAAACCTCAGTTTGGTAATCACAGATTTCATAGCCAGATTCCTTTAGAAACTCCAGGTGTATACCAGATGTTTCTATTCATTCTATCAATCTATCTAAAAGATTTTTATTTTTCATTAATAAGTCATTTTGAGGCAGTATCTTCTATTTACCTTATATAGAGAATCTCTCCAAACTGGAAAAGTCTGGATGTGAACAGGGATGTGTAGGATTCATTTATATTTCCTTCCTTGACTTCATACTTATCCATTAGCTTTGCATGCTCTCATAGGTATATTTGATAATTTTCATTTTTATGTCTCTAGCAAGTTACTTCCTGAAATATTTGTGGGTTTGTTTTCCTGATTGTTGTTTTATATTAATCTTAACAGATTTTGTTTATTTTTTTTTTCAGTTTTCTCAGATACATGCAAGTTCTGCTTTTTGAAGGATGTCCTTTTATGTCTAATAGCCTCTCTTACTCTTCTGTCTGAGCACACTAACTTTTTTTGGAAGCCCATTTAAAATCATTTTTGATAGGTAATATAGTTGTGCTCTGAGCTTTTACTGTGGTGCTGTTAAAGAATCTCTATGCTAGTCTATATATAAAAAGAAAGCTTTAAAATATACAAATATTTAAAAAATGGCTGATTCTTTTTAATTTATTTGTAAATAGCTTCTTCAGTTTTACACCATTCTTCTATTTCAACTTAAGCAAGCTAACATTTCTAGTTAAAGCTCTCATGAGTTTCTTTTTGGGCTTCTCTTCAGCTTTCTTCACCTTTCTTACAAGGAATTTTCTACAGAACAATACCTATTTCAGAGCATTTCTTGTATATGTTCATCTTAAATCTTGAGCCAATTCAGGAATTGTTTCCTCTAGTGAGTTTTATCATTAGCTCCTCCTAAAAGCAACGTTGGTTTTTTTTTTTTTTTTTTTTTTTTTTTTTTGCATCACTTAAAATTCTCTACCAAGCATGATATATAGCTAAATTATATTATATTCAGGCTTAAATAAAATATTTTATTATTACTGTGTTTTGTGTAGTCACATCTCTTCAGACTCACTGGCATTGCCATACCCTGTTAGCATATTTTAGGTATATTTTACATTTCTATTTTAGTATTTCTTGTTCATTTCTCCAAGCCTTTGAAGAAATGTAGAAGGCATTTTCCTAATACTTGCAGAAATAATCAGATATTAACCATTAGGACATTCTTTCTGAAGCTTGAAGGGTAGGTTTCATGAGAAAACATGCCCCTGGTTCTTTCATTCCATTCTTTCATTCCATGTTTTTCCTTCCCCTGCCACCTTGAATGGCGATATCTGTTAAGTAAATTGAGTAAGTTGCATTTGTATTTTGTTGTAGTGGTACCTTTTTATCCCATGTTATATCAATTATACAGTTGCTGGTTTATTCTGTATGGCAGTGCCACCTTTTAGATCATTCTGTGATTCTGTAACAAATCATGAACCAACAGTTCTCTTTTTCCCCATGAAACAAGATCAGTGTTGATTTTTGGGACTGTTTCACAAGGTGGAATACCATACAGTCTTCATGCATAATTATAATAAATTACAGGAATATTATTTTGAGCCCTTCAATTTTCTTTTCTTCATTCTAGATATTTCCTATCCTTACTCTTAATCAGTCAGTCCCTCCCTCATGGATTTTCGTGCCATACCAAGCTGTTGTAATCTGTGGTGATTTCTTCTGTCAGCTTTCTTTTACTTTCTAGACTACTTTTAAATATCATGTTTCCCCAGCAATTGTTTGTTTTCTCTCCTTAATCTGTTGAGTCATTTTCTCATCCCTACCAGGAGTTCACTCTTCATTTTTGATCCTTATGTTTGACTCAAAAAAAAAAAAAATCTTCCTAACTACACTTGTTCTTGCTGAATTTCTCCTCAATTTCAGCTTTATATAGCAATTACTCTAACTCAAATACACTATGGACTCTATCACCTATTGTGTACATGACTCTTGACTAATTTGAGTTAATTGCAAGTTAATTACTATTTAACAGATTTGATTTTCATCATTATTTGCTGAGCTACATTTTAAATTATGCTGCCTTTATGAAGAAATATTTTACTACAATTACTTACTACAATATATGCCTTGTTCAAACTACTTGGCACTATTGGATCTGGCCATAACATCTTTCCTTATGTCATTACTTTAGTTTATTTGAAAACATATCTGTAGAATGTAAAAATAAATAAATAAAATTATTTTATTTAAAATTGTTTTCCCTACTATGCCTCCTAACAAAAAAAAAATAAAAAAATAAAAAAATAAATTGCATCATAAATCTTAGTTCTAACACACTATTTTGTAGCTTCTTTGTGATCCAAATCTCAAAAGTCCTTCTTCAGGCTTCTCCAATGCTATTTTACCTTTAACTAACCATTCTAAATTACTGGGAGCTTATCAGACTTTCAGTAGCAGGATTTGGCCCTGAATGGTCACCTGCTGTTATACTGTGTGGTGCTTTTAATAAGGTGGGCAGCTGAGTTCCACCATGGCCACTCTCTCACTCCCCCCTCTCAAAGAGGAAGGGGGAGAAAATATGACACAAAGAGCTTGAGCTCTGAGATCAGAATGATTGAATTAAAGGAAAATGGGCGGGGGGGGGAAGATTATTCTCTACTTCCCATGAATGAGTGATGTTCGTCCATGTCCTCGGAAGCTGGGCCTCAAAATGCATAACAGTTATTAGGGAGGACAGCGCACTCCCCCATGAGAGCCCCCCTTTTTATTGCTGAGTGTGACATCATGTGGTATGGAATATCCTTTTGGTTGATTTAGGTCAGCTGTCCTGGCGATGTCCCCTCCCCATCACTTGCCCACCCCTAGCCTGCTGTCTCTGGGGGGCTTGGAGGGAGTCCTGATGCGGTGCCAGCATTGCTCAGCAGAAGAGACACAATGCGGGTGTGATACCAGTGCTGCTCTAGGTAAAAGTGCAGAGCACAGCACTGCATGGGCTTCTGGAGAGGAAGTTAACTCCATCCCAGATAGACCCAGCACATACTGTCATCAGAAAAAAGTCCTGAAATGTTGTACTCTCAAGTTTAAAATTACTATATGATTTCCTGGAATGATTTCGTGTAGTTGCTGTCTTATTTGGTAAAGATGGTATTTATCTGGTAGTTGCTGAGAGCTATGGTCCCTTGCAAATATGGTTTACACAGTGTTATTTTGTGTAATGTAAGAAGGTTACATTGCTGTATGGTTCCTTGGTGTGGTGTAATTGCCTGAAGTAACTAGGAAGCTAAAACTAACATTCACATTTTTTAAGGAAAATGTACAGCATTGAAGAGGCTTTCAGGGTAGGGCATAGCTGCATTATCTGAGCGTTCCCTAGGCTCCCAACCTTAGATGCTATCGCGCTGGGGAAACTTGGTGTGCTAGCCCTAAGGAACAGTATGGAGTGTACAGTGTAGTGGAGACACCATGGCTTGGCTCTGTAACCAGGTGGGGACTCTATTGTTCTTGTGCATACCAAGACCGATAAGCTGCACTTTTTGCCACCCTGAGCCAAGGACCTGTCATGTTCTGACAAATGCTGTACCCTAGTGTACTTTTTGCTCATTATAATATCATTATAATACCAAAACAGACCTCCATCCCAAAAGCTACCCACCTCCAAGGTGCAACCACCCCTCACTGAGCATGCGCTCTGAATTTCTTGGAGCCTATTACTTTAAACGGAGACGGAAGAACTTTTCACCAATCATAGCTAAGATATGCTTGACTAGAGCCACTCAAGGTCCACCTAAAAGATAGAAAATAATATAAATTGGCCTAAGAGAGAGGGGATGTTAGGGAAAATACCACCATCAGGAGAGATACCATCCTGAGGAAATACAATATCCTTAGGACCTCCTGACTCCTGGGATCAGTTGACGGGCTGAGCCTCTCTTCCCCCTGCATTGGGATGCCTTTGGGTGAGATCTGAATACTTGCTTATAAATCTCTATAGAGTCGTTGATCTTTTTAACGCGTTAATTTCGAGGCTGTGCACCTGTAACACCTGTATTTCATGCATGCTAGCTTGCCTTTGCAGACAGTCACTATCACTGGCAATCCAAAAGAACCTGATTATCTGTTGCTGTAATAAACCATACTTGATTGCATTGTGATAGCTCTCATTAAATGCAACTAGGATAAGGGTGGTTATCCATGATTGTTCAGTGTTCTGAATCCAACCAGACCCCCAGACAGTTAATGCGTTGTTGGTGAATGTCTGACTGGTTCAGTACCCTGAATCCAACCGGGCCCGTAACGGTTAATCAGCTACACCCCTTAACGCGACACTTGGCAACTTCTAATAAACCAAAAATAATAAAGCAATATCCAAAGATTATATTTTTAGCAGTTGTTGCACAGGATTTTTAATAGGACTTCTATTGAAGGCAACAGCATGTGGTCAAGGTGGTGTGCAGCTGCTTAGAAGTATATGTGTGAGATGAATTATTGAAACTGTCATTACAGATTAGCTGGACTTTTTTCTGAATGGTATGTGTGAACATCAGGTATTATTTCAATATTGATAGGTAATCTGTATGAAATACTTGTGATAAAAGCATAGACAGGGAGGTGGGGTAAAGTCATAAATCTGTATTATAAAATGTTCCAATGTCAAAAAAAAGTTTTTGTGCGTGTGTTTGTTTCTAGAAGCTAAACAAGCCTATTAACCTGGCCTACTTTCTGGTTTTCATTTAACTTGGGTAGGTGCTGTAATGTTAACTATTCAACTGGATATATTTTTTTTTTGGAATTGCAATATTTTTGTTATGTTTATGACCCTGGAAACGCAAAGAAGTTTAGTTGCTCTTTTTTTTTTTTTTTTTTTTCCCCTTCCCTATTAATTTCTGAAAAGGGGAGAAATTCAAATACCTTGCATCTTCACCACCACCACACCCTACCTCTTGTAGTATGAGATTTTTTTTACTTTATTTATTTATTTATTTTTTTAAAATGTGGGCTTACCCATTGTGCTTTTAACACATGTTAATATGCTCTCATTTAGCGAGTCACATCTGCAGCTTATAAGCAGTCCTGAATTTTGTTATGCTTTTAATTACAAGATTTATTTTATTATGTGATTTTTAATTTTGGTCTGAAGAAGAACTCATATATTTGTGTTTTTGATAGAACACAGATTTTGAAGACATTTGCTTTTTCACTAAGCCCTGTCCTGCTCTATTTAAAGCCTGAATGAAAACTAGATATTCAAACTTTCTTAATTGTGGTGTGATCTTCTGTTACTGAAATTAAAAATATGTAATTTTGGAGAAAAAAAAATCAAATTTGCCTGACGTGATGTGTAATTTTTACTTCCTTTTTTTTTTTTTTTTTTTTTTTTTTTTTTTTTTTTTTTTAGTTGTCACTTGTCTCCTGAAAAAGAAAAAGCATATGCTGTGATCTCTAATTGTAGACTTGATCTCCGAGTAAGACAGGTAAATGTTTGTGGTAAATGTCTTAATTAAGACCAACTGTTCTGTATGAAATACTGTCATAAATAATAATAAATGGCACCAAGTTTCTGTGGTTGCAAGAGGAATAAAAAATGGCTAGTGAATCTCTCCTCCATAACTGTGTCTTATAAGGAACAGCAGGTCCTCATTACTGTCCACAGTAGCCGAAAACTGATTTATCTTGTCATGGTCAGAACGCTGCCAAAGCTTATTGTCTTTACGGATTTATTTATTTATTTATTTTTGAAAGGCTAAAATAAATATTTTCCTCATTCTCAAAATGATTTTATTGGAGCTCCCTGAAGTTGATTATGTTACTTTTAGTCCATTAGATTGCTAATGGACTTTCTGGACACAGAGTCTGTGAGCTATAAGAATTGCAGATGCATGCAATTCAAACCAAGCTCCTGAACTGACATGTAATCATCTGATTAAGAAGTAGGAAATCAGATTGTGATTTCTTTCAAAGAGGATTTGCCTTGTTATTCCTGCTTTAGTAGTAAATGCATAAGTGCCTATTCTCTGTGTGGAGCATATGAGAGGTTCTCTAGTGCTTGTATGTATGTTATCACATCCCCCAGTTTCTCCATTTTGCTGTATGCTGTTTCCCTCTGGAATGATCTTCAGTTCATCTGGGCTGCAGGAAGAAAGCAGAGGAAAAACAGGAGAAGAGTATTTGGCTTGAAAGCAAAGCCTGAATCAAGGTCTAAAGAGGGTAATCACTTCAGGAAGATTATCTTGGTAAGGGGAATAGACACACTAGTTATTGAATGTTTGCTTCAAGGAAGTCTAAACAAACGGAGAAACTAGTTTGGAGGAGACTGGTTTTAATTTATCTTGCAGACTAGCATAGGAGCTCACAGGGATTCCCAGTTATTGATGCTCTTATGATATCTTCCTCTTCATCTTCCCATTCCCAATGGCCCAGCCACTTTGGAGTAGCCTATTCTGTCACCTTCTTCCTCCCCAGTCTGAGTAAAAGTTCTTCTGTGTTCTAAATGACCTGACTTTCTCATCCGTTGTTTCATCTTGGTTACAGGGGCAACTTGCACTGCTACAGTCTGTTTCCCTGACCTAGCCTTGGGGCCCGCCACAGGGCCCATCAGAGGGCCTGGAGTGGCCGCAGGGCTGCAAGAGCCGCAAGAGACAACTTGAAGCTAAACAGTTGGGCCTATACTTGTTGGCATAAGGGAACTCCATGCTGACATGACAGGTCTGTGTGGAAAAGGCAATTCTGTACAACTTAGCTACAGATAGTTACTACATGTTGCTTAAAGACCAGGTCCAGACAAACCTAGTTAGAGTTAAAAAAAAAAAAAAAAAAAAAAAAAAAAAAATTAGAGGTAACACCTTTAAAGGTCAAAATTTCGTAAATCTTAAAAGTTGTAAATATCCTGGTTCTTGGAGTTTCAATTTCAGGAACCTTACAGGAATGTCTATCATTACAACAACTTTGAGTCCTGTAGTCCCATTTTCCTGCAAGTGAATTGAATTAGATGAGGGGAGAAATACATGAGAAACTGCTATTTGTACTAATTGAGGGCTACAAAGATGGTGAAGGGGCTAGAGGGAAAGACATATGAGGAGAGACTGAAGCCACTTAGCCTGTTCAGCCTGGAAAAGAGGAGGCTGAGGGGGGGAGACCTCATCGCGGCCTACAGCTTCCTCACAAGGGGGAGTGGAAGGGAAGGTGCCAATCTATTCTGCTTAGTCATTAGTGATAGGACCCATGGGAACGGTGTCGTGCTGAGGCAGGGGAGGTTTAAGCTAGACATCTGGAAGAGGCTCTTCACCGAGAGGGTGGTCACACACTGGAACAGGCTCCCCAGGGAAGCAGTTACTGCACCAAGCCTGTTGGAACTTAAGAAGCATTTGGACTGTGTGCTTAGTCACATGGTCTGAATTTTTGGGTAGACCTGTGTGGCACCAGGAGTTGGACTCGATGATCCTTATGTGTCCCTTCAAACTCGGGATATTCTATGATGCTAATTAGAAATGTTTCTGGATATGCTGAGTTAAGTGAGCAATCCACTAAAGCTATGCAATGCCACAGCTGTCCAGCTAACAGAAAGTTGAATGAGAAGGGAAGTGAGACTAACTCCTGTTTTTGGAAGAGAAGGGAAATTTCATGACTGATGGAGTCTCCTTAGTGCAATTCCTTCCCTGAAAGGGGTTTTTACCAGTCTATGGTTCAAAAAGACTGCTTCTCTGTAGTGAATCACTGAAGCAGCTGACAGTAAAGGGGGAATGAAGATCTGGTTCTGTGCTGGTTTGCCATAAGATTTGAGTTTAGTCTTATCTATGAACAAAACCAAACTGTGGCTGTGCCATATGCTAAAATGGACACAGACTTGGGAGTGGGAATGATAATTGTTTTATTTTTTATTTTTTAATTGACTTTCAGGGGAAGCAAAGAGCTTTTTGTGAAGATACCTCCATCTTTCTCCCTCCTCATTATCTCAATTTACGCAGAAGGAAAACTTAATAGAGATACTGCTTAGGATACAAGCAACTGCAGGATTTCAAGGAACCTGTTTAAATGAACACAGGCAATACACACATCTGTATGCTTTTCTTCTGGGGTCAGTGTTCTGATCCAACTCTTGTGGCTGTACCTGATTCTGTAAGTAAGGTAGTTAATATAATAAGCGTATCTTGCAAATGTTTCCTTTTAAGGTCCAAATCCATATTGTCCTACAAGGACAGGCTGAGGACACTTGGTTTGTCTAGTCTGGAGAAAAGGAGTCTGAGAGGCAGCCTTATGACTCCACAATTCAATTCCCTGAGGAAGGGAAGTGCAGAGGGAGATGCTGGTCTCCTCTCCCTGGGAATCAGTGATGGAATGCAGGGCAGGTCTGTGCCTGGGGAGGGTCAGAATGGGTATCAGGAAAAATTTCTTTGCTGTGATGATGGTCAGGCACTTCCTAGGGAGGCAGTTGATGCCCCACACCTGTCAGTGCTCAAGAGGCATCTGGATAATGCCCTCGGTAATATTATTTAACTCTTGGTTAGGCCTGAAGTGGTCAGGCACTTGGACTTGATCTTTGTAGGTCCCTTCCAACTGAACTATTCCATTCTGTTGGGCTTACAGCTTATGTTGTTTGAGAAACCCATACAAAATGCACTACCAAGATTGAAACATAGTCTAGATTCTTTTGCATTGCTGTTGTTAGAGCAGGTTAATATAAGCATGTATTTATACACTGTTTTTCTACCTAAAACTTCAGCTTTGTCACCATATTATTAAAACATGTTGGCATTTGCCAATTTTAAATGGTAATTATTGAAATAAGACCAATTTTTTTTTTTCAACAACACTAAAACAAGATATTTCTAAATAAGAGGTTTTTATTTCAGCTTTATCATGTAGTCATTCAGTGTTCACTTCCTACTGATACACAGATTTCATTAATGAACAATGTTTGATATGGATAAAACATCTTTAATGAGAGTATTAAACTATTTTACAAATTGAAGTAAAAGGTTTCTCTTTAAGACAAATGAAATGATCGCCAGGTTTAGGAGGTTTTCCTGTCTTGATGATATTAAGGCCTATCTGCTAAAATGTCAGAAACTTCATACAGACACCTATTTTTTTTCCAGTTAACAGGCAAAATGATGTATGTTCCAATTTTCAAAAATGGTAGCAGTCAGTAGAGTACTTGGGGTATTATATTTTATCCTGAGAGAAAGGCAGAATCTGGGAAACATACGAGAACTAATCTTTTTTATGAACAGGTGGGACAGTGCAAAAGGAAGAAGATGTTTTTTCTCGCTGCAGCATATTTTTCTGTGGGTGGTTGGGGTCTGGCGGCCGGAAGATGTTGCGCTGTGCGGAAGGGTGGAGCCCCTCCCTTGATGGGTAGTAGCACGTGGTCTGTGATGTAGGCAAGTGGAAGTGACGTTGTGGGCCTAGCCTATACAACACCATGTGACTCAACAATAAACGCCATTTGCCATCCACCACATTGGTGTCTGTGAGCCGATGGACCGAGCGGCCTGGGGTTGGTCACCGTGCCGTTCCTGAACCAGGTTGCCACTGCCCCCTGAAGGCAACGTTTTTCTTTAATAAAAGTGCTTGTTTTCTATCCAGATGTTTTATTTTGGTGTTTGGGGAAGTGGAGGAGGGAACAGTTTTTCTAAATGTATTGTTATTCTGACGAAAATTCTTTGAGAGTGGTATTCAGTACAGGAATTTTTACACAATATACTAAAAGTTAATAAGGTTCTTCTTTCATCTGTTCATATCTAATGGTATCTTGATTTCTTAAAAGCATCTCAGCTGAAAATTGAAACTGTCTTTATTTTTGGGGGGATGTGTGACCAGAGAATTACCTGATAGTAACTCAAACTTGCTGTGATTCCTATTGGCTATATTAATAGAGGCTTTAATATGATTATCTTAATCTTTTTGGAAAATTCCTATAAGCATGAAGTATTCAAATGAACTGAAATTCAGAAGAGCTTTTTGTAATTCTGTTACTGAATTTTTCAAAGTACTGGACTCCTATTGCTTACCATTTCTACTTCAAACAAATGTACAAGTCTTGGTTCTTCAGAACTATCACTTCAGTGGAACATCTACTAGTTTTGAGTATTCATGTCCAAGACATACAAATTTGACTAGAGGTTTTATCATCTCTTAAATCCAAATTTTCACAACGAGACTATCTAAACTTTTCTGAAGCTTATCTTTTGCTGAAGTTAGGTGCCCCAAAATAGTAATGTTTAAGATCCATTTTCAGATAACAGATTTTGTGAACTTCCATGCTAAAGCTATTGCACAAATCTTCCTAGTTTCATGGGCATCACATTTTACAGTCTGTGTTTCTCAAAGTATTGAAAATCTTAGTTTTCATATAAGTTCTATTATGTTTATGGCACCATTTACATATAGATGTTTTAGAGTGATTTTGCTTCATTTTCTTTTCAAAAATTTGCATCTAGATCTTTGGAAAATTATTTCAGTCATGGGCAATTTGTTAGGTGTTTAGGTTTTAAGTTCTAGGAGCTGGAGGAGCTACTCAAGATGACCAGTGTTTCTGCTATTCTGCTATGGTTATCAGTAACTTACAAAGTGTATATAGACACAGTCATGCTTATTTCACTTACACAAACAACTGAGAAGTGTCAATTTTATCAAAAACGAAAAAAAAAATACAGCCTGGAAAATCCTGCCGTTTTGAATGCCACTTAGGTTTTCCAAATATCAATGGAGTAAGGATTTTATATTTTTATGAAATATTCCAATTACTGTTGAAGATCAAGTTGAATGGATGTTTTCATGTGAAGACTCATAGGGACCGTCATAAAATAGTGACAGTAGTTTGAATGTTTGTAGAAAAGGTTTCCAGAAGTTGGAGACTTCCTTTCATAAGGTACCACAGAGAGCTTGAACTGTAAAGTCTCCTTTCCAGTACTGCACAGCTTTGAGCATTGGCTTAATTTCTCTGTAATGTGGTACTTCATTACATTTTTTGGAGTTTTCAAGTGTAACTGGTGATAGTTTAGAGGAAAAAAAATTATCTTAATCACCTAAAATCAGACGGTCCATATGGCTTGCAGTGTCAACTATAAAAAATAAAAACGTAGCATACATAAATAAATGTAATGCATAAAGTAAATTAAACATCAACAATCAGTTGCTCTCTCAAATCCTCTGTTATAATAATGTTTTAAATACCTCAGAAAAATAAAATGATTCTTTATCTTGAAGAGTCAAGATTTTTATCTTGACTCTGAACTTTTCTTCCATTAAAACACTTGTATTAACAAATTATTTAATATATTTATTAAAATGATAATACATTCCACGCATTGTTATAATTAAAGATATGTTGGCTGGACTGTTCTTGTACAGCATCCAATAAGCATTTTTGCGTTTCTGCATTGGTGGTATATGCGATTTACAGTAATGGATGTCATAACCCTCCGCTGAAGCTTTGGAAAGACTTGGCCATTAATCACAAAGTCTTTTCAATTGCAGTCCCTAGTAAATATGTTTTCTTCATTTATTAAGAAACTGTTATGTTATCATTTAATAGGGCAAGAGAAAGGGGAAAAAAAACCTTTTAATGAGACCTTGTACACTCATTTTTTTAATAACAATAGATTGTTTCATGCTAAATTTAAAGCATAAGGTATGCAAGTTCCTTAGCAAGTCATTTTTTAGTTGGCTCATATAATCAAAAGCATTTCAACTGGAATATAAGCATTTGTTCTGATCCTAGTTTTAAAACACAGCAGAAAAAACAAAAAAAAACATACTTTACATATATACTTTTATATGTACTTTTTCCTACTTTGAAAAGCCAAAACTTTTTTCTTCATGTAATTGCCCTTGCAGATCTCATCAGTGATGGTTCACATGCTGTGTTCCATAGATCAGAGTTTGCAAAGCTTGCTTTCTGATGAGTAAGAGGTTCTCTAGCCATCATCTCAAAGCTAGCCTTGTTTCCTGGTTTGCTGTAACTCTTGTTTTATTGCTTTATCTTCTTTACTGATGCTTAGCTCACCAATTTAGGTTTTTGTACTGCCACATAGCACAGTAGGACGTAGGCATAGAACTTGTTGCACAGCAGAAAAAATATTGTTTGATATTTTTAAACCTCAGTCTAAAACTGCAGAGCTGAAATTATAAATCATGAAGTATGTTCATATCAGTGCTAAAAAAGTTCCTTCGCTCCTTATTTAGTCTTAAACTTGAAGAATTTTGGTGCTCTGTGAAAATCATTAACTGCTAAGGCAAGTCAAAGGTATTTATCATTTTACCTATCCCCCCTCCCCCCCCCCAAAAAAAAAAAAAAAAAAATTGTAGGAAGAAATAGGAAAAATTATGCTTAGTCTGTCACATAATTACATAATTGCTTTTTTTTTTTTTTTTTTTTTTTTTTAACATTCTGAAAATAATGGGGAAAAAGATGCTAATAATGGCTAGTTTTTTAAGGGGTAGTTTTTTATTGTGAGTGCAGGTTTTCCTTGCCTTGTGATATAAAGGTAGTCATGGTAACTAAACACTTTAATCACTCCTTTACGGTGCATTTCTTAAGTAATGAGTAGGTAGAATCTGCATTTCATTGTTGACCTAGTTAATTCTGCTTTTTTTTTTTTTTTTTTTTTTTACTAACATTGGATAACTGGGCTTATTTTAAAGTGATTAATTAAAACAGAAACACTATATTTGTGAAGGAGATCAAAATTTTGCATTTGAAACTGTTGCTGGATCTGGATGAATGAATGACAGAGAATTTCTGTACGTAAAAAATCCCCAGCTTTCATGGACAGAAAGGAAATCCCATGACTCTAAGGAAGTACTCATATTTAATTATAAGTCAGCTGCAGTTCTGCAGGCACTGGCCCATCAATATATTAAAAGAACACTTGAGATAGTGGCAACTGCTGTCCCTCTGCACCAAGAAATGGTAGACTTTGATCTCAGTGCCAAATGTTGAACCCTTTCCCTAATTTGTGAACCATTTTGGATTTCTATATTTACAGAATCATAGAATCAAAAAATATCCTGAGTTGGAAGGGGACCCATGAGGGTCATAGAGTCCCAGCTCCTGGCAGTGCACAGGTCTACCCAAAAGTTCAGACCATGTGACTAAGTGCACAGTCCAAATGCTTCTTAAACTCCAACAGGCTTGGTGCAGTAACTACTTCCCTGGGGAGCCTGTTCCAGTGTGTGACCACCCTCTCGGTGAAGAACCTCTTCCTGATGTCTAGCCTAAACCTCCCCTGCCTCAGCTCGACACCATTCCCATGGGTCCTATTACTGGTGATTAAGGGGAAGAGGTTGGTGCCTGCCCCTCCACTCCCCCTTGTGAGGAAGTTGTAGACTGAGATGAGCTTCCCCCCATCCCCCTTTTATGTAGGAAAGAAGTATGCATCCATAGCTGCAGTGTTGGTAGGGGGATAGTCAAAGTTCTGTTGTAAGAGAAGCTTGTCAGGACTGGAAATTAATATTTTTCCTTTTGGGTTTTGGATGTTTGAATGGTCCAAATGACTAAAGAGTGAAAAGAGGGTTGATAACAGGCTTTTTTATTAAGTTGTATTTTGTTATTATACTTTCCATATGTGCTACTTGCCAGGTGATATCTTTTAAATATGCATTAGAATACTACTATTGAAATTCACTACTATGAATATTTCACACAATGTGTGGTCCTCTAATCACCTAAGTCAACCTTTCAGCAAACTTTTTGCCCAGAGGTATGTCCCATGTGCTCCACACTCTGTATCATAGAATAACCTGCATTGAAAGGAACACATAAGGATCATCAAGTTCAACTTCTGTAACTGCATTGCACCAGCATCATTGCTTTCCTTTTAAAGAACATGATTATTTTTAAGCTAAGGTTTAATTTGCACACCTTCTTTTTCTATGGTGGTCTTAAATTGAAATTCAAGAGCTCCCGTTTTCAACAGCTAGGTAACGATTTTGAGTTCTGCTCATCTTTGTGGACACTGAAGTTTACGCATACTCAACTGGCTGACAGAAGAGAATGGAGCAGTTTCTTTGTGTCAGATTAAGTATTACATGTTTTCAGGACAGTTGTAAACCTCTTGTAATAAATCTCCTCGAGACTGTCAGGAACCTTCTTAAGTAGGAATTCTTCACCCTTGTGTTTTGAATTCCAGAAGAATTAATAAAATGACATTACCATGGTAGGCTTTTACTTATGAAACAGTTGTAAAAGCAGTTATTTCACAGCCACTATTGAGACTTGACATTCTCAAAAAATGTTAAACTCTGACTCATATCAATTGACTGAGAAAAAAATAAATCATATTTCTAACTTTATGGATGGAGCTTACTATATATGAGTTGCTTACTGACTAGCTAACTGAAGGTTTTTCTTTGTGGCCAATTTGTGCTTAGTTCATCTTTAACTAGTGTTGGTAGATATAGCTTGCCATATCTATACTACATGTAGAATTACCAATTCACCTTCATGGGTTTTGCCAGCTGTCTCTGCTGCGGACTGTGCTTAAGCAAGAAAAAGTGGGAATAAAGCATTGTGCCGCTTCCTTCTTACACAGTGTTTTCTACTGCAGCTTTGAAGGAAGGTATAGGATGTAGAGGGAGGGTTAAGAGAATTTTATGAATTTTTATTCAAAGGCTTCCGGTGGTTAATAATTTTGGCAGGGGGGTGCAGTGGCCTGTTGCAACTAGTACATACTTCACTAGAACATGTCCAGGGTTAAGCTAGGTTTTCATATTTTGTTTTCAATATTTTATGATTTTGTATTTTGAAATAGCTTTCCTGCACAGGACCCTATCTTCCTATATTTGTGCTTTGAAGTAGTTACTCAGTCATTCCCTAATTCATAGGAGGGAAGTGGAACACAGATGTTGTTTCAATGTAAGCATTTTGGAAACTGGGAAAGATCACTCTGCTGGCACTAAATGCATGGAATTAGGGGAGCAAAATGCTGGGTGAGTATTTGAGTGTGAAGAATTGGGGGAAGAAAAGGCTTTGTGCACCTGGTATGTCTCTTTTAGAAACCAAAAGATATGCCTGGTCTCAAATGTGGGATGTCTGTATTTGTAGATGTTTCCTGTACGTTAATTGTCAGGGAGAAGCACAGTGCTCTGTCTGCAATTGCAGTTGTGCAAGGAAACATGAATTTAAGTTGAAGAGCAAACACAATTAGCATTGGTCTTTGATTTTCTTAAATTAGAAAAATATATATGGTCCAAGCATTCTATAAAGATTATGGAAAAAAAAGATCAGAAATTATTATGAATACTGCGCTGAGGGTCAGGCACCACACTTTCTAAACTCACATATCAGCTCATCAGTTTGACTGTGCTTTTTGCAGGCTGGGATGTAGCCAAATTAGACAGTCAGTTTCTCAGTCTCGGTATGTAAATATAGGAGGATTGTGTCCCTAAGTGTCTGCCCCTTTGACTAGAGGGAAAACAACTAAGAGGGGTTAATAAGAGTGAATTCCCTAGGCCACAGTCCACTAGAAAGGGGAAAAAAATATACATATAATATATATTTTTTTGAGTGGAGGGGGGCACTCATTACACTTAATGAAGTGGAGAAAAATCTGAGAGTCAAAGGCCCCTAATTAAGTTTTCACATGGTACAAGTTTTGCTTGTCTGACAGATCACTTTTGGCAGTGATGCAAAGCAGCTCTGATATATTTAGAGCAGTTTGTATTCAATATATGAACTATTACCCACATCTCTAGGCAGAGTTCACACATTGAAATGAAAATTCACCTGCACTTCTGCAAGGTGAAGGGGTTAATCCCCAAATGGCTGCAAACTGTATGTGTGTGTGAGAACTTTGGATTGCAGAGCAAAGTGGTAAATGCTGAATGTGCAGAATGGCTTAATTTCCTGTGTGCAAGTCTGAGCAAGGTTATTAAGAAGCCCTTTCAAGTTGAAGATTTTCCCCAGGGGAACTCCAGAAACACAGCAGCTTTAAAAAGAGGGGTGGAGAAGAGGAGGAATAAAAAGGGACCAAAATGTGAAGAGGCTGTCAGTGTGCTGCGTAGAAGATGGAGGCAATATTTTGTATAAACCTGAGGTGAGGCAAGGTAGCAGCAGCATGAAAAGGAGGAGGGACTGGGCTTTCATCAGTGCTTGCTCTTGCTCCTGATATCTCACTCAGATGTGTTGCAGGTGTAGAGAGCATGCTGATACCTGAGAGAATAAAACCTGTGAGTGCTGAGTGAGTGTTGAATCAACAACTATAACCGAGAAAAAGAATAAAGTAAAAAAAAAAAAAAAAAAGAAAGGAAGAAAAATTTGATTTTTTTTTCTCAGTAGTCAGATTTGGTAAATCTTTATATGTGAATTTTTGGTTTGCTGATGCTGCTGCATCTTTGGAAACATCAGTATGAGTGGAATCCACTAGCTGCTATCCAGGCACAAAGCACCCAGTGCCTGTCTAGGCAACTAAAGCCATATTTTTTCTGGAGGGAGAGGGGCATTTCTGGGTAAAGGAGCAGACAATGTCAAAGAAATGTGAGCTATAATTTGGGATAGTTATGTCCCTTAAAGGGATAAACTTTGAGAGGCTTTCTAGAATTCTTCCAAAGCATTGATCAAATTAATTAGAGAAACCTGAATGGCATGCAGAAATTGAGGAGAAAGCAGCATATAAGTTATGTGTACTTTTTGAGCTATCTGAAGTGAAGCAAATGGGTTCAGGAATGCTTTGCAGAGTTGAACATCAGCTTTTTAGTAATGTTGTGTCCATAAATAAATTCCAGAGAGTCAAAAATATAGAACAAATGGAATAATTTCTGGTTTTAGAGACAAATACTCATACAGTGACTTTTTTGAAGAGGTAACAGAAACAGTCTGCTCCTGAGCAACTGCTACCAGAAGGAAGCACAAACCTCCTCAGATTTTAAAAGGCCGTGGTCATGTGATTCGGAGCATGGTTTGGGTTTGAGTATCCCTCAGGACTGGGTATAATCACTGTAGCTCAGACTACCTTCAATCTCGACCTCCCTGATAAGTTCCTCTGTATTGGGAAGGAACAGATCCAGAAATACCTCTTCTCTGGTTGTGCTCTCTCACTGCCATACTTTGGAAGTTGTTCTCAATGCACTCCAGTAGTTTCCTGGACTGCTTGCAGTTCAGTTTGCTGTGCCACTTTTCCAGCAGATGTCAGTTTGGTTGAAGTCACCTAGCAGGATCATGGCCTGTGAGCATGATCATTCCTGGAGTTGAAGGAAAACAAACAAACAAAAACCCTGTCTGACCCTGATTGGGTGGCCTGTAGTACGCACTATCAAGAAGTAGCCTCTGTTGGCTTGTTCTCTAATATTCACCCATAAACTCTCAAACCTGATATGGGTCTGGCATGCTGAAACCTGAACATAACTGTTAAAACATGCAAAGAAGATTGCCAGAAGCTATGTTACTTCTTTTACAGCATTCATCTCTTTAGGATTATGCTTTGTGTACATGCATGTGCTTTCCCCTCTTACACTGTGTATGTAGAGCTATGAAACTGGGAAAGGAGACCAGAAATTACTTTGCTGCTTAGAACTCTGAGACGATTAAATATCTTTCTGAATGTGTTTTCTCTCATGACTGGGGAAAATGGCATAATGTGAAACTGAAAAATAAAATTGTACTAGTATCTTCCTCTGCTCTACTTTCCACAGAGAATAGATTGCCCTTGTGTGCTAGCCATCCCTGTGCCCAAGTGTGGCAATCACTCTGTGATTTGTCCCGTGTTCAGCTCTGGTAAGTCCCTCTCTCATTCCAGCATTTGGTGTATTGTCTCTATATGCACTAAAAAGGCAAGTATAAATAAAACAATGGAGAATTCAAACAAAATCTGGAAAGATTGTGAAACACAGTTTAAAGCTATTTCCATCCTTGATGTGCTTTCCTAATGCAGATGGTGTGCATGTACCAACAACTGCTGAGATGCAAGCAAGAATGATTCTTCTGGTTTTGTATCAAGACCTAAACATTAGCACACTCAAATCCCCCTGACATTTTTGACTAATGTGTGATGTTTTCCTGCTGTAGCAGGATGCTGCTGGAGGAAAGCTGTAGTATGAAGAATAGTTTAATCCAACTGCATAATGTCAGCATTATGTTTTAGCCAACCTAGTTCCTTGACTAAATTAATTATATTTATGAAGAACGCTGTGTAGTGTCACAGGCAACAGAATATTCTAGAGACAGAGATTAAAATAGTTATAGCTACAGCATTATCTCAGAAAATGACCCAATATAGGTAAATACCTGAGAAGGCAAAGAATAGTAAAATAACTATAAAGGAATATACATGTATAATGCACCCTGTGAGTTTCAGATTCTACAAGTAAATGATTCTATTTGGACAGGTCAGGATCATGTTAGGTAAGACTTCCTTGCATTCTAGACATGGAAAGCTTCAGGACACACACTTTTTTTTTTTTTTTTTTTTGAAATGTTTTTCAAAAGGTATCATATCCTACTTTTTTTTGTTTGTTTTCCACTTCCTATTGGTTTTCATGTAAAGAGTACAGGGCAAAAGGTATCATAAAATAAAATCCCTTTTAAAGTGGCCTAATGACTATCAACAGAAAAAGTCCTGTTAAACAGCTCAAACCAACTGTTTATCAACACTGCACAAGTCTGCATAACACATTTTTTTGGAAAGTTGCTAGATGGGGGAAAAAAATGGATTCTTGGAAGAAAATACATTTATACAAATGTCCTGGGAAAAACCTGTGGGATTTTGTTGTAGGTTTGTTTGTTTGCTTAGAATAGGTCTACTTTTAAAGTGTTTCATGAAAAAATGAAAACATAGAGGAGAGAAACTGACAATATCACACTGCCTTTATGCATAGCAGAATTAGATAATTGTGTTAAGCAGAGTTTCTGCTGATTCCATATTTTAATGCTGACAGTGAAAGTTGACATCTTTAGTATAAAACCTTTTTCTTGATCACTTATATGCATTATGAATCATATTGTAGGTGTCTGATGTACTTTGACGTGTTTTACTCAGCTTAGGTTTTATATATGTGAAATCTTTTTATTTCACCATCAGTATTCAGAATAAATTTATTTTTATTTAAACCTTCTCTTTGCTGAATTCCTTAACCTCTTTAATTAGACTGATGGTCTAGAGTGGAGTTTTTCAGATTTCAGATTATACTTAAGCTAACATTTTAAAAAAACACACAATAGCTTTTGTAACTCATTTTTCAGTTACATACAAAAAAAAATATATATGTATATAATGCATATATATATTATGTGTATATAAATATACATAAAAATACAAATAAATACATATTCAATGAACAGTGTTGTGTACCTACTATGAATACAGCCCATATAATGATGAGAAATTGTTCGTTCCTCTATTCAAAACTTGTGCCTCATATTTCTGCACATCAAGGAAAGAGTTTTCTGACATCTAGCAAGAGTCTGATGAAGGAAAACTTGCTCATCAAAGCATTATAACAGCATAGGGGAGTAGAAATTGCTTATGTTGGTATTTGAAAATACAGAACTCTTTTGCGCGAAGGGCAAGTTCTGTCATAGTGGTCTGCTCCACTGCATGTTGCCATACCTCAAGACAGACATGGAAAGCTATACTGAAAAATTTCCAATAGTTGCAAAAGCAGTCTTAATGGTAGAGATACATATAAACAGGAAATGTGGTAACATAAGTAGTTACCTGCCATGAGTGACCTTGAGCTTAATAAAGGGTTGTCTGTATTGATTTTCTTACAGCATGTTTTTGATCAAAAAAGCAAGAAGAGCCAAATCCTCCTTATTGTTCTTGAATGCTGCAAGTCTCCTTATGTGTATAAAGCGACCAGGAGGTGACTCTATAAAAAGAATATTTAGCTGGGTTTTTAGATCATCTGCCAGATTCTAATCTTTGTAGGCATAGAAACAATTTTTTTTTTCTTTGACAGCCATGCATCTGAAATTAGAGTTTAACTCCTACAGTTGTCAAAATAGATTTTCTGTGGTGTCAGAGCTTTTTCTAGCATCAAAAGAATATTCAGTTTAAGTTTCATCCCTGTCTTACGAAGACGTAGGTTAGATTTTTATATAGGCTTATTTCTCATCTTCAGCTGGAAGTCTAGGTGCAGCTTTGTATGCCCCCAATCATTATAATTTCTTCTAAAGGGAAACAGTTTAAAAACAGTTAGTTTAGATGATGTATACCATTGGATATTATGCCTATATACTTACCCAGCTTGTAATTTGTTTGTCAATCAATAGCTAGTACTATAGGCATATTTTTACCAAATTTCAGCCTAAGGACCACCAAGATAGTTGAAATTTCCTGGGCTAATGAAGAGCAAAGATAGTTATAAAAAGAGGACACCTACTAAGCCATGAGGAGTTTCTAGAATTGGTCCAGTGAGTTTATAATGTGTAAGGAAGGCTTTAAACCTTCTTTGGTAGTTTTCAAGTAAATCTGTCTTTTTTTTCTTTTTTTTTTTTTTAACTTCCCTTTTCCCAATTTTCTAACTAAATATAATTTTTAAATGAAGCTGATAAAAATTATTTTAATCAGCACAGCTAAGGTGATGCTAAATACTTAGCATAGGTTTTATCCCATGAAAAGAAAAAGCTGCAGCATCAAAAATTGCCTTTTGGGACTGTAGTATGAGTATGATGTATTTGGTATCTAGATAGATGATATAGAGAGGAAAGGTCATATAGAGATATTAAAAGAAATAAACTTTCTTTCTGAAATTCAACTTTCTGACAACAATAGGCTTCTTAAAATATGAACATGGAAACTACTACAAACAGTATACAACTGTGAGCATGAAAATTGTTTAGAAAAAGTAACTAAAGGGATAGAGTATGTAGGAAGACCATACCTTTAATGCCCTTAACTGACCACTAGAAAATTATCTTTCCATTTGTTTAAAATTTTCTAGACAGCTCATCTTTCCTGGTATGAAAGCTGGAGGCTTAGGATTTCCTAAATCCTTCACTGTAGGTAATGACACTTCTGCATCAAATTAAACTCACCTCTCATAGTAGGAGTCTGTCCATTTGAGATCCTTCTCTAGTAAATGAGGTTTCTGCATTGGAGGAAGAAGAGCGAGTAGAGATCTTAGTCACCTTGTCTATCATCCTGCTTCAAGACAGGATCAACTGTACTTTTTCAACTTTGACAGATGAATACATAACTGTTCTTAAAGATCTCCAGTTATGAAGTCTTTTCAGCTTCCTCAGGGAAATCTATCCTGAGCTTAAGCATTCTTACAATTAGAAAGATTTTCCTAATATCTAACTTAAATCTCCTTAGTTGTGATTTATGCTCATTATTTCTTATGGTATCATAAATAAAAACAGTGAACAGATTCTTTCCTTCCTTTTTGTATATGAAGACTGTTATAAAATCTCCATTCAGTCTGCTTTTTTTCTTCTGTTTAAGCTTTTCTTGTAGACCAATTTAAGACCTTTGATCTTTCTTATTTTTTTTGTCTTTTTTTTTTATTTCTTTCTTTTTCAAGTTTTTCATTTTTTTTCTTGAACAGCAGTGACCAAAGTATATGCAATATTTCAGAAGATATCTAGATGAATTATTATTTCTAGAACATAGCAGAATATTCTTTTGTATGCCTTCCAGTATGTTGCTTCCTTTCTTTGTGAGTACATGACATTTACTGACTCATAAACAACTTATGATCAACTATAACCTTCTGATCAAGTCTTTAGGGTTTTTTTGTTAGCTGACTATTCACTACTCTTTGTGTCTCTAAATTTCTTTGTTCCTTTTGAACTGCATTCAGTTTTCCAGATTGCTTCTCCAAGTTTTCTGGGAAAGTTTTGGTGGAATATGTTTTGTTCCAACTATTTTTGGATTCATGTGCAACTCTCTGCACTCCTGCATCTTTTTAAAAGAAAATGCATACTCTCTATTATCATGTTACTGAAAACAGAACGGTATTGGAAGGACTCTGAATTGATGTCCCTTCTCTGATGGTGAATGCCTAACAACTGTGGCAAATTTTTACTTTCAGTTCTGCATCAGCATTAGATTAATCTAGTTAATGTTTTTGTTTGTTTTAAGCTTGCCTGTAAGACTGTGTCAACAAACACATATGTCAAACATATTTCTCCTTTCTGTTTTTTTTTTTTTTTTTGTTTTTTTTTTTTTTTTTCTTTTCTTTTTCTAGATTTGTTGCATTGCCATAGAAATTCAATGTATTTCTTGTGACTACTACTTGCTAAATCTGTGTGGACTGTTTCTTATCCTTTAGAAGCTTACAGCTAGTTTGATTACTTGTCCCTGTATTTTTCCTGGAAATTAAGCTGCTTCCTCTATAACTGTCTGACCCTTCTTCCCCACCCCTTTAAAAACAAACAAGCAAACAACAACAACAAAAAACACAGGCACAACATTTGTTCTTTTTTGTTTGTCCAATACTTTACCATTCTCATGAGTTAGAAATGATTATTCATTTTGCCATTGCCTTTGTCAGTCTCTAAAAACCTGAACCCCAGCTGTTTTGAAAAATATTTATCTAAATATTCCTAAATTGTAATTTCTATATTTTGGAGATATTTTTTTCCCTGAGTCATTGGTGTTACTTGTACTGGCTACCTGTTTGCAATCGACCTAACTAGTGCAGGTGGAAGCAAAAATGAGATTAATCTTTTGGCCTTCACCATTTTGCTCTTTCTAGTTTTTCTTCACCATACAGACCAGTAACTTTTATTTTTACTTTTTTTTCTTACTTTTTTTTTTTTTTTTTCTTTTAGATCTCCCTCATTGCTAATATACTTTCAGAATGCTTTCAGGTAACTACCTGAAATCCTTTGCTAGCTGGTGCTGTGTGCTCTTGGCTCTTCAACTTGGTATGTGAGCCTACGTACTCATTGTAATTGTCCTTGGTATTTAAAAACATTTTCTAATTTCTGGCCTTTTGGAGTTTTTTTTTTTTTTTTTTTTTTTTTTTTTAAGTGATTTAGGGAAGTGACTTCTTGACTGTTGTACACTTCTCACCTGCCCACACAGATTTGTGTTTGTGGGTTTACCATTCTCTTCAGTAAAGCAACTCCTCATTCTCTTTTATCTTTGTATTAAAGGAATTCCTCTTTCTCCTTTCTCTTCACATTTTTTTCTCATTAACTGTAAACTGCTTGCTGGTCTATTGGAGATCTGGCAATTCTTTAGGTTTATTCAAAGCAGATTAAGTCTTGTTTTTGTGAGGTCTTTAGTTTTATTTAGTCATATTCCCTCTTTCCATGTGACTGTCAACTCTTATCTCATGGTGTAACTTATAGGTAAACAACAGAACAGTTTCTATCACTGTGGTATCACACTGTGGTTACTATCACTGATACTGAGGAAGAGATTTCCTCTATCACAGGAAGCAGAAGGCCAATCTGGATTTCGGAGAAATATATAAGCTAAGTGTCTCTAGGAGAAATATGAAAGGGTTTGAGAGAGAGATGAATCTTGCAGGTGAATTTGCACAACATATGTGACGTGACAGAGGTGAAACACTGTGATCTGTTTGTATCATAAATCTACAAATATACAGAAGTTTTATATTGTGATTCTTTTAGGAGAGTCTTTTTTCATTCTTAGTAGCCTTTGTTGCTTTATCTGGGCCTGGTTTTCCTCTTGGGCTGTGGAACATGACTCTGCTCAAGTGTTGGCTTTATATTAGTAAGGAAACTTTGTAAAGTAGAATGATGGGAAAATACTGAAATAATATACTGGTCTATGAGGAAAAAAATAGTGTGTGAGTGTGTCCAAGAATTATATTACTAATTTTCACAGGCAGGGTGTTGTTTGTTTGTTTTTTTTTTCAAGGTATTTTTGTATTGATTACTGGTACTTATGATCAAACATCAGATTATCTACTAAAAAATAATATCATATGTTACAGAGAAACTTTTCTGAAAAGTCTGGATGCAAAATGCAGGACTGATATTCTCGTTTTAACTTCATGAAGCCTTTCACTTCAGAACCTTGTTAGAAAGGTTATGTAAATGGATTTTCCATTTACACTTGTGTATAATTTAAGTTTTCTTGCCTCAACCTTTCTATTCCCTTTCACATTGAAGTTTTTCTAAGACAATGTTGAATTAGATGGGTAAATGAGTTGGGAAATCAATACTGAAAGGCTACTGAGAACATTCCAATTTTGACCATTACTTAAAGTTTTTCAGTTTTAGAGAACACTGTAGATGCTGTCCATATGACCTCAAGATTTATGTCACAGGACCGTTGTTTTTTTTTTTTTTTTTTTTTTTTTTTTCTCCAGTGCTTTATGTGTATTACTCATTAAATTTATTTATCTCATGAAATGCAAACCCAAAAGGTATCTGCTGGAGATTGTCTATTTGTTCCTTCTTTTTTTCTTACCTGCATCTACAAATGAGTGTGTCATTATTTCAGTGCATGGAGAATTCCAGAAAGGACCAAGTCATACATTATTTTCTGAATCATTTCCATATGGTAAATACAATAAGCAGACTTGGTGAGTTTGCAAGATATGGCAAGTACTGTATAGATTTTAATGCTTTACATAGGGATGAGGGAAATGACATGCAAATTTTTTCTCCTTATCTTCTCTGCATTGAAAAATTGAAAGAAATATTTTAATTCCACAGTGTTATCTAGCATGTAACGTTCTTCTGTGCACAATATATTGTATAATCTTAAGATCAATGAATTTTCTGTTCTGCACTAAAATGTTGTATGCCACAAAAATGGATTTTATGCATATTTTAGATGCCTGCTATACCTTTCATAGCGAAACGAGATTGTCAGCATCTGAAAATGATTGCTGAGCACAACTGGGAAGATCAGATCTAATGGAAATGTATCATCTAGAGTAGCTTTATAGGCATAAAACATTAAGAAACCGTCTGTGTCAAATAATAACACCTTTTGGTAAATGTTCTGACACTTTTGTCTGCTGATGCAATATCACTTGTGCTTTATATAATGTAGTTTCAGTACAGATTTTAGTGCTTTGAAACTCGCATACAATATTCACCGTAAGAACTTTATACTTGTTTGTTGCAAGGTTAGGTTCATCCAAAGGGAAGCTGATATGCATTAAGATAAACTTGCAGTGTATTCACCACATTATACTGAATCCTTCTATCAATAGTACCTTTTCCTGGTTTTGAAGAATAAGCAACTTTACACATACTGCATACTAAAAAAAATTAGTGCCAAAAGTACTTGGGAGCTTAGAAACTCCCAATAATGTGATGGAATTGTCCCCAGCTAATCATATTAAAAGTAATCTAGATCTAAAGTAACCATAATCAAAAATCATTTCTTAAAAAGGAACAGAAACTAACTTGTAACATTTAAGGATACCGAAGTTGTGCATATTGATTGTTCTTAAGAAGCAACATAAACTGCACCTCTAAAGCCTTAGAAGTTGTTAACCAACATGATAGTTCTGGCATGTTATTCTAGCGAGGCATGGCAAAGAAAGGAGTTCAGGTAGTGAGCAGAGCAAATCTCCAGGACAGAGGAATTGGTATTGAGGACCTAAAATTTAATCTCTATTTCTTTCTGGGATTTTATTTCAGACTAGTTATACTCTGGTATCATGGACTTCATGCCTGTGAGCCAATGACCTACACTGAGTGTTGTCATAGAGCATGTCTGGTTGGAACCTTGTCCCTGAAGTCCAAAACTGCTCTGATGTGTGAGTAGAGGATGTACAGGCAATTAGAATACTTGCTTTAAAAATGAACTCCTGATGCAAGCTGCATGTGGTAAGGAGTCTGACCAACTATTACTTTGCTAGAATGGTTATATTTTACTTAACTTAGAAATTTAATTCAATTGGATTGTTATAATGATTTCCAGTTGGACTATCCTTTGTTAGGTGTCTGCTTTTCTGAAAGAGCTCTCTCATCTCTCTTCTCTCTAAGGATAAGCTTGCTCTCAGAGAATTTGAGGAGAGTCTTCCTGTTTTATGATGGTAAATTATAAAGAGGCAGCATATTAAAAAGTAAGAATTTGCCTACCTTGATATACTTAATAAAAATGAAAGCACAATATACTTTTATAAGAATTTGTGGTTTCATGCAGGGAAACTTATAAAGCAAGTAGAATGGAAAATATGGTTTGATTCTCTTTGGGAAAAATAGAGGCCGAGTTACATATGTGGAACATAGTCTCAGCAAAACCTTCCTTTAAATTCTGAAAAAAATCCTATGATTTAGTGTTCAGTTTTGCTAGTGATTCATCTGAGTCAGTCATGAATTTGAAAAAAACTTAAACTTGATATAAACCTACCTGAGGTTCAAACTTAGAAATCTGCAGGCACTTTGTGTAGTACTGGTGCTCTGCTACAAGAAAGATACTGACAAATTAGTGAGTTCAGTGGAGGGCTGCCAAAGTGGCTGCAGCACATGACATATGAGGGGAGGATGAGGACCACTGTGTTTGTTGAGCCTGGAGAAGAGGTGTCAGGGAGGATCTTATTGTTTACAGCTGCACAGCTGGGCAAGGAGGCCTGTAGAGTCATGATTGAGCTGGACTCATCTCAAAGGTGTATGGCAATAGGTCAAGAAGTCAGTAGGTTGGAACATGGGAAATTCCAACTTGATGTAAGAGAACTTTTTCACTGTATGAGTGGTAAATTGTTGGAATGAGGCCAAGAGAGGATCTCCGTTTCTGGAGATTTCAAGACTCAACTGGGCATAGCCCCTGGCAACCTGCTTTAACTGAACTTGCTTTGCCTCAGGATTTGGACTAGAGACCCCTGGAGATCCTTTCTAACTTTCTGTGGCTCTGGAAATCATGATCCAAATAGAGTTTACTCAGCTTTGTCACAGCTTTGCCTCCACAAATTAAAATGGAATTGAAAGGACTGTCTCAAAAGACCGATGAAACATTCAGGAAGGTTTCTCAGTCAAAAAGCTGGAGAATTTCAGGTTGATATGCAGACTTTTAGGTATTTCTAAAGCTGTGATAAACATCAACTCCTAGACTTCTACAGTCTGTCCATGTGATTCTGAATTTATCTTTTAAATTTGTGAGCAATGTATTCAATAAATTTTGAAGGGAATAACTGAATTCTAAGCCAAGAAATACAAAATGAGCTAGACTGTTCTCATAACTGTATTAGTAAATGCATATGTGACATGCTGATGAGTCCCAGGAGGAGTTTTATATTGACAACTGGATTGTCAAATCTTTGTCATCCTTTTATGTTTGATTAATATCTACACAGCCACTCTCTATATAGATGTATTTTTATTTTATTTATTTATTTATTGTAAAATGCTAAGTGTGTCAGTAATAATATAATTTCTACAAGGTTATGTAACTTTCTATATATTTTTTCTATTCCATCATAGACACGAAATATTTATTTTTTCTTCCCAAATTAAATAAACATTTAATTAAATAAAGATTCTCTCTTCAAAATGGAGTCTACAAATACCTAATCCCAAAGCTACAATTTTTCAACCTTCCTCCTCTTCTGTGAGATGTTGCTATGGTTATTACCCTGCTGGGTAGT
Source organism: Aythya marila (assembly GCF_965140915.1). Lineage (NCBI taxonomy): Eukaryota > Metazoa > Chordata > Aves > Anseriformes > Anatidae > Aythya > Aythya marila. The sequence continues at coordinate 3,513,579 of NC_139056.1, forward strand.
GAAATGCAGTAATTTGTTTAGCAATTCCTTTCTTCCACTATACTGTACACATATATTGGAGGCTTGCATTTGCTAAGTGCATCAGTGTGAAAAGTACGCCGTTTTTCACAAATCCTCCTAATCTGAATCATGGTTTATAAAGCACAGATTTTGGGTTAGTAACTGAATTTGTTATCTAGTAAAATAAATGTCTCTTGTAGCAAAAATAAGTTTAAAGAAAGCTGTTCCAAGCACTTCCTCTCTCTCCAGAAAGTTTAACGACCCGTTTATTTGAAAGACGGAGCAGCAGATATTATGTATGGTACCTTTTGTATTTGTAGGACATTATTAGTCAGATGGCAAAATAATCAGAAGCTTGAAAGATGGTTCTTCATGGGTCGTAATAGACGCTTGATTAGGAGCAAGAGAATGGAACTTAGATCTGTTTAAGAAAAAATGGTGAAGATGATATTTCTGTGGCATCTATCATGCTTCAGTATGATCTGACTTGCTTCAAATCTTAAAGCATGACTGCAATATATAAATAGTAGGCAATAATAAGATTCACAAGGGTTTCTTTGAATAAGTCTTGCATCTTCAAAATTGGACAATATTCATTAGCCAGTTAGTTTATAGGCTTACAATTCTTGAAACAGCTGGGCTGCATTGAACATAAGAAAACAGTTGACAATTTAGAATAAGGTTTTGTCATGTCAAATGGGATAAAAAGTTTGAATTTTACTTTATAGATTGCGGTGTTTTATGGAATAAAACTGCAGAAGACCTGAATATGATCATTGTATTAAGTAAAGATGGTGCTGCATTGCAGAGGTAGATTTCAAGGTTTAAAAGGGCAAAGAGAAATGAATGCAAAATAATGCAAAGAAATAGGCTGTGGATTAAAAAACAGTGGATTTTATTTAGGTGAAAAACCCAACTGATCAGTGTTTGGGAAGTGTAACAGAAAAAAATGGTTGTTACTCTTTTTGCTTTATTCAGAAATTCACGGAAAAAAGTCAAGCTCAATACCATTTCATCAGCACCATGTATACAAGCATATGTACATGTATACATTTTGCAACCATTTTTAATACAGGGAACATATTTGCACCTGAAAAAAAGACATATAAGGTAATTAGGCTTTTACTGGAGGGAAATGGGAGAAGATTCCTGCCTCTGCCTGGTAGCAAGTTGGAAGGTGTTAAGAGCTTTTTTTTTTTTTTTTTTTTTCTTTTCTTCAATGCATTTGGAGATTTAGCAAGATACCATGCTCTTGTGCAGTGATGCATCTTCTTCTCCATCATCTTGTTACTGCCACCATTCCTTTTTGTATTACAGAAGTCATGTATTCTCTTGCCCAACCTACAGCTGTAGGAACTGGCAGCCCTTTTCTTTAAATATGAAAATTTCATTTTTTGACAACTTTAATTTGGAAGATATCTACTAAATGTCTCCTATGCCACTTTACCAAGTCACAAGCTGGTTATTCTTCTGCTGTGGGTTGTCCTTAGTTTCTTTGTCTTGTTATAACATTATAATGATTCAAGTGATAGAAATTCCTCCTCTTCCTTTGGGAAGGTATTTGTTCTGTGGCCTAATTAATCCCACAATCAGGTTGGTTGTTCATATTATTCAAACCAAATGTTCTTAATTAAATCCCAATCCTTCTTGCATTGCATGCTCAGCAAAGCATATTAGAATTGATGGTCTATGGTCATTCTTACTGCTTTTTGTATATTATAGCAACTATCTCCTCGAATGATGCCAAGTGATGCACTAAAATAGATGTCTGAAAATTAACATTTCTAGGCTTAATGTAGACATGATGCTCTACACTGAGTTTCTGACAGCCTATGGGCCAAGTCAAACAGGAAATTATCCATCATATATCTGAATGTAGAGCCTTAGTTAAACTAGTTAAACTAGTTCCATATGCTCCAGGAATAAACCCAGGAATAAGCAAATCTGAATGAAGTAAAGCCCACGTCAGTCCATGCTCCCCTCACCCTGGAGTGTATAGTAGTAACAGTAGAGAATCACTCCACAGTGAATGAAGTAAAGGGACAAGAAATATAGATTGATCATATCTTACTTCAGTGGAATGTCAGATAAAAATCACAAATACTTTTTCATCCTTTTCCCCCTTTCAGATGTTTTCATGTTTTAGGGCAATCTTTCAGATATCTGTGTTGCTAAGGTTTCAATGAACTTGTCAGTTCATTTTCATAGGATGAAATACATTTTTTATTGCAATTGTCTGGAATTTTCTTCATTCAGTCTTGCAGAAAATGTGCATCTGTCAAATGCACCTGTCTTTCTGTACTGAATTGTCAAAAATGGATGCATTGCTCCCAAAAGTATAGAGATACGTTGTTCTCAGCACCTTACTTTTCCTTTCTAAAATGCCTAAGATTCTCCTAACCTTTTATTAACCTCACAATCATGTAGTAAATTCACAGTAGACTAATTTCTCACTTCTCACTCAGCCTTCCAGACTGTTTCCTCTATGAAGGTGTTTCTGTATTTCCACTTCATTTGCACTGGCTTAAACCTGCAAGATTGTTCCACGGGTCTGAGGAAACTTGGTCTAATCTGCAGTATGTTGCAGAATGTGAAGTTTTGTGGAAGTCTGGCTTTCATTAATTTATATTATTTGATTTTTCTGAAAGTTCTTTCATTGACATATTCCCTGCCTTCCCAGTCTCCTCCCTCACATTTCTGTAACCAGATAGCTCTATTGTTAGAGCTCATTGTAGCTCTAACATGAAAATGGATATTTTCAGAAAGACCTTGTGAAAGGATGTGTGTCCTTAAGGTTAAGGTGTTCAGGGAATAAGCTTAAGTGGATGGCAGAATTAGAATATACAACTTTTAAATTTTATGCAAAGTAGGAAGATGTTTTCCTCCAAAATATGAGTAGCAATACTCATACTGCAGAAAAACTTGACTGCAGTCAACAAATTATAATTATGTTGATATTATATATGTTGATGTTGAGATTACAATCATGTTGATGAAAAAATCAACAAATTATAATTGTTGTTTGTAAGTTGCATCAGGTTACTCATGTCCTTTCATACTTGAGTTGAAATACCTCTAAGGGTGGAGATTCTGCAAATTCTCTGGGACTCACTTTCAGTGTTTGAATACCTCCTCAACGTGGGGGAAAAAACCTCATACCATCTGAATTGCTATAACATGTGTCCCTTGACTATTGTCCTTTCAATGCTCACTTCAGTTTGTCTGTGTCTTCTCTACATCCCTTGGTAGGCAGTTCTAGAAGGCAGTAATACCTTTTTCTGCTTCCTTCTCCTCATCTTTGTCTTCTCCAGGCCAAAAAGAATAAGACGCACGAGGAGAGGCTGAGATCTATTGTGTGCTGACCACCTTGGTAAATCCCTATTGGAGTCACTACAGTTTGTCAATGTCTTTCTGGTACTCAGGGCCACAGAAAACCACACAATGCTTTAGATGCCCCAAACAGAGGGGAAAGATTGTTTCTCTGGGCTTGTTGGCTACACTCCTACTAATAGAGCCTAGGAAGCTTTTGGTTTTCTCTGATGCAAGGGCACACTGCTGCCTCTTGTTCAATCTAAGCTATGCAAGGACTTTGCAAAGCTGCTTTCTAGCTTGTCAACCACCACCTCCCCAGTTGCGCTGGGTTAATCCAACCCATGGCTAGGGCTTGGTATTTGCCTTAGATCTCTATGAATTTCCTGTCTGCCCATTTCTCCAGCCAGGCAAGGTCTCTTTGAATGTCTTTCCCTCCAGGGCATCACACTGCCAAACACGGTTCTGTATGCTCTGCGTGGGCTGAGTGGATTTGGCCTCAGAATAATGTAACTGGGAATAATAGCACAATATGATTTGCTTTCTGTGTGTAGGTAGACAAGCTTCCTAGAGACTGTGTCAGTCAACAAAGCCATGAGTGGTTCCTGCACCTACTAGTGCAGAGTAACTAGTGTATGCATTGATGAATGAGATCATGTCATATAATACAGTAATGTAAGACTCGTGAACAATATACAGGAAGATCTCTATTATTTTCTCTAAAATGAATTTCATTTTAGCAGACTGAAAAAAATAATAAATAATGAGATACAATACAGGTATACAGCTGTAAACCCTGGATACTGAGGTAGAATAACTCCTCTTATTCAGCAATAAAACAGTAAAAGCTTGTTTCATCTGTTCTTTTGACAACTGTATCTTAATGACCTGGAAAAGAGGTATCCAAGCAAAATATAGTAGGGCTTTAAAACCCTGAGGGAATACAGACACTAAATTGTCTACAATTACTTGACACCCACACATGCTGGCTTAATGTATTACACTGAGCATGTTGACGAGTTCACTGGCAGTTTCACATTAAAATCATTGAGCAAAGCATTGAGGTTTTTTTCTTCGCTCTTTTAAGTGGGGAAGCAAATTGAATAAATACTTTGAGAATATATTTTTTGTGTTAACTATATTTACATTGTTGTATCATTTTAAAAGAAACTATTAAGCTCAGCAGTAAGAAATGATAATGTGTATATAGTTATGCTACTTAAGTAGGGCTGTGAACTGACTTCTTCATCAAAGAGATACATAAATGGAGAGGAGATTCCAGTGCAATGTTTTACTCTTCCAGTATTCTGATTTTTCTTAAGAAGCACATCTGATTTGATTTTTCTTTTTTTCTCAGTGAAAAATAATGGTAAATTTGTTTTTCCTGTTTAGAGTTAAGGGTTAGATAGTTTAGCTTTAATTAAAATGATAATAGCTAATGGAAGAATGGTATTTTGTAAATTTGTAAGTTACAGCAGATTTTAAACTGAGTTCCTTTTCCCTTAATAAAATCATTAAAAATAAAATAAGCTTAAAGATTAAGCAACCTTTAGTTTATGAAAAGTTATGTCCTTATTATATTCTTATAAATAAGAAAAGCATTTAGACCAGAATAGAGGTAAAAGTTGGAGAGAGGCTCCACATAGTATTTCTGACTTCTCAGCATTTCTAAAAATAAGTAAAGGAAACCTCTTTTAGGTTTTCACAGATTTTCAGCACAGTAGTTCAGGAAACTCAAGTAAAAATGGGTAGGCCTTAAAAAACACAAACATTATCAATACTGTGGAGAAATATCAATTGCTTCAGGGGAAATCTTACTGAATATCACAAAGCATACTAATATTGATTGAAATTTGTTACTTTTTTTTTTTTTTTTTTTTTTTTTTTTTAACTTCGACTACCTTTATATATTAGAGGTATAGAATTCCAGTGGTTTGCAAAAAGTCTAAGATGTATTGTATTTCTGCTAGTTGATGTTGGGCGATTTAATATTATGCCTCAGTTTCCTTGTCTATAAATGGAGATAATGATACTTACCTCTTGTAAATTGCTTCAGGAACTTTTAATTATAAAAGTTGAATATGATTATTCATTATGTTTGCTTCCTATGAATATTCTAGTGAATGTGTTTCACAAGGGGATGATTAATTTTCAACAAATATTGGAGACTTGAGAAAATGAGTTTATATACTCATAAATATTCTGTTTCAGAAATTGAGGAAATGTGACGTTTATATTCCATACAACTGTAGACGGTATTCTCAGATGACGAACACTGAGTCCACACGTGTTAATCACATGTTCTTCCATGCTGAGAGCTGTCAAGGTTCCCTCTTTCCAAGATGGAATAATTCTGTGTCAGATTTAGATGAAAGTGAGGAAGAGTTTCAGATACATAACTTGTTATGGTTATTTCCACATGCTAAGGAGATAAAATACACTGGATGCTTATTCTGATGAGGTTTAAGTATACAAAGATCTATTGTATACATCAGTTTGTGTCATGACTACCCTGTGTATGTTACAAATGACATTCTAATATAGCTGTACAGAGAATATAATTTAATAAGTATAATTATTTAATATTTTGTATTTAAGTATTTATACTTTGTATAGTATTTCTATTTATATTTTTTATTATTTTAAAAGCATTTAATATTTTGGAAAGGCGTTGAGTGTCAAGAAATAAGGAATTGGTGAATCTATACATTTTCAGTGGCTAGCCACTCTCACTGTGAAAAACATTTGTCTCACAGTTGCCTTGCTTTTATTTCTGTTTCATCTCCTTGAAACAGTTTAGGTGGTACAAACACATAACAGTAGACACTTCTTTTAGATAGGTTAAAGATATTAAATCTTTTCCCACCAATGTGTTTTATAATTTGAATTAATATTTGTGATATACATGCAATCTTTATCTAATTTCTCAGCTTTCTGAGATATACTCATATGGACTATAGCAACATCTTGTTCCCACTCTTTATTCCTTTTTTTTTTTGTCAGATAGTGAATTGGGGTTTATTTTTGTTTATTTTAACTGGCATAATGATAGAATATATGAATTACATTTTCCACAATATTTTCTACTTCCTTGTCAGAACTGCAGCTTTTTGTTTGTTTGTTTGTTTGTTTGTTTGTTTTTTGTTTTGTTTCTATCTGTCATTTGCGAGGTAGGACCTGTACTTCGTGCTCCTAAATCTATAATTCTGCTTTATATTTGTTTCAATGCAACTTTCTCAAGAAGTAAAGTTATTCTATATGGCTTTCGTTAATACATCATCTGCAGATTTTATTAGGAGTATTTGTATCAGCCTTCAACTTTGTGATGAAAGTGATTGTCGTTTTGGTGATTCTTTTCATGTTTCTCCCCCTTTCCCCACAACTATACTGTGATCTACCATGAAGAATAATTTATGTGCATGGGGAGATCTGCCACCTTTAAAAAAGCATCTTGATGTAGGAGTGTTCTTAATAATAAGAAAAGGCAGAAAAACAGTTCCTATTTGAAATATTCAGTGAATAAAACCAGAAACCAAAGCATGTGAGAACAGATATTAAAACTGTTACCTTCATCTTGCTATTGAAAAACAATGTGTAGGCGATATCTATTTAATTGCTTGAGGAAACATACTGATGTATGTTTAACACTATTGTATTTCACTTTGAGCATGAGTTAAGAAGCAAGTTAGAGCAAGAGGGACTCATCTCTGTGCATCATTACAGTTTTTATTACAACTTAATTTCTATGTTGGAGAGGAGCAGGAATGAAATAGCAGGGCCAGCCAGAAGTAAGTTGTGTTGGCAGAGACATTTTTGTGGTAACCATGAATTTAGTTTGCTGATATTAGTAAATAGCTCTTTTCATCAGCAATAAAAATTCAACCCTCCCTAGAAAAACAAATGTAAAGCAGCATGTAAAGCAGCATGTAACCTATGTAAGGATCAATCTCAATTTCTGGTGATGAAATGCCAGAGGCAGCACTGATGTATGAGGAACAGGAGCCAAGATAGATTTCTCTAGTATGTGTGTGTATGTATATATATATATATATATATATATATATTTATTTATTTATTTATTTTTAACTTAATGAATATTTATTGCCCTGCGGGCAGGCTACAGGTCAGCAAACATTTGCTCCAACACTATCAAGCTGAAGATTAGTTGTAGGTATTTAAAAACAAAACAAAACAACAACAACAACAACAAACAGCAAGAGCAAGAAAACAGGCCAACAAGCTTTATAATTTTGTCAAATTTTATTTTATTTTTTTCAGAGTTATGAACAGATATTGAATTGTGCCTGAAATGTGTGATTCTTTTGTCATTCCTTCTGCACCAAGGGTTTTTTGTTTGGTTGTGTGGTGTGTGTTTTTTTTTTTTTTTTTCAGTTATCATTAAATAAAAACTGTCAGTGAAGAGTTGAGCTAGAGGAACATATTTGAAAGATTCCTGCACCAGTCAAACTTACTTAGCCCCTTAATCTCTTACATTGGCAGTTGAATCTAAGAGACATGTAGTAGTGCACAGAGGAGCTATAAACAAACAAAGCTTGAAGCTCTTGGCACCTTGAAAAAATTGCTTGTTTCTTGTAAATACATTGCAATAAAACAGTAACTATTGAACATTAGAGGAGAAAGAAATAAGCCATGAGAAATTTGAACCAGGTGGCCTTCCAACTACTGGGAAAAACCACCAGGAAAGAAGTTGATACAAATCCTGAAAATACCATATAAGATTTTTGAGTGCCTATTAATAAAACACACTGGTAGAACACATGCAGAAAAATAAACCATTTGATCATTTGAACAATAAGCTATGTGTTTTATACACACAATCACCTCTTATTTAAATTGTTTTCTTTGATTATTCATTATACCACCACTGTCTTACCACCCTTTGGTAGCCCATAATTGCTCATATTCTGCTACCTTTTCCCAGAATATGGGAAATAATTAAACAAAATTAGATATCATATCTTTAAAGTGCAGTGACGACAGCAAGAATTCATTCTCATAATTAAGAATGTTTCACTGCGAATAGTTTGAGTATCCTGTTAAAAATGCAATGTGAAGAATTTTTGTGCTGACATAATGATGCATATGCCTTAAGCTGGAAAAGCAGCATTTGAAATTAAATTTTAGTGGATTGAATCTCTGCTACATTAAAAACGTTACACTCCTGTAAAATGAAGCCTGAAATAAAAATACTATTTAAAATGGATGGCAAACAGACAAATGATAGTTCTTCAGTTGGTCCTTTGTATAAGTGAAAGGCATTTGCTGGTGGAAACAAGTACATCTTTCTATAAACTTTTTTTTTTTTTTTTAAGAAGGTGGGTAGACAGGTGAGGAATTAAAGAAGATTGTAGAAGTAGATTAAAATAAGCTCTTAACAATGAATTATCTTGCTATAGTTTGTACTATAATTTACCTTGGTTTTGATTTAGTATCCCATACATTTCTCTTTCTGCCATATATGATTAAGGTCTAACCTTACAATGCTTTGAAATAATTTACTAAATCTTACATTGTTAAAGTACTTAATACCATAGAATCATAGAATCATAGAATATCCTGAGTTGGAAGGGACCCTTAAGGATCATCAAGTCCAACTCTTGACACCGCACAGGTCTACCCAAAAGTTCAGACCATGTGACTAAGTGCACAGTCCAATCTCTTCTTAAATTCAGACAGGCTCGGTGCAGTGACCACTTCCCTGGGGAGCCTGTTCCAGTGTGCAACCACCCTCTCTGTGAAGAACCCCCTCCTGACGTCCAGCCTAAATTTCCCCTGCCTCAGCTTAACCCCGTTCCCGCGGGTCCTGTCACTAGTGTTAATGAGTACCAGTTGATGAATACATTGGAAAAGGAGTTTTTGAATCCTATCTGGCTGTGAAATCTAATTATGGATGCCTAAAATTGCCTCTTTGTCAGCCTAAAACCTTCTTTATAATGGGAACACTGGTTTGCCTTCTCTTTGCTCCCACTTTAAGACTGGTATGAGTATAGAGACAGGTGAAAACAAAGAGGGTAACATACATGAAAAGCTGTGGTTTATCTGTGCCTTTTTAGTAAATAGACGAAAGGAACTTGCCTGAAGATGTAGACCAGATGTCATGTCAGAGAGGACTCTTTCTCATCTTTTTAAGAAGCAGTAGAAGGAAAGTCTCTCAAGGATAAGGTGGATATACCAAGACAGGACTGTCTTGAACCTCATTTTAGTTTCCTGTGCTTAGTAAACACTGTGAGGGGAAAAAAAGGAAGAAAACAAAACAAAACAAACAAACAAAAAGTCATTTGTTCATTTGTATAAAGCTACTTCTCAGAGTGGTTTATGTAACTTATGCTCATATGACTGGGAGGAGTGCATTCTAAAATCATATCCTGTGCAAATGTGTACTGCACATAATCTTGTTAGTGATGGAATTAATTTAGCGCCAAACCTCCAAGTTGCACAGGTGACCTTGCATCCCAAGTAGGACCATTTCCAGAGCCTACTTCTTCCTCCAGCACAGGCTCTGCAGGACAGGGAACAGACTTCCTTGGTGCCTTCCTTCCTCCTCCTCCCTCCCTCTGGAGTACTGAGAGGATGGTACGGTGAGAACAAGGCAACTGCTGGACATTTGTCTCTGTTTACAAAGTGGCTCTGCTGAAGGAGGAATAAGAATGTGGCATGCCTGAAGGTTTTGCTGATTTATTTAGGCCTGGTAAGAGTATAGCTGGCAGCCTTATTGCTGAAGCTGTGTAACTCCAAACTATGTGAACATGGCAGTGAGGTCTCTAACAGTCTTTGATCCTGTGCACCATGAAGTGTCCTCAGGGTGCCCAGTACCTGATAATGTCATTTGATGTCACCTCTCATATGATATAGGATTTAATTTTGTTGGTTTTGTTCTGAGAATGATCCCCATGGAAGTCAGTACTGCAGGAGAGGTGTTAAGTAGCTACCACAAGAAACTGAAATCTTCTCCAGCAGTTCATGTGCAACACCGCCAACAGAATACAGATACAGCATAATGTGTGATTAATACACCATAATGTATTAATCATGTGCCTCACTGCAATCACCTCTGGAGAGCAGAGAAATTATGATTTGTTGTCTAAGTGTGAACTAAATAGATATTCCCTATTTATTTTGCAATACTCAGAAAGCCCTCAAGTTGAAATGATAATTTAATTGTATGTTTTCCATCTACATCCCAAGTTTTTTCTCACTGTTTCACATTCACTACGTCATAATTTTGTCCTAGAATTCATATGGGACTTATTTTCACTTACATGAAGATCTCTTCATGCTGTTCTGTCAATGAGAAGGAGACTTGAAGTGGGAGTAAATTATACTAATATCCAGTGCTGTTATATTGTCAGAAAGATGTAAAGCAGTATTATTATAGCTGAATATTATGTCCATATGCTCACTTTGGTTCTCAACAAAGAGAAATTATCTCCTCAGCTAAAAAGGATACAGCAAGAAGTGATGAGCAAACTAACTTAGATTAATGGAAGTGATGGTAGCCTTTTTGTTACATGACTGATTAAAACCAGTAGAAAAGAACTGTGTAAGCTGTGTACTACTACCAGTTTTCTAAACAGTCATGTTCCCTGGGATGGTTGTATTAGTACCTCTGTTTAGGTAAAGTCTTAATGGGTATAGGGTGTAGATGCTCTCCTCTGGAGTATTTTAGAAGAGTGAATGTGTGTGTGTAAGTGCATCCATGTGCTGCTCCTGGCACTATGACAAGAAATTATTTAGTACTGGTGAGCAATGATGGTTTCCTAAAAAGAAGTGCTTATTCTATTACAAAGGTTTTATCACAGTGCATTTCTGGTGGGTTTTCTTTAAAATGGGAGGGATTTGTAATGTGTTTAGAAAAAATGTAGTTTGGTATTCAATCCCTGTATGATAAGAGGAAAGCCTTTGAAATCCATTTTGGATCTTCCTACCTGCTGAGTTTCATTTCAGAATTTGGTGCCATCAATAAAGGACAAGGAAACTATTCTTTCAGTCTTTCTGCTGTGTTATTCTATGTTATGTTATGTATGGATACTATGTTATCCTTCATGAAGGATTACTCTCTAATGCTCTCTTAAAATTTCCAAAATTGATTTGGGGTAGTGCTGACTGATAACCAATATTTATTTTATGAATAATACCGTTTAGTATGAATATTTGAATGAAATTTAATATGAATTATTGTGGGTAATACATTTTTAATATCAAAAGCAATCACCAATGCTGTAATGTTTGTTTTTCTTTACCATATTTAAGCCTTCTCTCTGCTTGTAGATTTACATTATGTGTTTAAAAATGCAATTGTACTAATTATAGTTCCAAATACTTCCTTTTGTGTCCTTTGTCCTACATTTAATTTCACAGGTTTATTGCAAAGAGACCGTGTTATGGTTTTGAAAACTTCAAATAAAAGTCTTAGAGAAAGTGTGAGACTTAGTTGCCTTAGTGTTCAAAGTTTCAAAAGGTAAGTTCACCAATGAGTTTTACAAAAATTGTGTGAACACAGAAATCAGTGGTTTATGGTGACCAAGCCCTGGCACAGGTTGTCCACTGAGGCTGTGGAGTCTCCTCCTCAAAGAATTCCCAAAGCCACTTGGACATGGGACTGGGCCCCCTGCTCTGGATGCCCCTGGTGGGGCAGGAGGGTTGATGACCTTCACAGGTCGTAGCCCCAATCATTTTGTGATTCTGTAAAGTTATGGTTGTTTAATGTGGAGTCCTAAATATTATCATAATATTGATAGTATACAGTCATTTAGTTTGAACACATATGTAACCTTTCTTAATAAATTAATTTTGTATAAAACATGGGCCCCAAACATAAATACAGGTCTATACCATTCTGTTTCTCTTCTGTGTCTAACAGGAGATTAAACAACAACAACAAAACACTTCATTATCTCTGACTCAAGAGAAAAATGTAACAGTTTTGAGGGGAGGGTCATTACTGCAATCCAAACAGTCTGTCTCTTTAAAGTGTAGCCTTAAATGCATCTAGGGCAGATGCTGTAGAAAAGATTCTTCTAGTACAAAAGAAGTGACAATTTGGGGGATGGAAGTGACTATAACAGTTTTTTCAATACAACTGTTACTTGAGCCTGAAACACAAAGTGAGAATATATTGGTGACAGTTACCTTTGGATCAAGCATAGCTTTTGGAGACAGTTAATCTTATTTCAGAAAGAACAGTCATTGAATTCATGTACACAGACAAAGGCATTAGTATGAATCTATAAACTTCCATGGAATTTCATTTTCAGAGTCAGATTGGCTACAGTTGTAAACCAGTTGGGAAGGTTAAAATGTGGAGAGGCTTTCTTTCAAGTTGATAGTTAAGCAGATATCTAATGCTTCCTGGTAAAAAGATGGAACTGCTCTGGTAATTTTGGTGCATGTGAAAAAGTATTAATGCCAATTACATGCCACTGTGACTTTACAGAGTCAATAGAAACAGAAAACGTTAGCAATGAAAATGTTTCAGATTGTAGTGCTTTCTTGTAATCCAGTAGCGATCATTAATGGATTTAAACCTGGCAAATATAGACAAAGTTAGCTTAATATGTCGCCTGTATCTGCTTTCTTGGCTGGAAGACTCACAAAAGCTGAAGATTCAACACTGGACAGCAAAGTCAGGCTGCAGATGAGTGGCAAAACCAAAACAGTACAAAAGAAAGAAGTAAGGTGAAGGGAGATAGGAGTGAGTAGGCTGGCCACATGAGCTCAGCTGGGTGTACTGTTTAGTGCATGTGCTGAAGCATGTACTGTCCATATCATTAAAGTCTCTGGTCTTCAGCTTTTTGTAACTGCGGCCAAATAGTAACAATTGTGAATTCATGGGTCCTACATGTGCAGCACAGAAGCTGTGACACTGCACTTTCTCCTTTCAGTCCACGCTTTCTGTTAGTGTCAGTGTGAAATTAAGATGTCCAAACCAATATACTGAAAAAATAAAGTGAGAGGGAAATAGCAATTCTTCTTATTATTGTATTCACTAATTGGGCTTAATTTCTAGCACTGCTGTTTTGGTTCATTAATTTCTGGCTTCATGCTCCCCTTGTTTACCAGAAATTATCTCAACACAGCTGTTTCATTTTATGAGTAGGCATTTTTGTTTTGGACTAATTCAGTCTTTCTGTCTTCAGCTTTTGTTGACTTCAGTAAAATTGTTTTATGTATCATCCTGAACTTTTGTTCCCTTGGATAACCAAAGTAGATTTCTCAGTGGAATAGAATCTATAGAAAAGGGTACCAGTGTTGTCTTTATTTCTCCATCATATACTTACTGTTTTAATTAGTTCTTTTTGCCTCTCATTTCTTAATAAGCTCTAGGAAATATAAAAAGTCAGTTCAAGAACTTACAAACCTTATTTTTTTTCCAACACAAATTTTAGCACTCTGCCTTAGCTTAAGAGAAAATGTGAGGAAAGATTAAACTTACAGTGTATACTTAAACATACTACCCTTTTAAACTGAAGCATTTGTGCTGAGAGCTTGGTTGTTTGCTAAGCAAGCATTTACACTCCTATGAAGTGTGGGGGGGGGGGGGGGGGAGGGGGGAAACACCTAATATCTTAATCTGATATGCAGAAATGAAGACATGTAGTGAGAAGAGTGATAACTTTGTGCAGTTTAAAAGTAGTGAGGAGCTTAAACTCTAAATCAATACATTTCTCTTCGTGTATAGAGATTTAGATTGTTTTTAATAGAAAGGATTGTGATATATTTCCATGAGTATACATGCCATTGCAACATAAAATTCAGTGGTCATTAAATTATGACATAAAATTCAATGGTGTTATGAAACAGCACAATACCATTTTCCACAGATTCCAGATTTGAACTTGTATGGAAAATACAGATCTCTACAAATCTGTGTTTTATCTTGTATAATGTTCACTAAAGCTTATAGCAGGCTTAATCAGTTGAACATGAATTAATGATGGTTATCAAACAAAAAATAATGAATTCCAAATAAATACTTACTCCATAATTGAAGTTGCAAAAATATTCTATGAATAAAATATATTTATATTTACATTACATAAATTCAGTAGTGACGGTGTTGGCCATAAACAGCTTTCTGATGGAAGCATTGATGATCTGTATTAAATTAGTAATAGCATGAATACATTTCTTAATTATGTTACCAATCTCATGCACAGGAATATTGTTTAAAAGAAATTGGGGACCATTTGTTTTGTCTGCAATAGAAGAAGAAAATGTTGTTTAGTTTATATTTTTAAATACAAATTTTAAATTAAAGAGCCTCAGTTAATGACAGAATGATTTGGATTAGTTGTGTGTATATGGAGGGGATATTAGGCAGTTTACTTCTGCTTTGCTGAAGACAATTCAGATAATTTTTTCATTGATGCAATAATTAGCGTAGATTTACATGTGTTGCCAAAACCATAAATATGCTACTCTGGATATTCTTGAGGAGCAAGACTGATTATACAAGAGTTGTATGCATATTGCAGTTTTCACAACAAATGTCTTTATGTTAAAAACAAAAACAAACAAACAAACAAAAAGCTAAAAGTATATTTTGGGGATGCTTGGGGATCTTTCTGGAGTCAACAGAGTCAGCTTATGCAACTGAGAATGTCAGTTCTCCAGAAATTCTCAGCAGTAAGAGCAGGGGATTCTGGGCACTGGCAGCTTTGCTACGTACGGGTTTCTGTGAAGTTGTGCTATGTCACTTAGGGAGCACAGATAGAAATTATTTCCAGACCTAGCTGTACTTTGTGACTGACTTAGCGTGTGATCTTTGTACATGTAAACCCCATCTTTTTATAAATCAATTTCTTACTTACAAAATGGGAAAAATGCTTACCTACACAGCTGGGGCAGTGTGAAGTTCATATAATGCTTTTAATTTGAGCAGTCCTCAGTCACTGTAGTGTAGTTTTTGAAAAACAATTTGAATGCTTCCAGTTGAAGCAGCATCACACATTTCAATAAAGAACATGGGCAGGAAACATGCTTTGTAATGCATGATGAGCATAACCCACATTTTGCTTTGAAAACAGTGTTATTGCTACTACTGACCTAATCTGAGAGTCCTTGTAATGGACCTTGATAAAAGCTGTGCTACAAAGAATCTGGAAAAGAAACAATAGATGCATGCAAGAAAGGAATGAAGTGCAAAAGTATGATGAGTAGAAGCCTTAACACATCAGCAGTCTTATTTTATTCATATTTTTCCCCTCAGCAAATGGGAACTTAAAGGCAGTAATTGTAGAAGAACAAATGATGAGCTTTGTTAGAAGGAGCTACACCCAAGTGTGGAGTACAAAATGATAAGCAAAGATGGATGTTTGAAAATTTTACTGAGGAAGATAAGAGAAGGCTGGAGGAGTAAGACAAAATAGGGGATGGGAAATAGGCTGACATCACTTGAGCAAGTGGCAGAGTTAGAGGAGAACTGCAAAGAAACAGTTGTATTTGAGACTGAAGAAAGTAGTGGGGTAACCAGTCTGAAGAATACAATTTAGATCTTAAGCTAAGCTTCAACGGTATCAATTTGTGTGACAGTGGAGATGTGCTTATGATTGTGTAAGCCCTGTGGAACTGGTTGTGTCCTGTCCATTCTAGCATAAGCAGATAAATAAGGCAAAACTTGATATAAGGATTCATTTTCTTTATTGCTCTCTTTGCACTCAGAAAGAATTTGTGAAGTATGAAAACAAGTTAGAAAAATATTTGGATGAATGAGTGAGGGGCAGAATGTAAAGAAGTGATCCTTGTACATAATCACTGTTTTCTAATCAATGGTACGCTCACTTGTCGACTCGTATCTGATGCTCCATTGAGCTGCATGCTCCTCTGAACAAGCTCAAGTCAATTCACTGCACTTGCTCTAAAATCCATTAGCTGCAAGCAGAAATGGGCTTGCATTGGAAGAAGTACTTGTGATTTCTGAGAATTGTGACCATCCCTGTTGAAAACTTTTAAGCAGTAGAACACCCTCTGGAGAAGTGTTGAAATGCTTCAAGGCACAGTTCTGACTTTGGATTATTAAGAAATTTCTAGATATGGAATAAATCCTCTTGAGAAGTAACAAAAATCTTCATCTTACAACTTTGAAGTTTACTAGGAAAAAATGTCTGAAACCTGCAATGAAATGATATTGTGCAATCATAGCTGGTATCTCTACAGTTTTCCTGCCTTTTTTGGGCAGAATGTTTTTCAAAGGCACAAATATAAATAATACACCTTACCTGTTTCATCCTTACTTTATGTTCCTGTAGCTAAGAGTTCACAAAAGATAAAATTGAGAGTAGTTTTGGATTTTTGTTTGTTTGTTTTCCTGCTTGGAATAATGACAAACCAGAGCAAGGTTTCCAGTGCTGCTTAAACTTATGATTCATCCAGTGTTGGATTCTGTTTCTGACAGAATCCAGCACTAGATGCTTGAGAGGAAGAGCAGAGACCTTCCCACTCAGCAGTTCTAGTAAAATACGATTTCCAAATAAAAACTTGCAACAATTCTTATTGCCACTCTAGAGCCAACTAGCATTCAGAAACAGCTTCATTTTCATCATATGAATTGCAACATTTAGTTCATATTTAGACAGAGGACCATGAAACAGTAAGATTTTTTACTTTATTGGCCCCTTTTCACCAATAGCAGAAATAAGTGAGAACAATCACAGGATGTCTCATAAAATCATCTGCTTTCTTACCCTGCAATTTGATTACTCCATATAACTTTCTAACTGAAACTGTAAAATCTACAATATTTATACTAAGACACAAAGCTACACGAATCTCTCCATTCACTTATGCTATGTATGTCCACAAAAGAATTGATCTTTTGAGTTGTTACAGTCTTTAAGAAAATGATAACACAGACTTTTCAAAATGTATTTTAATGTAGAATGTTATTTTAAAGTTACATAACATTTTGGTTTAATAGTCATATAAAAGAAACATTAAAATGAATCCCACATACTTCTGTTGGTTAGATTTTAAGGAGAAAAACGACATCACACAAATTATTCCTTAGAAGAACTTAGCGAGAACACCACTATTTTAGGATTTGGAAAGAGCAAACTTTTACATCCTTGTGGCAGTGCCAGTTGTGTTCTGTTTTTCAAATGTTGTCAAAAATTATGAAGCATAAAAGCTTTCCAGCACTGAAGATTAATCCTCCCTCCCAGAAAGATATAGATTGTAGTCAAATACTATAAACCTCGTTTTGCTTCTAGCTACATATTTTTAAGTATAATTCTGAAGCAATATCAAAGCAGATGGTGCAACAGTAGTATTGAGAAAGCATTTGGTGTATTGTAAGTGTCAGGTTAGAATTCACAACCTGATGAATTGCCTACAAGTTCAGTGCTAAAATGATGCCATTTCTGTTTTAAAATAACTAAGTTAGGAGCTATTTTCAGAAGAAGAATTAAAGTTAAAATAAACAAATAAATAACCCATGTGTCCATTTTTGGTTTTAAATATTTTAAGTGTCAACAGGAATTGTGAAAGCAGTGGTTATGATTTTTGTATTGCCATAAAGTTTTCCATTTGTTCAGAATTTTCATGCTGTGTGAACAGTGTTTTCAAAGACCTTTAGAGCTGGTATTGTCAGCATATACAATAGATTTGATTTTTACATAATTCTTCAAGAGCAAACTCACTTGGCTTTGAAAGAAACTTTGTTTTAAAAGCAGCAAATTCTCAACAACATCACTGGATAGAATTGGAGAAATCTTCATCAAGGGATGGATAAAAATTAGCCTTTTAATGATGAGTGCTGAATCCACTGAAGTTCACTTTCCTTTCAACTGTAAGGTTAGGTAATGCTATTTTAAATTTCTGTTGTGGTATAGGTGTTAAAGAAAAACAAACAAACAAAGACTAGGTTTTTTTTTTTCATACTACAGATAAGCGGTGTCAGCTCTTACTTAACTGGCAATTCCCACAAAGACATTTGAGGTTTTCTACCTATATTTCAGTACAGAGAAACTATGAGAAACTCTGCAATATGAGATATTCAGAGAAAAATAAACTGCTTATTCCAAAGTTTCTCTGCTCTCCTTGTTATATGAGAATCCCTCCAGGCACATCCATGGCAGGACACTTGTGCAAATTTGCCATCTAACAGCATTGGTTGCCCTGTCAATGATAATGCAACTAGGAAGAGTCTTTGGGAAGAGAGCCAAACATTGCTTTGTTTCTGGAGCTATGTTGCTTCCTTGGTGGCTATGTGGGCTTTGGGACACTTGGAAATGCAAAGCATATCTTGCTTCTAAATGTGTTGCCATGCTGGAAAAGATGTTTTTTTTTAATGTTAGCTGCTATGTTGTGACACTTATGTGTTCAACAGTAGTGTCTCCATGGGGTGGTGGTAAAGAAAGCACATTGATCCTTAGGCTAGGTTTACTGAAGTACCTTGGTACTTCAGTTGTGCCTTTGTTTCTTCCCTGTATCAATATCTTTTGGGGGGCTTAGCTGTAAGTTTTACCTTTGACTATTCAAGTTCTGACTTGCAGGTACACTTTTAGAAAGCAATGTATCTATCTCTCTTCCTTTGGATCCAGGCTCAGGCTGTGACATTGCTTACACAAAGTCACTAGTTTTATTCACTAGTTTTATTAAAACTTCCAAATCAATACTGTGAGTTTGGCGTACGCCTTCAGTGTAAAGCGGGTGGCATTGCATGTCATCAGGCATATCGCAGAAACAGGTGATAAGACTAGTTCATTCTGCTGAGAATATGAGAATCTGTAAGGTTTTCTGTGATTTTTAAATGCTGACCCATGGAAAAGTCAGCTGCTTCTCAAGAGACTTTAAAAATGAAATGCCTATCCAAAAGAATTCCACCAAATGACAGGTTTATGGCTATAAACATAATACATGGTGCATGTGGCTTGTGGCTTGAAAGAGATCTGAAACTACTCTGAAAAAAATATCAAGGTCTGAAGCAAGGAAAAGGCAAAGGGGGGAGCCTTTGTACATGAGTGAGTTTGTTTCATCTACTGTGAAGCGCAGCTTCATAGTTTTAATCAAAACTTCGGTGAATTTAATATACACTGTAGCTATTTTAGTACCTATAACCTTATTTCTTGCATGGTGTCTTGAAGGGAAAATAACCTCTTCTAGGATTTGCTTTTAATGAAATGTAGGTAATGTGTTTTCTGAGCTTATGAGTGCGATGCTCTGAGGCTGCTCTGGGAGGAAGAGTGGTGAGTTCTTTCACACCCATCCTATAAGGGCGCTGGCCCTGGGTATTCATTCTGCTATTATCTGTGCTAAGCTAGTCAGCCCTGACCACTCTGCTGTGCTCCAAGGAAGGAGAGAGAGAGATGCTTTTGTGTTGGGACAGTGGTATGCAATAGTCGGTGTGTTGCCCTGCTTTTTGTTCTCCTCCCTCTGGGATAAGACAGCTTTATTAATTAACAACTATAGCATTAGTAGGAAACTTGAAAACTATCTGTCTCTTTATTTACCTTCCTCAAAGCTTTGTGTTTAAATCGCAACTAGTGCTAAATCGTTAATGAATCACATTTGTAGATGTTGTACATATTTGCACCTAAAACACGGTAGATTTCTTAAATTCAAACTGGCACATCGATGTAGAGGGTCTGACTCATTTTAGCTCTAAATGGATTGAGCAAGATACACAGAACCCGTATCATAGGATTTGCAGTCCAAATCCTTTGTTTGGTTTGGCTTCAGTACTTAAAGTACAAATGTGTATTGCTAACTAATGTGCAACTGTGAGCTGATGAGAGGTTCACATAGAATTGCAAAGGTTGGAAAAAAACTCCAAGATCATCTGGTCCAACCATCCCCCTAGCACTGATATCACCCACTAAACCATGTCCCTAAGCACCACGTCCATCCTTTCCTTAAACACCCCCTTAAACACTCCACCAACTCCCTGGGCAACCAGTCCCGATGCCTGACTGCTCTTTCTAAGAAGAAATGTCTCCTCGTTTCCTACCTAAATCTTCCCAGGCTTAACTTGAGACCATTCCCTCTAGTCCTGTGAGAAGAGGCTGACCCCCAGCTCCCTACAGATTCCTTTCAGGTACCTGTAGACAGCAATGAGGCCTCCCCTGAGCCTCCTCCAGACTAAACACCCCCAGTTCCCTCAGTCGCTCCTCACAGAACTTGGGTTCCAGGCTCTTCACCAGATTCCAAGCCCTTCTCTGGACATGTTCCAGGGCCTCGATGCCCTTCTTGTTCTGAGGGGCCCAGAACTGAACACAGTACTTGAGATGCAGCCTACCAGAGCAGAGTACAAGGGGACAATCGCCTCCCTGACCGTATTGGCTATACTATTCCTGATACAAGACAGGATGCTGTTGGCCTTCTTGGCCACCTGGGCACACTGCTGGCTCATGTTCAGGCGAGCATCAATCAGCACCCCCAGATCCTTTTCCTCTGCACAGCTTTCCCAAATACTACAAACTCTGCCTCAAGTTTGTAGTATTGCATGGGAAATGCAATTCCCTCATGCATGGGAACCTCTGTGTTGAACCTCATCCCATTGGCCTCTGCCCATCAATCTATCCTGTCCAAGACCCTCTGCAGGACCTTCCTACCCTCATTTTATTTTTATTTTTTTTCCAGTGAGACTAGAACTGGGACAACCAAAGAAGGTTATTCTTCAGGTTGGTCCTAGGGACCTTTCTGAGACCATTTAAGGATGGATGATCAAATAGTATGTAGGATATGTTTACTTTTAGCTTATATAGCAGTGACTTTTATAGAATTTTCTTGTTCTAACCTTTCCTGGCCTTCTGAGATTAATGTTGAAAAAAAATCAACACTTACAAAAAGCATTAAAATTTCAAATTGAATAAAGTGATTCTTCAAGTGATGTGGAAAGAAGTAATGGTTTAAGAAGGTATTTGGGGTCTACAGCTATTTTTCCCCCATACTTTCAGGTATGTTTTTGGTGATGGAAAAGGTGTTGGCTGATGCAGAACAAATGAGCAGAACTGACAGCACATTCTAGAAAATGTGGCTGGTGTTAAATTGTCAGCAGCAGTGTGACCAGAATCAAACTGGAAAGGGAACAAACCAATTATCTTTGATACTACTCTGCTACATTATAGTCCTCAAATGGGATACAGCTGCTGGTTTTTCTGATTCATGTCTTGCAGCTGCCTTCTGATGAAAGAGGTGACTTTTTTTTTAATTGTTAAAAAAAATAAATTAAGATTGTGCCTTACTATTCTCATTTGTGACATGCCATATTATTTCTTTGGATGACTTTTACATAATAGGGGTTATCTAAATACAGGTTAATACTGTGGTCCAAAATCAAAGAAAGACAGTGTTTCCTAATATGCAAGACCTAGCACAGAATGAAAATAATTGAGAAGGCTTCATTTAACTTCTATACAGCAGCTGTTTCATACTGCTCATGTACTCCGTTAGTTGCCTTGGAAACAAGTGGCTGTGCATATGCTGCACAAAAAGGGTCCACAGTTTATGGACTCAGCCCTTGGGGGCCCCATTACAGAATTTCTTATGTTTAGAAATACTTTGTAACAAGGCCCCTGGTGTCATTTATTAGCGGTAAAGTGTACAGCAGCCTTCATCAGCATCAACTACCGATTTGTTTTTTATGGAAATGAATACATGTTGATGGTGCATAAGATTTTTTTGGAGATTTTATCAACAGAATTCTCACTTGCTCTTTTTATGTTGCCACTTGATACACGCTTCTCCAATTTGTGTGTTTCTCTACTCATGATATTGATTTCAGCCTTCTCAGTGAAATGAAGTAACATGTGAGGGGGAGGTGGACAGAGACTGAAGAAATAAACTTGTATAGAAGCATTTTGTCTGGTCTATGATCTGCCTTAAATTCCAGCATGGGAGTGAAGGAATTTTAACCTTCACTCTCTGTCTATTCTGCTTTCTTTCTTGGAAAAGTTTTGTGCCTTCATCTTTTCTAAGATATTGGTTTAGTTTCCTTTTGTTGTTTAACTGTAATAGGCAGTTAAGCACCACCAGGCTGCTTGTTCTTTTCCTGCAAATGGAATGGGGAAGAAAATCATAAGGGTAAAAGTGAAAAAAACTTGTGCATTGAGATAAAGACAGTTTACTAGGTAAAGCAAAAGCTGCACACACAAGAAAAAAACAAGAAGGAGATCATTCACAACTTCCCATTAGCAGGCATGTATTCAGCCATTTCCAGTACAGCAGGGATTCATTGCATATAACAGTTGCTGGGGAAGGCAAACGTCTTAGCACTGAATGTTCCCCCCTCCTTCTTTTTACTCAGACAATTCTTGCTGAGCATGACACCATATGGTACGAGATCTCAAAGGAATAAGTTGGGGTCAGCTGTCCTGGTCTTGTCCCCTTCAAAATTCTTGCACACCCCCAGCCTACTCACTGGTGGGGCAGTGGGAAACAGAAAAATCCTTGACTCTATGTAAGCACTGCTTAGCAGCAGCTAAATATCAACGTGTTTTTAACACTGTTTTTCATCACAAATCCAATACTGTTGTATATATAGTACCATATAAGGTACTATGAAGAGAATGAACTCTGTCAGCTAAAACTAGGAGACCTTTCAAATGTAAGCTAAATTGATACATTTTTAAGATAATGCCTTAGAAATAAATGTATGCCTATAAATGCCTTTTTTTTTTTTTTTTTTTTTTTTCCTATTATCACCTAAGTATTACAGATATGAGTAAGATATTTAAAAGGATATAAGTTAGCCAAATACCCAGGTTCACTTGCAAGCAAGTTCTGGGCAAAAAGCTCAGGTTTAAGGGTGGGGGCAAACCTTCATTTTGGTTTGTGGAGTTTTGTCTGAAGGTGGTAATTGGCTTATTCTGCTTTAATTATTGCTTCATTATTCTGCAAATTTGTAATGATACTTTTAAGCTGTGCTGAAAAACTTGCTGAGACTAAATTGACAAATAAAAGGAAATAAATGAAAGGGAAATAAACACAAGTACTAGGATCATTCTCACTCCTATAGGAAAAGAAAAAGCAGCAATTGAGAACCACTTTTTGGAATCACTTGAAATCAGTGAAGAGAATGATCTCGGTAGACAGGGGGATATCAGGTAAATCTTCTCTGATAGACAGTAGGCCTGTCAGGAGCTGGAGTGTGTTGTGAACTGGAGATTCAGACTCATTGCAGTTCACCTGTCAGGGTCCAAACAGAAGCACAGGAACTATCATTATTCAAGAATGTTTTTTTCTTCCCAGAACCCAAACTGAGAGAACAGGAGCACCGTTGGTGAAGGCAGTCCTCTCCCCATGGCTACCACAGTAGTACCTTCCACTGTGGCTGTATCTCTCTAAGGAGAGGGGAACATCTCAAGCAGCAGAATGGTACCAATGTGCCAGCTAAAACCTCTTTGTTGTGTCATAAACTGAAGACCACAATGAACAAAGACTGTGGGTTCTCCATGGTGTTTCAGTCCCAATCCCTCCCATTTTAGAAATGCATGAATTCCTCTCCAGTTCTGACATCTTGGAATGCCTGAGGAAGAAAGAGAATAGAGAGAAGGGCATTTGACTATTTATATTGAGCTGGGTGGTTTCTTTTGCTGGCAGTTTTGAGATATTTGAAAGGAACGGCTAAAGACTACTGGAAACACCAGAACAAATATGATAATTTAATTTTAAACCCAAAGATCTTTTGCTATTATCTTTTAATTAAAAATCATAGAGAATACAAGCCTGAAAAACTGAAAGAAATGAGAAGCATATGAAAAGTAGATGGCCTTTTCAAGCAATCACTGTTCTGGGGTCTTTAAGGGTCTCTTTGCTTCAGGGTTGAATTCCTATAATCTAAGCTGTGCATACACTGCGATATTCAAAGATCTGTATCTTTTGAGTAAACTGTTTTCTTGTCATTAAGACTTGACATTTCTGTTCATTGTGGCTGCCTCACTGCAATAAACTTTCCCTGGAGGATATACAAACTCCATTTTCAGACATGAATATCATGAAGGGGCTGCATAGGAAATAGGAGAAGAAATTTTTCTTGTTCTCAGAAGATGACTGGAGAGGAATACCAGTTACTGACAGATGCTACACATTGTCAGACAAGAGCGGATATAGAAATCAGAGACAAGATGAACTTTTAGGTCTTCAGTCTAGTATAATCCTTCACTGATGAAGGATCATTTTCCTGTGGAAAATTCATAGGTTTTGTACAGTTAAGTTTTAAATGTCTCAAGTAATAGGACATTTGACACTTTATTGTGAAATTGTACTATAGCCACTATATTTCACCAGTAGGTATTCTCCTAATACTCTGTCAAAAAAAAAAAAAAAAAAAAAAAAAAAAAGAATACACCTTTCCCTATAGAGAAATACTAATGAAATACTGTCACTGCAGAAACTCTGTCTATAAAGAACCTGCAAGGGAAAAGAATGGCAAAACTCTAGAGACAGAAGAAAGATTAAATTCAAAATGGCAAACAATGGTAGAAGAGAGTCCTGCAATGAGAACAAATCTAAATTGTCTGAACTTTATTGTGTAACCATTTATGAAACCTGTTTTGCTTCCACAATCTCTTAATTATAGTCAAAACATCCCTTGAATACTTGACATCATTTCTTACAATTTCATCTATTGTTTCTCAGGTTACCCTCACCATTAAAATTGCCATTGAACATATGTGTTGCTTATATTTTAAAAACCTGTGAACTAAGAGCTTTAAGTTGTAAATTAATTCCTTTTTACTTTCTTTTGAATGAGAATATGCATAATTATCCCTCAAAATCCCACCTCTCTTCCCCTCCAAAGAAAGAAAAATCTACCAACAAGAGCAGTAGCCACCAGCAACAAAAATCCTTTTAACTGACTTTCTGGAAATGAAGAGTTAGGTGGGTTATCAGTGTGATTTCATACTGCCCTCTAACCTTTCCACATTTATTTTAATTCTCTCTAAGTTGTAGTTACGCTTTTATCTATACCCTATGGTTGTCAGGGTTGTTGAAGATATCTTTGCTTTCCCATGGCCATATCCTTTATCCTCGCTACTGGGGACAGAAAATGCTTATTTGCTTCTTTGCCCAACAGAGATTACTTTCTCATGAGAAGAGGTATTATAATCAACTTTCATCCTTTTTAAGTTTTGATATTCCACATGGTATCTTAGGACATTCTCTTTACAAGTTATTTAGAAAGAAGCAAGCTGTTGCTAGTTCAGGAAAAACACTATAAACATTTTCCTTCTTATTTTTTTAAAAACTCTCGAAAGATCAGATCTCTGATTATTTGTCTTCATATCATAGTTTCAAAACAATAATAATTTCGTTTAAGTTTGTGTGGATGTTTGATAAACTAAGGAATAGCTGGAGAGATCAATCTCCAGATTATTCAGAATACCTTCTCAGCAACTCTTCATTACCTCCGAGTAACTGTTTGCAAAGGCAAAGTAGAGAAATAGGCTTTGAAGAAGGCAAAGCTCAGAACAGGTGATAACTGCTCATGCTGTGGGTAATGTTCTTTCGATTAGCAATTCTTCTTCAAAGTTTTCATCTAATATAGCATGTCATATTAATTGGGAGGACTGTCTCCTGAACCACTTAGATATAGTAAAACTTAGATATTCTTCTGCATTAAATGTTTCTCTCGGTATTGGCTGAAACAGGTTTGTTTAAAAATGTCAAAAAAGAAAAAAAAATAAGGAAAAAGCACTGTGGACTTATGTCAAAGTGGAAATCCTGAAATTTACCATTGACTGCTGTCTGTCCAAATGTTTGTTTTTGTACACACACAAAGGCCTTCACAGGGCTGAGCATCTTAGAGACTAAGCAGCCCGATCTGAGTGGAGCAGATATTTCTCCAGTCCTCCCAAAGGACTCCTCTTGGGTGGTATCATTAGTGTCCCCACCCTCTATCACCTACTTCTTAAAAAAAAAAAAAAATGGATGCTATTTTCTTTAAAAATTTAATAGGAAATGTGTTCTATAGCTCCTTTTTATGTGACAGCATTAGAACAAACTTGCCCTAACTGGAGGATCTGAAAATTTGCATTTATGAAAACTCAGGCTTTTATAATAAGCATATTCTTCCAACCTAAAGCTGTCATTGGGCATCGAGAATCAAAGTGTATGTCATGTCCTTATCAAGTGGATGATGGTGTCTAGCAAAATTAGAGCAATCATTCATCTCACTGCCAAACCTCTCTGGCTTCTAAAAGTGCAGTGAGATGAAAAGGACTTAGATGCATTTGATAACAAACTCTTCCTGCAAATACATTTATATTAGTAGAGATGAAAAACAAGCAAACAGCAGCAACAATAAAAGCTTGAACACATTTCTACATACTTTAGACACCTGTGATGGAATGTAGAACTCTCAGAATGGATGCCTGAAACCAGGCAACTTGTGTGGTACAACTTAGTGTGGCCTACCAGCTGGTAACTGAAGACTGTTCCATTTGTCCTTGTTTCAGCTGGGGTAGTCTGTTTTCATCCTAGTAGCTGGTATGGTGCTGGGTTTTGGATGTAGGCCGGAAATAATGTTGATAACACACCAATGTTTTAGTTGTTGCTGAGCAATGCTTTCACTAAGTCAAGGACTTTCCAACTCCTGACGCTGCCTGGCCAGTGAGGAGGCTAGGGGTGCCCAAGAAGCAGGGGGGACACAGCCAGGCCAGCTGAGCTCTGCTGGTCCCAGGGACATGCCAGACCTTGGGGTGCCATGCTCAGCCATGGCACTGGGGCAGCCGGCCAGGGGCTGCTGCTGCTAGAGGACTAGCTGGGCGTCATCATCAGTTGGTGGACAGTGAGCAATTTCACTGTGCATCACCTGTTTTTTTCTCTTCCATTTCCCCACCCCTTTCTTATTAAACTGTAATTTCAACCCACATCAGTTCTCACACTTTTTTTTTTCTTTTTTTTTTTTTTTTTTTTTTTTCAGTTCTCTCATCCCACTGGGAGCTGGTTAATGAAGGGCTGTGTGGTGCCAAGCTGCCTGCCAGGTTAAACCACAATGACTAAACCATTCTGTGGTTCTCATTCTTCCTCTCCTTCCATTCAGATTCTGCTCTGAGCCTAGCATGCCTGTTGCTTGTACTGAGGTTCAGTGATCTCTTTCTGCCTGTAAATAATTCCTTCTTCCTTTCAAAGATGATAAGTTAACAAGTCAGCACTCAGGCATATGAAGGAGTCCAGTTATAAAAGCAGGGACAGATGCTTCAGCTGTAATACATCTGCTTGGTTAACAGCCTCCTTGGATGAGCAGGCTGTCATTCAAAATAAGCACAACCATCATTGCAGTTCTTCTAGACAATCTGTTGTCACCAGAGTCTTGACCCAGCTTTGTTACCTGGCGGGGGACAACATGCTCTCAACACTGTCTTTGGTTATCTGATGCTTCTGCTCATTGTCTCCTGAGGAGTCTCACCTGTCTCTGCAAAAAAAAAAAAAAAAAGTTGTGCAGCATTTCTAATGCCATTAAATTTGGAGATCTTTGCATAAATGATTCACTAGCTTCATTCCATGTAGCTCAAAATAGGTCTAAATCAAAGAGATGTTTGAATTGCCAGTGAGAGCCTGACTTTGCCCTGCTTTCAATGCTTCTAACATCAGTGAAGCTGAATCAGCATTGACAGTGGTGGGAAATGATGAAAAAAGTCCCCTGGTGACTTAAGTCTCTAGGCATAGCTCTTGCCCCAGGCAGAGCAGCTGCGTGTGCAGTGTGCTCCCCTCCTGCACCTTGTTCCCTCCTGATTGTTAATGGCTGGAAGAATCAGGGCCAGACCTTTTGCAAGTGCTACATGTGGGGGCTGATTTAAGCTTCTTTCAGGGAGAGACTATTAACTTCTTTCTGTCCCTTAAATTTGTGATTTCTGATGCTGTACAGCCTAGTTTGTTGCATTAGGGAAAATACTTTGCAATTGGCAAATTGACATGTTTGGGTGATAACTGTCAGCTCAAATCAGGTACCATTATTTTAATTATGAATACTAAAAAAATAAATAAATAAATTTAAAAAGTCATTAAATAATTTGTTTTTCTTGTATATATTAAAACACAAAATAAGTGGTGATAGGGGCTGGTTAAACAAGACTTTACTAAAGGTGAAGACTGGTGAAAAATAACAAATCATGGTTACAAAATAAATATGGTAATGTATATTTCTAAAACAGAAAGAACAGATCATAAAAGATTACTGTGGTAATGTTATTTATCTGGATTCTTTGACCTTTGAAAGTGGTACAGTGAAATGCCCTAAGGTAGCTTTTTTTTTTTTTCTTTTTTTTTTTTCTTTTTCCTTTTTAAATAGTTACTTTTCAGAACCTTACAAAAATAGCAGTCTCCTCTTCAGAAAGGATTTGGTACAGTCACAGGGTGTTTGCAGTTACGATTAAGGCACATGTTGTGCTTGCTGCCAATTAGTTTAATTGATTTGAAAGTCTGAGTATGTCTTAAGCAGACAGGATTTACCTTCCTGAATTGAGTGTACTTTAAAGACCAGCAGGGGCAATGTGTGTGTGGGGGGAAGAGGGCAGCTGAGTTTGACAGAAACTCTTGATCACTAATGGCACCTGAACCAGGACAGAAACAGCTCAGAGCTGGGCAGAGCTGGGTCTTGGCAAAAAGCTGGCAACAAACAGCTTCATCTTCTTGAACTCCTTGTGCACTTTTTATTTTATGAATCTAATCTGCTAATTTACCTCCCTTGTACCCCTAATGGAAACAAGCTTTGCATCAGAATTCTGGGTCAAATGTTTAAACTTGGAGTGATTTCAACTGAATGCAATCTGGGCTCTGATTCAGGGACTCTGTTTATTTTATGTCACTGTGATGTTATAGAAAGGAGAGCAAAGTGACAGTTCTAGCCTGTTATGCAAGAGCTGCTGTTGTTGTGATTGTACAATTGTACAACTGTTTTTTTTTTTTTTTTTTTTTTTTTTTACAAATATAAAGTAGCGGTGATATTCAACCCTATATGGTTGTTAACACAGCTTGCTTGGCTTCTAGATAGTTGAAGCTGCCAGTTTTGCTTTTCTTGATATAAAGGAAGGGGTTGGTGTGGGGAAAAAAAAAAAAAATATATATATATATATATATATATATATATACTCATGTGTATATATATATATATATATATTTTTTTTTTTTTTTCCCTCTCCAGCTTTTCTCAATAGTAAGCTGCGTTCAGAGCTGCATATACACACAGCTACCTTAGGCCCTGCTGTGTCAGGCCCTCAAGTACTTGTCCAAGCTGAGGAAAGGACTCATGCTGCCAAGACTGACAGGCTGCAGCAAGGTGCCAGCTCCACAGCTTGTACCCTCTCTGAGCAGGGCTCTACGGAGCTGCTCTGGCAGCAGTGCTGAAAAGAACCTCTTAGCTTAAACTTTTGGCTAGGGCAAAGAATTTTTGCAGCAGCTGCCAAGCAAAGCAGAGCAAGACGAGAAGTTAGAAAATCATGATCAACAGATTGGGGAGGAGAATGGGGAATTTCATGCTGTGATGGCTCATTTGGCTCTCTTCATTTTGGGCTACTCTTTTGCACAGTGCTTGTATTTTCCTGCTGCTGGCTTGAAGTGAAAATGCCATGTGAAATGCTTGCAATGCACTCCCCTTAAAAAAAAAAAATAATAATTTAAAAAAAAAAGAAAAAAAGAGGGAGAGAGAAAAGCGGACAAAATTAATTTATTTTAAGACATTCAAAGATTTGAAATTGTGAAAAGCTGAACAGAGACTGAATGTTGATCCTTTGCATTATCAGATGATTTCTTTACACAGTGACACTTTAGATTCCCTGTTTTTATTTTTATTTGGTTCACCTCCACTTAAAACTGTAACCCTTTAGGAATTCTGTCTAGGAAACCCCCATTCAAACCATTGGGGATTGCAACAATCTGTCAGCACAGTCTTTTACTGTGTTTCCGTGTCATTTATAGATTAGATCTTGCATCACTGAAATATTTCTGCCATATTGTTCAAGATAAAGCCAGTAAATTCAATATGCCATTGTGTTGCTCCTGACTTGCCTCCAAGGCCTTGTTTTTCACAGAGTGAAAAAATACTTTATAGAAGAGTGGGAGCTGTCTGACTGTGAAATGGGCTTGAATAATAACACCAGACTCTCAGCTGAAATTTTATATTCTAGATGAATCATCAAGTACTCATTAAACATCTATGTACTGTAAGAATAGATAACAAATCTTCCCCTAGATCTTACCCTTAGGATCTGGACAAAAATAATCTCACACTGGAATGTGAAAATATCAAACTTGACCAAATCATCAACAGTGCTTTGGTTTCCACCTGATTCTAACCTTAGAAACACTTCCTTCTTGATGTTATAATAACACTAAGATAAGAGTACTCATCATCCTTAGAAGACCTGGTAGTGAAACAGGGAAAGGCCACATCCCAGCCTCCTTGGGCAAACTGTATTCTGGTGTAGATATCAAATGAGCATCTCTTCACATCAAAAATGTAAAGGTTATTAGGGCACATCATGAAACCAAAAAAAAACAAACCTCATCGTGCTTCAATCACATTTTGTTTTAATGCAAGTTTTACTTGTTGTCTGAAGGCTGTATGCTGATTAATATAATGGCAACACCTTGATTCATTCCAGCATGGGCATGAGTTTTGATACACATGAGAAACTGAACAGTAGTGTTGCATATATTAATACATGTTAAATGGAGTAAATTTCAAGCCATACATAACATTTGTAAACTGTGAATTTTGTTTGCACAAATATTTTTTATTTAATGTTTTCATAGCCTAGTTTAATTGCAGCCTCAGGAAAAAAAATAAATACATAAAAATAAAAATCAGATCTACAAAATCATGTACCATAACCTCATGTGTAGTTCCCAAATAATTTGTTTCTCACTACCCATTTAAACAAGAAGCCACCAGGAGCAGTTTTCAGCCTTCTTATTATGTAATCTTAATTGCAATATCTATGAACTTGGATGATAGTGCTTTAGTGATACGAGAGTCTGTAAATGGCTATTGTTTGCTAGCCATAAAAAAAGCTGCGTGATTGGCTTTGTATTTATTTATTTTACTTAATTTCAGTTTCGCTACATGTAGAATAATGTACGAATGAATGGGGTAGAGATATTTTCATTCAGAACAAACTAGATATCTACAAAATTATCTTAGTAGAATAATTTATTAATAGAGTTGCTCTGATAAATGTCCCTCAATTAAATCTGCTTTTACATTTCTTCAGCATGCTGTGATTAATAATTGGAAAGGTGATCTTAGTGTAAGTTTCTTCAGAATTTAATGTTTTGTTTATTGGACAAAACCTCATGCAAAGACTGTGTTTGTGTTCCTAAGGCTTACTTTTTGGAGAAAAAGTCAGATGCTGGATGGAGGAGGTGACCAGATGACGTGTTACGAAGTGACCCACCCCGTGTTGTGTATGACACTTTGCAGTGCAGCATCTTTTCTGTGACGGTGAAGTTCAGCTGGAGCAAAACAGGTATTAAAAGAATACGACTAGCAGAGGTGAAGAGAGGCAGGAGATGCTGTGGGGAGGGTATTTCTTACATTTCTTACATTAATTTGGGAGAGATGTGTTTTACACAGGACACATTCAGGGGAGAAGGGTCAATGAAGGAATGGTTGGTATTACAAGGCTGCAAATACAAGTGTGTGACAAAACCCTTAACTTATCTCCAATTTGTAGGCTTCTCCACCAAAGTCTATTTGAGTCTGATCCCCAGCTAACTTTCACCCTGAAAAAAAAATTAATACACGAAATCAGAAAGTATCGGTAATTCTGAAACTTAATTCATTGTAAAATATTTAAGACATGTGAGATCAAAATTGGGCAATAGACAAATTTTATTTAACTGTGTGGATTTCAAATACTTGATGAAAAGTTGTGCAACTTTGGATAGTGGATTGTATTGGATTACTCCTTATATTTTATGAAAAAATACGTTGTATAAAATTAATTCATCTATACAAGTGGCAAGGAAAATTTACTTGAGTTTTGGTAGTTTAACTGTCAAATTTGAATGTGTTCATTTGTCCAAAAATGCATTTGAAGCCTCTGCAATAAAGGCCAGTGGTAATGCCTAGTCTAAGTGGACTGATAAATATGACAAGGCACAAGAAACTCTTCAACAAATCTTAAAATGATTCTTTATACAAATTGGTGGCTATTCTACAGGATGCTCGTTGAATAGCTTTCAAAATATTTGTCAAGAAAATTTGTGCAAATCATTAGGTTTTGTTCATGAGGAAGGTTATACAAAGTGAGACTGACATTTCACATTGTCCTTTATTTGTGCTGTCCCTGAAAAACTGAGTACTTTTATATTCAGGCCTAGCTTCTTAATTGATGTAACTTTCCTAATGCCTTTAATATATAATAGACGGTAGGAAAGGAAACCCTATCAGTGTAGAGCTCTTAATCGCATGCATATATTATACTCTGCAGGATTTTTCCAGCTCATTTAATAGATTCCTGATGCCCTAGTAATTCTCTTTCAAATAGTGCTTATTTTAATCAGCTCGTAAGTAAAACTCCAAGCATTTCTCAATCATTTCATATTAAATGTAAGTAAAGAAGTTAGAAAAGCATGTGATTGGCAGCTGATTAAAATATGAATGTTTTAAAACAACAAATTACCATGTTAATATGTAAAAGAGACAATAAATAATTCCATAGCCTTGCTACTGAAATAGTTTACAACAAATGCATAGTACAGTTTTATGTCACAAATGAACCTTCTGTAATTAAACTTCTCTGAAAGAGGATTAATAGTTTTCTTACTATTATATATATATACATGTATAATGTACAGGGGGTAAGATTTGCTACTGGTTCAATTAAATAAAAATAAATATTTTGCTCTACTACATACCTTAGATACGTGTTTCGATCTCTTGAGTAAGAAGGACTATCAAATCTTTGGCAGCATGGATTTTCCATGGTCAACATTTGTTTTTAAAATATTTTGGAATGTGGTTTTACAGTTGCAGAAATATTGTTCAATTGTGCATCTTCATTCAAAGTCCACAGAGCCAGGAATACACTGGTGCTACCATCCAGGGATCTCTTCAGTTTGGTGATGGCATTTCAAGAGGTATGAAATGCTGTATCTCTCCACAGGGAGAGAGATTAAACAAGTTAAATCCAAACTCTGTGATAGTGTGCAAAGAAACAAACATATAACAGTCGCTGGGTGACAATGCAATTGCAACCACACCTATTAGCTGCTTCTTTTTGCTTTCAGCAGGAGAGAGGGTAATGTGAACTTTACTTTCATCCACCAGTGGGGCAAGAAAAAAAACATCCTATATTGTTGCTAAGACAAGTGATGTTAAGTGTTAGGGAATATTTTCATTTGTACTGTTGCCTTTCCCATGATTCCTTAAACAGGAATAAAAAATAAAAATAAAAAAAAAGGTTCTGAGTTCTCATTTTAGTAAACTGTAATATCCAGCATAGCAATGACTGTACACAAAACAGAACTGTTTGAATTTTTAAATCTGATTTCTTGTGTTGTGCTGATAAGAACTGTTAGAGTGGTGCTCTGCAGAATATCTGACTGTATGTAAATAGGTAGTAGTACAGGTGCCCAAGAGGTTGAAGTATCATCATCAGGTACTTTGGGATAATTAAGTTGTCATGGAGTTGTTAAGGTCTCCCCATTTGTATCTGTTTATAATTGCTTTTATGTAAAACTTGTCTTTAACTTCTGCCAGCTTAATTTTACACTAACGCTGTTGTGCTCCTTTACCCCCCTCATCAAGCCTTAGATCGTGAGGGATTCATCATTCCCTGATGTTCTTCTTAGGCAGTCAGAGAAACTTTTTGCATGGATCTTTAAAGTCCTGGTGGGACTTCTAGCACATGTTTGTGTCAGTTGACAATGAGAGTTGATCCTTTCCCTCACTTTCAGAGTTCTTGTTCTGGAGACTTGCTTTTCTCACAGCTCATTCCTTTCCTATTAAATTACATATAGAGAAACAGAGACAATGAAACAGACTTGTGAATACAAAAAATGGACCACCCATGCAGGCTGACAGCTGTCTTGTAAGGACAGCACAACTTCAGAAAAACAATTGAGTAAATTACATGGATAGCAAAAACAAAGCAGTTAATCACCTTCAGTGTGCCCTTCACTGCTGGCAGAAAGCTTCCCTAATGTGGTTTAACATGCAAACCAACAAAACAAAAATCTAATTGTCTGAACTGAGTATTTCTAGTGCTACAGTCACAGGAATGTTCTGTTGAAGCAGTCTTTCCCCTGTCAGGTTCATTTGTCAAAACCACAATGTGTTGGAAAAGATCTTGATAAACTTCTGGTAAAACACGAATAGGTCTCTCAAATGTACATTCACCAGGTAACTGCTAAGGTGTTCTGGAGACATTGTATGTTAATATTGCTGGGCTATATAAGCCCAGGAAGTCAGAGGTGAGCATCTGGGAGTTCTCATTCCTAGGTCACAGTGGGCTGGGGGGGGGGAGTTAGAGCACAAGTTGCAGATTGCCTGCAAGAGCAGATGAGATGCCTGGAAATAAATAGCTGAAAGCTTTTGGTTGACTTTGTTCCAAGCATTATGATAATTTTTAAGCAGTGTCAAACACATTTCACAGGAAATTCTAAAATGTAATTCTTTGTCTTACGAAGCTGTGTTAAACAAATAAATAAATAAATAAATAATCAGCTTCTGAGAGTTGGAAAATATGTTTTCATGAACAGAGTTTTTTGTTGCAATATGTTGCTGAATTTGAGATGTATGAAATTATGTATTTTGGAGGTAATTCCCTGATCCAAAACACCTGTTTGTACCAGAATGTTTTGGTTTTCTTTTTCTGAACCATTCTGGCTTTTCAAAGATGAAAAGAGTGTCTGTGTGTATAATGCTTTGATTTATCAGAGGTAAGCCATGTTGTTAGCAGAGATAAAGGTCTTTGTTTACAAGGTATCTATATCCTTAGAAAAAATGGAGTTTCCAGTAATTGAGTACGATGTCCTGAATGTATAGATTAAACTAGAAGGCCAACAGCAAACATGATGAACTTCAAAAGAACAGCTTCTCGTCTCTCTGGGGACCTTCATTAATGAGTCACCAGATAAGCAATTACCTTACAGTTCTTGTAATGACCAGGATCAGATACAAGCAATCAGCACAGTAGGCAACAAGAAAGCAAGCAGGAGGAAAAAAAAAAAAAAAAAAAAAAAAAAAAAGGCCTTTAAATCTTAATTATTCTTCAAAAGAAAACAAGCACAACTAGGGGGCAAATAACTGTAAGGAATATACAGAACTGAATCAAAACCTGCTGGCTCAGGGCAATGATATTTAGCTATTAGATGCATCAACGTTTATTTAAAGTTAAGCACTATGTTCACAGACCCTTCAGAGGAGTATTTTCCACCTGTTAAAAACCTAAGTAAGAGCTAGTCTTTGCTTCCACAGGATTGTTCCTCAAATTAAGAGCTCAATATTATTATTGTCTCTATTATAAGAGCCTCTAGAAGCCACACCATAGACTGGGACCCCAACTGCATGCATAGACAATGAAAGACAGCTTTTCCCAGAATTACTTAAATTGGAAAAGCAGGCATGGTCATTATGGGAAGATAAGAGAGGTCATCAGGACTGTTTGGTGATGTCCCAGTTCAGTGTCCTTGCCACTTAAACATCCTACCAGTATTTGTATCCAGCATATTTAGTATCATAGGTACATAGGGTTTATTTACCAGTGAAGGCTTCCCAAAGCCTGAATCACAGAGGCAATTTTTTTTTTTTTTTTTTTTGCAGCTAAGCAATTCTGTTGATCTCCATGGAATTCCCTGGGAAAATTCTTTGGTGATTATAGGAATATAAACTTTTTTGGTTAGGCTTAACCTTCTTTATAATTACGAACATATAAATAAGGTAGTGCCCATACACATATTGTTATTGGGGGAGTAGGATTGTTCAGAAAAAGTTAGTGTACAGTACCTCCTGAACTGGAAAGTTTAATGTCTTCCATCTGCACTGAACTGCCTTTTACAAAGAAGTCTTGTGCAGTGGGCGACAAAGATCGCTCTTCTATCTGCCTTGCAGCAGGCAATTTCTTTTCTTTTCACTGTCTTCCAAATCATCCTCATACAAGTAAACTCACTTTGGTCTGTCTTAAAAGGCATGAATGATCCAATATCACATGAATTTATTACATAACTATTTTTACACAATATGTGAGCCATATGTGTTTTTTGTTGGTGGTTGTGTTGGTTTATTTTGTTTGTTTGTTTCATAAGTTATTTCCATCTTACAAAAACTTAAAGCTGTTCAGGATCAAGAGGACAAAGAAGCAATACTAATTTTTTTTTCCCACTGTTAGCTTATATTTCACCGTTTTGAAGTCCAGTGTTCTCTGGGTTTTGAAAGGTTGAGTTTTGGGAAACTGATTTGAACTCACTTCTACTTCCTATAAAGCAAATAAACAAGACTGCTGTCAGAGGCAAAAAAACTAACAAAGGAATAACAGCATTTCCAATGCCTCTACAAAGTTAATCTGTTTATGTGGTAAGTGCTTGCAAATTCTATGAAATGTACTCTCTGCATCCACAACCAAGGAGATTTGACTTTAAAATTGATAGCTCACTTAGGATAACCTTCCTCCACAGAAGTATGCTGAGGAAGTCACTTATTTGCACAGTATTGTGGATTTGGCTCCAGAGTATTGTATGAGTAATTGTGTAATGACTTTCTCCTGAGTATGTTTTTCATAGTGCACTGTATTTCTCCTGCAGAAAGAATAATTATGTAAAGAACTATAATCAGTATATATTGTGCAGCTAAAAAGTGCAAGATAAATTGTACAAACATATATTTGTATAACAGGTCTGGCTCTGTAAAAGATAAAATTGAATATTGAAATTATGATATTTTATATCTATTTCTGTTCGTGTATAACTTAAGGTATTTTAACAACTTAAAGATTTGTTATATCTGATACAGGCTATTTAAAGTGGGAAATCACCAAAGGAAATACTTGTGTTTAGCATTCAAAGGTCCAAAATATGAGGGCTGAAATTGGTGGTTCTTTTGATTTCAGTGTTGGCTGTCATCATGACACTCCCTTAGAAAGTATTTCTTCAGTTCTCTTGGGAAATCAAACAAGCTAACAAAAATAATTGATCTGTTGTTCTTAGCATTAAAAAATAAATATATAGAAATATATTTATTTTATATATTAAAAAATATATATCCTAATCTTTCATCTTTTTGTATTCCAAATTGTTCTTTCACTTGGGACTTTAAAACAATATTTTACATATTGTTATAGAGTATGTGGTATGTCCTAATGTTGGTTTGGAGGAAGAAAGATGCATTTGCCAACATGCTGCTTTCAGCACCAACTAATAATAATAACAACAGATAATTTAGATAGTGTGATATTAGACCAATTCACAAAACTGAAGTTTGTCCTAATATAACATACTTCAAAATAAATCAAAAAATCATAAATCAAAGCTTTTCCTAAATAACTTAGATCAGCATGCTCTGTTGGAGGAGGTTTAGGATTTCTGGGTTCATTTTCAGTAAAACTAGATTGCAAAATAAGGAATTCAGATTAATAACAATTCTTGTTACTTTTATCAGTTATTTTTAGCAATATTATTGAGCCAAGGATATATTGCGGAGTACATTTCGACTCTCAAAAGTAAATTTTCTAAATACGAACTCATAGTAATTTCCTGGATCACGAACTTTTATGATTTGACATTATAATTATGTAGTATGCACAGATTTTCTTCTACTCTTTTTTTTTTTTTCCCTTCCCCCAGCATGCCTTTAAAATATCTCTCACTATTCCTGTTTTCTCTACAGCAACCAAAAGTGACAGCTGAAACTAACCTGCATAATTCCCTGCTGATTGAAAATGAACCAGGTGATTGCGGTGTCCTATAAGCTACTTAATGAACAGTCTGTCATGCAGCCACGCCATGATCATGAGTCAGACTCTTGTGAGTTATCTGGTTTCGGCATGGATTGCTGATTCTTCTTGAATCATTCTATCCATCTGAAAATAATAAAATACTTGATTGTTGTGTAATGCCGTTGAAATGGTTTGTAAACTGCGCTTCTACTGTAGTGGAAATAGGATAAATTGCATGCAACTTTTGAACGTCATTCAGAGTAAGCCTTATCAATTGTAAGCCTGAAACGCATCTTCCCTACAAAATTCTTCTCTACTAAACAAAACTTAACAGATTTTCATGATAGTCTTCCCTTCCTTTGGCACATGCAGTATTTTAATGAGTTATCCATTAATCTAACCTGAATTCATCAATATGAATAAACAGGTATTCATAGGACTGTAATACTGCTGATGGTAAAAAATAGAGCAAACTCGGTCAGTGCTCTCCTGTGACCCTCAACCCTGCCACTTCACATAGCTCTTCATGTTACTCTGTTTGGCTGTAGGAAAGATCCGAATCATGAAATACCTGAGCCTATTTACCAAAATTACACCTGGAAAGCACATTGGGTATACAAACAGATGACGTCAGAAGAAATGATGTCAGATTTGTAGTAGCTGTGGGTAGGCTGTTGCATATCCAAATCCATAAATATTATTTCATATTCTGCATGGGTCTAAGGAGCAATGAAAGCAAGCAACTTGCCAAGGTCACCTAATAAACTCTCCCAGTTGGTATTAACATTCAGAATCTCATGGCTCTCCACATCTATATTCAGTTTATCATCAGTGGTATCCTTTAATCATTATACAATCTTTATTTTTGCATCAGTGTGCTCTATTTCAACAGTTAATATTGACTATCCTTACTACGTTCATTTCTCTATGGGGTTAACAGATATTTACTAACAACTATCATGAGAATGTGACATGAGCTCATGACCATAGAGGTTCTTTATGGCAAGACATTTTCTTTCCAGGTCTTCCCTTTTGTTACTTTATATTTGTCCTTTGCTTTCCTGTTCACCCTTTCTTATTTTTCTTGACAACTTTGATGTCAATTGGGCTGACAGGTCAAAGTGAGCAATAGCCTTTCCTTGTGTTCAGATGAAGCAAGTTACACATGTAATATTCTTAGATGGTGGTGTGACCTGGAGCAAATCTCAGTTCATTCCCAAATGCAGATCTGTGGAATGGCTTTATTTATTTCATTGTTAAAATCTTTCATTCTTAAGGTATTGTGTTTTGTTTTGTTTTTTTTCCACACATTTTTGTGTCAAACTCCATTTTGAAGTTTTGCTCTCTGCTTATCCATCAGTCCCTGAGTTCTGACAAGTTTCATATCATAGTATAGGGCTGGTTTTGTTGTTGTTGTTGAGTGAGGTTTTTTGACTGAAAGTTTTGTCCTGGGCACTATTCATGATAAGGATATATTTTGCTGCAGCTGTCTGGCCATGCATGTATACTTATCAAAGCAATTGATCTATCATTTCAAAATGTAAGCAAAATCTAATGGGGGGAAAGGATGAAATATGCCATGTAACTGCATAACAGTGCTGTTTTGTTTATGAAATGAATGCAAATATAAAATTGCTTTACGTCTTCAAACAGTTGTTCTCCAGATTGGTACCTACTAGAAGCCCAGAGCTTTCTAAAAATAGCTAGAAAGTTTTTAATTATTCAACTTGAGATGTAGGCGTTTGATTTCCACGGGGATATATTCTCAGCAATTCAAACCCTGAAAGACTTCTGACAACAAGGTTTGTAAGACTGAAAGTGCTGTTTAAGACAGGCTAAACCCATTTGATTCTTACAGAGACTAGTGCCTCTTGCGATAGCAATTCCCTATTAGGTGCCTCCTTCACTTCTTTTTAAACTTACTGGAAAGAAGCTCTTTGCATGAAAGAGTTGAATATGTGTGCATTATATAACAATAAAACACGATATTTTCAATAAACTTATTGTATTATACATGTGAACTAATTATTAAATTATAAATTATACCTTTGCAGACTGGAAATGATACCAATTCTATTCTAAAATGAAAAATTCTGTCAAGATACAAAGGATTTTGTGTATGATTCCCTTTAGTATTAATGGCAGTTAATGTATGTGAATGGACACAGGGAAATATTTTGCTTTATTTTTCTTGTGGTACTCTATTCAGATACAAAAGAACAGTACAATGTAATTTTTAAAATTCAGTTTTTCAACATAATTATTCTATTTCACCTATTTCTTATTGTCATACTGAAGTTTCATGACTCTTTCAATGACTTCCTCAGTTTTGTGCTCAGGCTTCCTAGGCTGAACAGCTGTCTTGCCCCTGAACAGCATCTTGGTCTCATTACCTGGGTTTGCCAAGTTTACATGGCAGTGTATGAGTGTGCTGGATGTCTTCAAATCTCTCTCTGGGAGCTGTCACCTCCTAATAGAAGGAACAGCAAAAATAAGAAATGCAAATAGAATGAAGAATAAGCTGCATGTTATAATGATATCATGTGTGCCTATCTTTTTCTCCTCTCCTCTCCTCTCCTCTACCTCTCCTCTCCTCTCCTCTCCTCTCCTCTCCTCTCCTCTCCTCTCCTCTCCTCTCCTCTCCTCTCCTCTCCTCTCCTCTCCTCTCCTCTCCTCTCCTCTCCTCTCCTCTCCTCTCCTCTCCTCTCCTCTCCTCTCCTCTCCTCTCCTCTCCTCTCCTCTCCTCTCCTCTCCTCTCCTCTCCTCTCCTCTCCTCTCCTCTCCTCTCCTCTCCTCTCCTCTCCTCTCCTCTCCTCCCTAGAAGTTCAAAAAGACTTAATGGCTGTCTATTTCATCATGTGCATGTGTGTTTTCTTTTAGGGATGCACTGAAGTCTGGGTTGGCTAACTCCTCAAAAGATTTTATAAATTATTTCCATCCACTGGACAGGAGGAGGGTTTTTACCTGTTTCTATTCTGCTCATTATCATCCTCACAAAACACCACAACTTTACCATAACTAATGGTGTCAATATTTTTAGCAACTTGTTTACCAGGAGCTGTTTCATTTAGATTCGTATAGTGTTCTCTTTTAACTGCCTTTGCCCAAACAAACCTGAATGAAGTTTTTTATTGTAGATATTCCCATGACCTGCTCTAGTCGGAAAGTATTATTGGATTAATGAGGGTCACTGCCATGTCCTTCATTTCTGTTTACATATTAGAAGTACTTAAGTAGCAGATGAGAAAGAAAAAAAAAAATGGATTCTGTCTTAAAATATTTAAATTGAATTTAGAAGATTAAGCATACCTGTTTCAACAGCAGAAAGCATTTTTTAGTTCCTGATCGTTAGCAAAAACTAAAGAAAGACCAAAGGAAACATTTTCACTCGATTCACCATGAATAATTTTGCCTTACTGCTAGTTTTCATCTTGAAATGTAAGCCAGATATATTTCATCATTAACCTTTTGAACAAGGCCAAGTATAATTGGCAATTCTCCTGAAAAATCCATTTGTCTGTATTACGCCATTCCTTTTATAGAAGAAATAATTGTCATTTTTTTGTATACTTTTTTTTTTTTTTGCAGCCAACCTTTGTAAAAGATCAGAAATATTATAAAGCCCCTAAATGATATCCTATTTCAGCTAGGTTTGCCAAGCAACAATTTTTGATTTCATTTAGAAGTATTTCAATATGCTCAATGTCAAAGAGGAGTACAATTTAGAAATTTTGTAAAAATAAAGAGTTTTAGTACATTGAATTCTCACCCTTGTCTCTATTTAAGCCTGACAACAAGGTTCTTAGAGGTGCTCAAGCTATCTCTTAACATACCATAACACACAACTGAGACTTGGAAATTGTGCCATGGCATACACCTATCTTGTCTGAAATCACCTACTGTCAGTAATAATGCCCTTTGTTTACTGAAGAGCTAATCAAAAATTTGACCAGCTGTAACTGGAATTGCCTTTTAATATCTTAGCTGTCAACCTGCAAGTATGTCTTTTTGACAGTATATTTGCAGGAATATATATGACATAGTAACAGATAACAGAACAGCCTTAACATCTGGAGAAGAGACTAACTTCAATCAAAATGAAGGATGATATGTTCCAGTACTTTTATGACAAGTGGGAGAAGATTTCAGAGAAGGGCTGCACTAAGATTTTTAATGGTCCTTACTTACTGAATCACCATCTTTTGCATCTCCCCACCCCATTCCCCCATTGGTTGCTTGTTGATTGCTGAATATTTGCCCTTTTCCCCTTATCATTATTTAATACATTAAAAAAAAAAAAAAAAAAAAAAAAAAAAAAAAACCACCATCAGGGACATAATTTTTATTTCACCTATTAGTTATTCTTCTGCTGAGTACACTGTTCACTAGTGAGTACTAGCATGCTGTTTTACAGTAGAAATGACACAAAAGGGGCACACATTTTCATTATAAATGCAATTATCTAGTCAGTGGTTGATGGTTTACTGCTCCTTTGGCCCCCCAAATAATATATTAGACAGAAGCTGCAGTAATATGTTTTGATACTTCTGTCTTATTCCAACAAACTTTTAAAGTCCATGGGAGTTCTGCCCTTGACCTCCTCCCGAGCTGAATATAGAGCACTTAGTTGGTGGAATATCGCTAGCACTTAGAGATCTACAGATAAAAGCCACAAGAGTGGAATTAGATATTATCACTTTTGGCATTGCTTTCAGTTCACCTTAAAATACTCTTTTGGTACTGTATTTGCCCATTTTTGGCTTCTTACATTTCTGAATGAAATCCAGGCTAAAGTGTATGTCATGGAAAGCAGTTGCTATAAAGGTGCTATGTCAGTGGCCTCTAAATTTTACCATTTTTTCTTAAAAACCTAGAATGAAGTGACTTAGTGGTCCATCAGTCTATCAGTTTGGGAACCCTAAATCTCTTTTAAGATTTCAGTTTATTTCCCCCAAAGAGTATACGTGCACACAAAAGATAAATTGGTGTATCATCATAGCTGACTTGGATATCTTAATTGATTGCATCAACAGACAGGGTTTTAATTGGATGGATCTGACACCTACTAGTTCTGGCTTTTACCTATTAGAAGCAATGCTGATTGAGGAGAAGTAAATCTCTGAAGTGCTGCTTCTGTCTCCTGGAGAAGAGGGAAGGTAGGGTTAAAAGGAAACTCTGTTTTCCTCAATTTTCATATGTAATTTACTTAATGTGGAAACAAAGTGTTCACAGATTGAATTAGCTCATCATTTATAATACATATGTTTAATCCAAAAGTATAGTTGGATGGTGGTATAACAATGAAGTAAGTTTGCTATTTAGTTATTTTGTTATATGGAAAAGAGAGAGTTTTCTGAAGAAGCTATTATCTGAACAAATCCAGACTTGATGGGTGCATCCAGGTTGTTGGCTTTAGTATGTATCTGTCTTAAAAGGCTCATGGGATGAGAAAACAAATACTTTCATATCAATCCAATTATGCTTCTCTCTTTCTTTCTTTCTTTCTTTCTTTCTTTCTTTCTTTCTTTCTTTCTTTCTTTCTTTCTTTCTTTCTTTCTTTCTTTCTTTCTTTCTTTCTTTCTTTCTTTCAAGCTGTACCTAGAAGCCATTAGGTATTAATTTCTGACACTAATAAGAATACACTTGTAACATTTTTACTACCCCCTTATTGGAGGGTTTTCTGTCTTAGAAATAAATAAATAAATCAGATTACTACTGTCTAGTGTTATTAGGGAAAACAGAACATTAAGATTTCATATAATTTTATAACCAATTAGATTAGGCATTTTAGATTCTTAACTTTCAATGTAAGAATTACATGAATCTTTTTGATTGCAGGATACATCTATTCTTCTGCCACAGGGAATTCCCTTTAAAGGGTCTGAAATTAAACCTCTAGAGACTAATGCATTGGTGTGTCCAATATTGCAATAGCAGGTCAATGGCAAAATTGAGAAGAAAAATTATAATCTCACTTGTCTTCTTCAGACATCTTCATCATTGTTTGAATGTATTTAGTGCTTCAGAAATATTTTGTCAAATTTCTACTATAGGGAAAATGAGAAAACAAGGCATTATCTTAATGCCCACAAGTAAGGATAGGAACACAGTCTATATTTTGCTGAAATATGTCATTTTTATTATTTTTGAGTTTAGTTGTATTTGTACAAAAATGTTACGGATACATTAAGAACACTAATCCAATATACATCATACTGTACTACATCTGCAATCAATTCACGT
The DNA here is from genome assembly GCF_965140915.1 of Aythya marila. Taxonomy (NCBI): domain Eukaryota; kingdom Metazoa; phylum Chordata; class Aves; order Anseriformes; family Anatidae; genus Aythya; species Aythya marila. The sequence goes on from NC_139056.1 coordinate 3,557,966, forward strand.
TTTATGCATGTGAGACTATGCAAGCACAAGAAGCAGAGATGCACTCAGCTCAGTACTTAAGATAATACTACATTCTTCATCTGATACCTACTACCTCAAATGATATAACTTATGCTTGTGTTATTTCTTAAAGGCAGAATTCTTTTATAAAAGGCTGTAGAAAGCCATTTCCAATATGCTTGGTTCTAAGACAGCATTAACTTCACTGAACAGTGAAAGTAAGAGGAATCACTCATCTTGCCTTAAGGTCATGATAAAACTATAATCTGTTTATTGATAATTTTGCAGCCTTGTGAAGTGTTCTTTTGTGCCATAAATTTTACTGAGGTGTGTGTGTATATATATTTATATATATATGAATAATAGTATGTTAATTTCTCTGCTGTTTAAGCAGGATATAAGAAGATAAAATAGCCTAAATAGAATAGCTTCTTACAGTATTGTACACCAGTTAAAGTCAACTGGAACCCAACAGATCAATAGTTAAATACCATTAAAAATTATTTTGAGAAAAAAAATATCATAATTGACTTTACCATATGTTTCATTCTCTTACTACACTATCTTCAGAGTGAAACACAATCACTGTTCATAGGGAGTCTAATTGACTGTCAGTTAAGGCCTCAGTAATTGATTTCTTGACAGCTGGTAATATATCCATTGCTGACTGCATTAAAATATATGCTTATCCACTGGAGAAAGATGGGAAGCAGAGCTCACATGTTCACCAAATAGTACAAGTAGCAACAACTGCCTTCAAGATAGCTTTCTTGCACATGTTGCTTCATTTTCAAATCTTCCTCTTCTCTGCCTACTTAAGTCTTGAACATTTCAAAGCTCAAACAGTGAAAAGAGAGCTTTGGCTTTTGCATTCTCTTTTTATTCTGTAGCTTTGGCTTTTGTGCTCTCTCTGCAATTAATACCTGAAACTATGTTCAGACAATCTTGTGATTTTTGCCTGAAAGTTTGTTGCAAACTTTGTGTGTAGCTCTGCTGAGAAATCATGTATGTATTGACTAAATTTTGAGTTTGTTAAAGTAAGGACCAAGGAGTATATGGAGTGAGAGAAGATCTGACTTGAAAGCCCAACACTACACTGGTAACAGTTCTTCCAGATTATAAAACTGGTCTAATTTTGAAGGTTTAGACCAAAAAGAAGCAATCAATTTCCCAGATGAGCTCTATTTCACGTCCTCAATTTGTTTCTCTCATGCTTTGGTTTTCTGTGAGAGCCAGTATGTGCTGTTTTTAAACATTAATGCCTTTTGCAGTGTAACTGCTGTAAGAACTACTTTGTGTATGAAGATTAGAAAGTGAAAACTCATTTAGCTAGTGAGTGACAGAGGGAGAACAGAAATATAATGAAAGAAGTTTTGTGGGTGCTCTTGAATATTAAATAAATATACAGCAAGAATGCTTGATTTCAGAGAACAGGAAGGACAAAATCATCTTGCTTTAATTTTTACAAATAATTTTGTATAATTAAAGAAATTAAACTTCATTGAGACAGAGAACAGATAAAGGATGTTGATTCTGTAGGTCTTAGCTAACACAATTGTATGTTAACAACCCCAGAAATAAGGGAGTAAAAGTCTGTATGCATAGATAATGGAACCAGCAAGAACTGGCTTGACTACTGAAATCTGTCAAAGAAGGGAAAGGTCATAAGTTTAACAGTGAGGAAGACTTCTGGTCTTCATCAAAAGATGACCGGAGTAGGCCAGACAACCACCCAAGGACTCCAGTATGCATGCAAATATGGGATGGAACCTGTTAATGATTCTTCAGAATCATTACCTGATGAATATGCAAGAGATTTATGGGAAATTAAATGAATATGTATATATCCCATTAATATAAGAACACTTCCAGAACCATTGGTGTGTGTGTTAGGTGGAGCAATCCCCCACACACCCAGTTCTGTAATAAAGAATAACTGCTCAATGACTTTAGTTACTGAGTTTTCACTGCATCACCATGAAGGGTTCTAAATGGTTCTAATGGACAATACCAGTCTTGAGCTACTTTCTGGTGACTGGTTCTGTTGATTCCCACAGTAATGAATTTTATCAATAAATACATGCTGCTGAAAGGTTTCTTAATTGTAACCATTTCAGTCTTGCTTCCAACAGTTCATCACTGTGTGAGCTGAAGACCATTCTACTGCCCAGTTCTGCAAAAGCTTAGTAGAAAATTTACCATCCTACTTCAAGCTCTGAAGAGTATGAGTTTCTTTAAGCTCTAATTTGTCTCTTTATAAAATTTGTTCTAATTTTATAAATTGTACATGTTCTAATTTGTTCACGGACATAATGTGAATTGAATTACTTAAAAGGTCGAAAGTGTGTTTGTGTTTCTGCATTAAAAGAGCATATCTGTCTGTCTAGTTCTCCATCACAGAAGTATTTATGGCCTTTGGCATTATTATACACAAAGAAGGAAATTAAAATGTTTCTAGTGATTGTTCATTCTTGTTACGCAACTACAACTACATTTTTCAATACTTCTTGGTCAGTAATAAAGACTGCTGCATAGCTGTGAATCAATAGATGATTGGTGTAGCCTTTTCTTTTAATTGTCACCATCTCTACTACAGATAGAGCCAAAGAAAAAAGATTTGATCTTAAGAAAGAAATCGCCACAATAATAGAGCAGTCTTTAGTTCATTTTTTTTTCTCATCACACCAGTATGTGCATCCATCTATCACTATCGTAATGTGCTTTTGAGGTGTGAAAAGCTATTTGGTACACGTTCTCAGTAACTACCTCTGCATAATAGGAACACCAGAATTGAGAGTACTTTTCATTCACTGAACAACTGGAATACTTAGTAGATGAATAAATGAGCTTTTTAAGCAAGAACATCAGAGAAGAGACATATAAGATATTAAGAACCATAAAAATAATTTTCTAAATAATCTCTTCATGTTTATTTGATGACTCTAAATATTCAATATATTGTTAGATACTTATTTTAATTTTTTTTCCACATACAGAAAACTTACATACTTTATTTCTCTTTGTACCAACTGCAGTGCTGAATACGGCAGATTGTGATAGTAGCTATGTAACACCAACCATCTTAAAAGGTAATAGCAAAAAGAACTCTGTCAGTTAAGTACTGTCTTAGCAATTTTGTCCTTAAGGCCCAAAGAGTTTCTAATTCCTTTGGAGCAGCATATGCTTCTGTGTAAGATCAAATGGGTTATCTAATCTTCTCCTTGCCTTGTCTGATCCAAGACAAATTTTGCATTGTATCTAGATGTGGAGTTCTCTGTGTGTTCAAAGAACCGATCCGTGATCTTTCTGTAAAAATTGCAACCTATGAAATCAAATGTATCTGGTAAAGATTTTAATCTTGTGCTCTGGGACAGAAGTAACATCTGTCACTCTATCAGAATAAATGCCTACATCTTAATGATTGTGCTGACCCGTTACATAGATATTTTTATGCCCTGAATGGCAGGCAGCTGTGCTCTTTGAATATAGTGCCAGAAGCAGTAGGAAAGGGAAAGATGGGGCAGAAGATATGCCTTCTATCACACTGTGTACAGGATCTGAATATTTAGTATGTAATGTTTTGCTAAGTGAGCTGTTCCACCCTCTTCTTCCCTTAGGATCAATTTAAGATGAATATTGTGTCTAGAAGGAAACACCTTTTATTCCAGAGAAAAGAAATGCGGCCTTACAGTAATACGTATTTTTCATTTTGCAAGTAAGTGCTATTTTTCAATATTTGGGATATAGCAGAGAGAAGTGCTGGGCAAAGAAAGCCAATATTCTTTAAAGTATACATTGCTGTGGTCCCATTCTTTCATGACTGCATGTTTTCCCTTTCTAGCCAAATTAATGTATTTTAATGTTTTGTATAATTCTATGATTCCACTGCTGTTTTATCAAAGCAACAATCACTTTCTGAGAGATGATACTTGCTCAGCTAAGAGGAGAGTCTGTGTGCATGTCTGTATGCCCTATCCAGCTGGGTGGCTATGAGTTGCACTCTCATGTGCAAAAGAAGAAGAAAGAAGACCTACTTTACAGAAACTGGAGTTATCCAGATACATTGAAGAATTTAGTGCAGGATGAAATGACTGCTGCCTCTAAATCTAGTCATCTTGAAGTTCATTGGATCCTGCCACTTTACAGCTCTCAGTCCAGTAACGGCACCTGGGTTTGTTTGTCTAGTCATAAAGGAAGTCTACTCTGCTTTGTTGTTTTACCCTTGCTTGTTCCTACACACATAAGTATACAGATGTTGAACCCATTTCAGTGAAAAACATACTGAGCTCAAACTACACACTTGTGACTAGTGTTTCAGTTGTAATATCTTACTTTTTATAAAAATTCTTTCATCTGGGAGGCTTTGAAAGCTGCTTACATCATGAAGGCTGCAAATTATTTCTAAACAAGGTCTTACTACTTGCAAACTTAGATGTTATTTTGTAAAGTAAGATAGATTGAATTATTAGAGTCAAATCTTTAATGTTACTCTTGTTTACAGCACGCTTCCCTTAACAATAAATCTCCAAGCCCATGGGCACTTTCAATTACTGCATCTTCCTTGCTTAGCAAAGGAACTCATAAACTTCTCTTTCTGTCAGACCATCTTGAAAGATCTTTGTATGTAATGCAGACTGTGTTTCTGATTATTTTTATATAAAGAAAAACTTATTAAATGGTTATCTTGTGGGGTTCACCCCTCCTTGTCTGTGACAACAGTAAAAAAGTGTTAGACAAGCTCTGGAGACAGTTCTGAGTTTCCTTTGGTAGTCTTAATTAATAGGTTCTAAAAAAAAATATATATATATTCCTATGCATTGTGTAAAAGGGGCAGGAAATGCAATGGAACTCTTTAAAAATGGATCCTTAATGTTTAAGACTTTCATGATGTATAAAAAATGGCAATTATCCCCAATATAAAGACTTTCAAATGTACAGCAACAAACTTCTCAGTATTTCAAGTTTTATGAATTTTAGAGAAACCCAAAGATGCAGCTGTAAAGGCATAGATATCTCTCCTGCAGCGGAACTTATGACATTATTTGAAAAGGTGTCATGTTTATGTAAATAGTTTCTTGACCTACACAGATGGCAGAGAAAGATTCATGCTCATTTAACAGATGTAAAAACAAGGTATGCACAGGAAATGAAATTCAAATTTCACAAGTGTCTTTCTTTTCTATAACATTTAGAAAAAAGAAAAAAACAAACAAACAAACAAACAAACAAAAAAAACAAACATGGAAGAGGTAGAAATAACAGCTCAAAACTCCTAATAGTTTGTCTTTCTAAACCCTGCATATTTTCACAGAATCACAGTTGGCTGAGGTTGGAAGGGCCATTTGAAGATCATCTAGTCCAGCCCCCCTGCCGAGCAGGATCACCTAGAGCACGTTGCGCAGGATCACATTCAGGAGGATTTTGAATATCTCCAGAGAAGGAGACTGCACACCCTCTTTGGGCAACCTGTCCCAGTGACAACCCTCCAAGTAAAGGAGTGCCCCCTCATATTGAGCCAGAACCTCCTGTGCTTCAGTTTGTACCTGTTGCCTCTCCTCCAGTGGCTGGGCACAACTGAAAATAGACCGGCTCCATCCTCTTGATACCCCTCAGATATTTATACACATTGATGAGGTTTCCCCTCAGTCTTCTCTTTTCCAGGCTAACCAGGCCTAGTTCTTTCAGCCTGTCCTGGTATGACAGGTGCTCCAGTCTTCTGATCATCTTCATAGCCCTCCTCAGAACTTGCTCCAGTAGTTCTATGTCCATTTGGTACTGGAAAGCCCAGAATTGGACACAATACGCCAGGTGTGACCTCACCAGGACTGAGCATAGGGGAAAGATCACCTCCCCTGACCCTCAGGCAACACTCTTCTGAATGCACCTCAGGATACCATTGGCCTTTTTGGCCACAAGGGCATGTTGCTGACTCATGCTTGGCCCGCTGTCCACCAGGACTCCCAGGTCCCTCTCTGCAGAGCTGCACTCCAGCAGGTCATCCCCCAGTCTGTACTGCTGCTCGGGGTTATTCCTCCGTAGGTGCAGGACCCTGTACTTGCCCTTGTTGAAGGTTCCTTTCAGCCCAGCCCTCCATCTTGTTGAGGTCCCTCTGGTAGCACAGCCCTCTAGGGCATCAGCCATGCCTCTCAGCTTTGTGTTGTTAGCAAAATTAATTCTAAGATTGCAAGAAGCATGGTGTGTTTTGAATAGAAACCATTACCAACTCACACCCAGTGAGTCAACAGAAAAGGTGAAAAAGAAAACAAAGCCCATAAAATGAGAAATGCCATGACTCATGTTTTCTGTTAGTTTCATAGCTAACTTCAGAAATCTGAGCTTAGAAGCAACCATTGATACAGTAAGTAGAGTGACAAAGGAAACTGGAGACATTCATCATTTCTTAAAATCAGTCCAACATTACTTACTTAAATGTCTCTTAGAAAACTATTTGTAGGAATGCTCTTTGGACATGTTGATGAATATTGCCAGTGTCATGCTTAGCTGTTAAAGTAATGGCATATAATCTTTTATGCCTCTGTTTAAAAATATTCCTTAAAATAAATAACAATTGAAATATATGAAGCATACAACTCTATCACAAAACAACTCCAATCCCATTTTGTAACAGTAATGGGTAGATTGCAGCAGGCTTCACAGATTAAAAACATTTTTTGATGAATTGGTTTCCTATTTGTCAAACAGGATGCAAAATACAGGCTACCTTTCCATATGTGGTATACTAAGGTATAAACTCTACTTCTGGTAAGCAGTCCACATCCCTTTGTCATTTTGAGTGTCAAGTTTAACTATCTCCATGTACATTTTATATACTGACCCCTATAAATCTGCAGGTATTTAGTTTCATAATGTGATATTTGACACCTAAATTTCAAATGTAGAAAGAAATTATATGTTAGAATAAAAAATTATAGCACTCTGCCATCCCTGCTAAAGGTATACTAGCATCCACGAGAAAAGAATATTCTTCATTTGATAAAGTTTAAATACAGATAAGTTCATATTAAAAATAAAAATATGGAATCTATGAAAATGGTAATGGTTACATCAGCAGTAATACATATGTGCTTCTGACGTGGAAATATTAGACCTTTTTGTGCACAAGTAATGTCTATAGTTTGCTTTTAAAGATTTGATTTGATAAGAGTGCTTCCTTTTTCAGTTCTTTTTTACATTCTTAGCAATTAAATTATATGGGCAGGCAAGCCTGTCCTACAATATATAGATTTGATACCTCAGGCCTGGCAATCTGAGTCAGATACTGCAAATAAACTCTTGAAATTGAAAAACTGCCATTGGTTCATATTCTCAGACCTATTTATGAAGTGTTGTGAGGATGTGGAGGGGACAATTCAACAAGAACTGTGACTCCAAGGGCAGAGAATTTAAAAAAAGAAGAGGACGGGTCCTGCAATTAATTGTGTTTGAAAGTGTTAATGCTGGAAACAAAAGCTGTTGTAAATATGAGAACTAAAGGAAGGTGAAGGCCTGAAAAGAGCTTTTCACTGTTCGTTGTATAATTGGGTTGACTTTGGTTAGTTCATCACAGGTGCTGTGGTGTATATGGCCAATTTATATTATTTCCCTACCTTGCTCTGCTCTTCTGCTGCACTCTTCAGGCTTCCTAACAATGATAACCTAACACCAAGATGACCTCTGAAAGTATTGGGCCCCGGTCCTTTTGTCAGTTTTGGTTTTTTTTTATACTAAAGTTCGAATGATTTGAACTTAGGAACATTGACCTTCTAAGCCTATATGAATGAAACATGTTAGACATTTGGTGAGCTCCTAGTTATGGCACTAACTGGATCCTGATAGAACTTAACATGCCAGAGCTCCTCTTCCTGCTTGAAGACCTTTCATCCCAAGTGACTGAATGGGTCACAAAAGTCCCAGCCACAGTGGTCAATATAATTTATCCAGTGCTTTAAATCAGCATTTTGACTGTAGGCAAGGGAAATTTGAGCACTGTTCCTTGTGATAAGAAAAGGAAAGAACAAAACTGGTAAAAACAGTTTATTTCTATTAAATGCTTGAGTTTCAATGAAGTAGCATATTTTGGCAAAAGTTAATGTTGCTGAAATTTAACCAATTTATGCAGATTGACAGTTCCAGTTACTAAAAGGGGACCACAAGTGAGAGTAAGGGGTACAAGGTTTGAATAATGAGTCCTTGCAATGAACATTCCTTCTCTGCAGAGACTGCTTGGAAGGCTGTCTGACCTCTAAAATATATTAATCGTCTGCCTCTGATGTAAATCCATTTCAGAGGGAAAACATTCACACATTCACTGTTGCCTTTCATGCAATACATACAGAAGGGCAATGATAAATTTTGTTCTTTTCTGCTTATTTAAGAAGAAAATTAATTTTGTATGTAAGTAAAGGTGTTTTATAGAATTATTCTTTGTCAACAGAATGTACGATATGTCACTTGAGGTACATATACCTGTGATTTTGAGGGTGACACCTGCTAAAAATGACCTCCATCTAAAAAATTAGATTTTGGATACAAAACTAATATTTTCTAAAGCCAGATGCTTGAGTGACAATACAAAATTAATCTTAACAAGCAGATCACTTCATAACTGTTGAGAGCATTTGGCAACATTTTAAACTGAGTGTTAGAAGAATTAAAATTCCTTTGGCATAATTTTGATAATATGGATTAGCAGTCAGATCTATCACCCATTCTAGGAAAAACTACAGCACTTTCCAAATAAGTTAAAGAAGGGAGGGTGTCACTCAGTACTACAAAAATAACATTGTATTGCACTTGATTTAAAATAAATCTTAAATTCATAAACTGGAAAATAGAAAGAAAAAAAAGCTGAATGTGTTTTAATCAGATAAATTAATATGCTGATAATCTTGACAAAAAGCGTGATCCAGATATCCTTCAAGTTTAATGTTCGTATTTAACGACAGCTAGCAGCGACAACAACTGAGTGACTGTAGTTGGTTTACGTGGCAAGGTTTTGGTACCAGGGGGCCATAGGGGTGGTTTCTGTGAGAAGGATCTAGAAGCTGCCCCATGTTTGGTAAGGGCCCCACTGTTTTCCAGAGCTGAACCAATAAGCAATGTTGTTTTGCACCTCTGTGAGAGCGTATTTAAGACAGGGAAAAAAAACGCTGTGCCACACAGCAGCTGGGAGAGTGAAGGGAGTGAGAAAACAGCCTTGCAGGTGCCAAGGTCAGTGTAGAAGGAGGGGGAGAGGTGCTCGAGGCGCCAGAGCAGAAGTCCCCTGCGGCCTGTGGTGAGGACCATGGTGAAGCAGGATGTCCCCCTGCAGCCCATGGAGTACCACGGTGGAGCAGGGTTCCATGCTGCAGCCCGTGGAGGAGAACACGGTGGAGCAGGTGGCCCTGCACCGACGGAGGCTGCCGCCTGTGGAAGACCCCTGCCGGAACAGATTCCGGGCCGGACCTGTAGCCCGTGGAGAGGAGCCCACGCAGGAGCAGGTGACCTGGCAGGAGCTGCTGCCCGTGGGGGAGCCAGGTTGGAGCAGTTTGCTCCTGAGGGATGGACCCCATGGTATGGACCCATATCTGGAGCAGTTCTGGAAGAGCTGCTACCTGTGGGAAGCCCACGCCGGATCAGTTCATCAAGGACTGCATCCCGTGGGTGGGACCCCACAGCACAGGGGATGAGAGTGACTGAGAAGGAGCGGCAGAGAAGAAGTGCTGTAGACTGACCATAACCCCCATTCCCCCATTCCCCTGCACCGCTTGGGGGGAGGAGGTGGAAGAGGGTGGATGGGGGGTAGGTGCTTTTGGTTTCTTTCCTTTGTTTCTCACTTCTCTAGCTTGTTAGTAATAAGCAATAAATCTTACTATCTCCTTATGCCAAGTCTGTTTTGCCCATTACAATAATTACTGAGTGATCTCGTCCTTATCTCAACGTTTGAGCCCTTTTCATCATATTTTCTCCCCATTCCTCTTTGAGGAGGGGGAGTGAGAGAGCGGCTGTGGTGGAGCTCGGCTGCCCACTCGAGCGTAACCACGACAGTGACATAGGATGACACTTCCAACTGTAAAAAGACAAAGTTAGCCCATCATGAAATCGAATCTTAGCAGTTTCTTCTTCTTCATATCCTTGTAAGGAACAGCAAGATACTTGCCTTTTTAAATAACTCTCAGATCCAATTATTTAATATTTAAAATTATTTAATAGTAAGAGATGACAAATGACATTAAACAATTATAGTAACTGCCAAAATAATGCAATTTCCTACTTTTATTTTTGGTAGCTCAAGACAAGCTAAACAGTTAAATAGCTGCATAACCTAAGGAGAATGAAAAACAGTATACAAAAACACCCTGTAGAGAAAATGTCTCCTACCAATATCAGATGTAAAATTAGGAATCAAAAATGAGGGAATGAATTTAAAATACAGTCCAATTAATTCATGTTAGGAAGTTAAATGTTCTTGGATTTCAAGGCTTAAGAATACCTGAGTGTATGACTGGTCAAAAGCAATTTGCTATTGACATTATTATTGACAGGATAAAGTCAATTTTGAGGTCACATTGCATTTTTTTTTCCTTTCTGTTTTAGATATTCCTCTAATGATCAACTATAAAGAACACTGGAATTATTTCAATTTCTGATTAGGTATAAAGAAGTCAACCTCTGATACACTGTGTTGAACCTGGAAGGCTTAAATAGCCATAATTTGATTTAAGCAGCGAAATGAGCAAGCCTGTCATGGTAAAAGAAAGAAACTAAAGAAATTATGCACTAGTCTGACAGCTTTTTTTTTTTTTTTTTTTTTTTTTTCTTCTAGAGAAGCTTTGCAAAATAATATCATAGTTTGGTCACTTTGAGATTCACGCTCTTATTGACCACCTTCCTCAATCTCTGTAGCTGTAGGTTGCAATTTTTTTCCCCACATAATCTGTTATTCTCTGAAAATGTAATAGCTTGATATAATTTCTGAAATGAAAACAAAATCTTTCTAATTTCTTAGAGTCAGTATCATATTTGTCATGACTCATCAGCAATTGCTGAGTAAAAGAGGTAGCTACATAGAACTTAATCATTATTGCAGTGTTACAGATAATGTTTTCCTTGATTCCCTGAAGTTTATTGGTATTTAAAATATGTTACAAAATGCAGGATATGGGGTGTTTTGTTCTAAATTTCTAATAAGCTGCGGGAAAAAAATTAATAATAAAACAACATTAAATACCTGCTTCTGTCTCCAAATAATGGATGCAGCATGGACAAATCAGCAAAATCTGAAATACAACCTCTCTTTCTGTAGAACATTCTAAGTTATGTTATAACCAGTAAAACATGAGTAGTACACAAAAATACCATTTACAGTACATGCAACGAATAGAGTAAAATCAGTTTTGTTTTGTTTTCCTGAGCTGGGCTAAATCTGTTATACAGCAGAGGTTTTTTTTGTTGTTGTTGTTGTTTTGTTTTGTTTTGTTTTGTTTTTTGTATGAATTCAGTCCATTTGTTTTCTTGTGATAGTGTACAAATACAAAAGGATATTAATATTATTATGCCAGGTAAAAGTTTCATTGGATTAAGTGTATTTTGAGACTTATCAGTAAACAGTGCAGTAAATATAATAATAATCGTAAAGCATTCCACAGACTCACAAGCATATAATGAACTTAATTAGCATTAAATCAAAGCTAAAGCTCACCAGACTATTCATCCAGCAAAAAAAAAAAACATTTCCATGGGCAGTAAAATACAGATGATTAACTTTTTGATATTCATTAAATAAAGGATCTGTTTTCATTCTGGACCTTAAGCATCCAGTTAGCTTTCTCACAGAGTCATACCTGAGGAAGTAAGGGTTTTCTGGGCTAACAGACTTGTCCTACATAATCTCCATGGCAGGATGTTATCTCAAATAGTTCTTGGTAGTGTAGAATCTGCATGTGGTATTTTGCTACTCCTAGTATCATGTTCCAAAAAATATACCATCTCCCAGTATCAGCAATGCCTTAGGATGCCTTATCTGAAGACCTGAGTACTAAAACAAGTTCCAAGCACAAAAGGCTTTTGAATGTAAGCACACAAGGTGCTGTCTAGGGATATGTCACGTACTCTCTTAAAATCTCTTCCTAAGATCAGCCCTGTGCTGGGCAGATGAAATACTGCTTACAATAGATGTTCCACTTGTTCAAGTTGCATGAGTGTTTCTGAGAAGTTTGGCCTTAGAATTCTAGTTTCCAAGGTGTTTAAGTTTCTTGACATTGTGCCTCTATATAGAGATATTCATCACCATGTTCAGGACTGCAGTATGCATGAACAAGAGTTCAGGAATGCAGTATGCTATGCTGGCATGGGTGCAAAGGCAGGTATCAATATGGCGATCCCAAGGGGCTCAGGGTTACCAGGTTGCCTAAGGAAGTAGGTATTAGTCCAGGCTGGAATCGAATCAAACGAAGACAAAAGCTAAAACCCTTTTCCCTTCTCCCAGTTTTCCCATGCTCAACTTAATTCCCAGCTCTTCTATGTCCCCTCAACCCTGAGCAAGAGAGATCAGATGGGGAATGGGGTCTTTAGTCAGTCCATAACAGAACCTCTGTGTTGCATCTTCCCCTCACGCTTTTCCCTGCTCCAGCATGGGTCTTCTCTGCACCTGGAGCACCAGCATCCTTGGCTGTTCACTGGGCTGTTCCTCACCCTTTCCCCTCCCTGCCAGGTCCCGCTCTGCCTGGACTGAAATCTGTGTCCCCACAGTGGCGCCAGCAGTACTGAGGGGCTTAGGTGTGCCTGGCTGTGTCCCGCACAGGCCAGCCACGGCCTCTCCTCACACAGGCCCTGCAGCCCTGCTGCCACCAAATCCTCATGCCTACACCCAATAGAAAAGATAATCTCCATCTGTGGACTAAAAGCAAGAAACTAAATTAGGTACTATTTATCCCTTACTCTTTCTCTCTACTGTTAACTATAAAAGCAAGACAAGGGAAACTGGGCAGCAGAACTAGGCACATTGAGTACCTCTGATTTATAAATTCACATTGAGCCCAAACTTGGCTAATAACAAATAGATTGGTGTTCTCCTCTTGGTTGTCAATTTGCATATTGAAATAAAAAAAAATGAGGCTACTCATAGAAAGGAAACAGAAAATCAAATAATTTATAGACTGACTCAGTGGGTTGCACTAAGTGGGTTGCCTATCACCTGTTTTTAACCAAATAAAAAAAGCTGTAAGACCATTTGACGTCTGGGTTCCTTTGGGTACACCTGAACTCCCATTGGGAGCCTTTATGCAACTCCACAAACAACAGGACTCTGCGCCTTCTCTCTTTACAAACACTCTAAACGTAACACTAACAGTGACACTAAGCCTAACCCTAATTAGGACCCCAAAAAACACGTACAGTGCCAGTTTCTCCCATCAAAAAGTGCTCCCAACGGAAGCCTTTGGGTACACCTGAACTGCCTTTGGGAGCCTTTATGCAACCCCACGCACAACAGGACTCTGCACCTTCTCTCTTTCCAAACAACCCCAAACGTAACCCTAAATCTAACCCTAATTAGGACCCTAAAAAACACTTATGGCTCCAGTTTCTCCCATCAAAGTTGTGTGTTATCCCTAGGCAAAGTATCACGCGTACATTCAATCAGCTTTTGCAGCACACTAATTTGAGTTTATGAAGCATATTGTCCCCACACCAAAAAAAAAAAAAAAAGTGCTCTAGGGCTGTTGTGAGTAGCATGCAACTCAGCCTTACGTGATTAACGAGATTTTATTATTACTGCTAGCCTATACAAGCAGATTTACAAGTTATCCCAATTCAAATTCTTGGTGGCAAGTTCCTTCTGTGCTTTATGTTCAACAAAAAGTTCAACACTTGAACTTTTCTTTATCTGAAATGTAAAGTTTTTTTCAATAGAAACATTTAGCATTTTGGGACAAAGACATAAAAGAGCATGGTGTAAAACTTGGGAATGGATGATATGTTTTGCAGAAAGGCATTATAAAAAGTGTAACTTTTGAATTAGGAATTATTACAAAAATATCAGTATGATCATATTATGATGATAAATATAATAAGATTCTGTATGATTACATTAATCATGGGGAGAAAACTCAAGGTTTTCTATGTTTATTTTAAAGTTAAGAATCTTACTGTTAAATCAGTGTTGGATTTTTTTTTTTAAGCATTTCATATTCACTAAAGCTGTATTAGCAAACTTTTTTGCTAGAAAAAGCAAGAAATGCTCCTTGCTTACAAACGAGTGACACAAAATTTAGATTTTGCTCTGGGCCATATTATGCAACTTTCTATAAAAGATAATATTAAGTATTAAAGTATAATTAAAATAGAAGTGTTAGTTAACTTTGACAATTAAAGAAATATGCAAAGTATTTTAAGAAAATTTATTTTTCTGCAGATAGCCAAGTGTGGCAGAAACCCAAAAATTAACTCCAGAAGGAGGCTATCAAACTGTGTAGTCACATTGTCATTACTCAAAATCTAGCCTTGGTTTTTGTTTTTCTCTCATTGCCTTCTCTTAAATATTGTTGCTAAACTGAATAAAGACAGGAAGTGGAGTTAAATATTGTTAAATATGTAAATAAAGATTATAAGTAATTAAAGTATAATATATAACTGTTATGCTAAATATAGTTAACATGTAAGGAAGGTCAAGGTGTACAAGGGGATAAAGCCCTATATTGTTCCAAGGAAATCACTAACAAAGTGGTTTTGGTCCCTACGCAGGCTGGGCCAATAGGAGGCGCCTGCCTGGGAATATAACTATATCCCCCACCCCACCACAACCAGGTGTTAGTAAATCACTCAAAAAATAATTTAGAGCATTTCAGAGATTTGTTTCCTTCAATTAAAACTTCGAAAACACATAAAAGCCTGATCCTTTGTCTTCTAAAATTTTGTCATTGATTTCAGACAGAGCAGTATAAGGTCTTCAGCAGACATTTAACTGACATAACTGCTCTCTCTTTTATTTCTTCTGGCTACACTTTAAAGCTAAGTAAAAGCCATTCTTAAACACAAAAGGAAAAGCAGGAAGGGAATGATAAAGTCTGTGATTCAGAGAAGATGTGCTTCTGCCTTTGAGGCTGAGCCACTTTGACAAGAGAATAAAAGCAAAGGACTTGCTCGTGTTTACAGGACATGTATCCCAGAATGCACTTTGCATCCTGGCTACACAAAGAAAACAGCTCATCAGCAAAAAGCTTTCTAATAAATCTATAAAGACCTCTCAGCCCCTTCCATTTTGTTTCAGTGATTTTTTCAAGCCATAGGAATTGTCTTAAACCTTTACACCCTCCACACCTCCCTTGTAAAGCAATGGTCAACGTGTAGCATGGGAGAATGAAGTTTGTTTTGCAGTGTATTCACTGATTAGCCTATAAAGAATTCCTTCTTTATTTGTCCCAAATGAACATCAGTTGCTAGTAGAGTCTGCTAATTCATACCTTGAATTAGGTAATTTAGTTTCAGAACTTTTTGTCTTCTTTTACAGCCTTATTCTTCCTCGTTTGGAGACTACTGTCCCCTCCTCTTTCCCCCATTCCTCAAATCTTTCACATTTAACTGGTTACACAGCTAGGAATATAACACTTCAAAGATATAAATAATAATGAGCTCCTTTAATAAAATCAGGCATAAGTTATGCAGCAGATGTCAATTATAATGGATTTTAAAGGTTTTGATCTAGAACCTGGGTGGCATTACATTTAGACTAATAACTGTAACTATGATTTATGTGTTTGCAACTGAAATGGTTTCAGTGCTTCGATATACGTCCAAAGTAAAATTTATAGTCTGCTACAGAATGTATAAATAATGAACAGCCATATGTCATATTGCATTTAAAAATTTGACTTCTTCCACAGCCAGCATAAGGTAAAATGAATTAAAATTTTAAGTTCATTGGGGATCAAGTTACATTTTAATACCTTAAAGGAGCTCCACAAATACAAAACTGATTTAATTACTTTTTCCCCAGTAAAAGATGTTTTTAAGTTTGCAGTTGTATTTAAATTAAACCACAGCAAAAAGCAAAACATATGCTGATATATATATATTTACTTTTCTCTTAAAAATAATTGTCAAGTTTTCCTCAAATAGCAAAACTAGAGTAACTATTGACAAAGAAATGGTGAGAAAAAAAAAAATGGAAAGAACACACAGTATATTTTTCAAATGACCTCAAGTGCCCACTTAAACTTGGAAGAAAAATGTGATCTATATTTGGTATCATGACCTGCCTGTGACTATATGAATACACACAGCAATATTCCAGTTGGTCATCTGAAAATTAAAAATGCACCAGACTGATATTTGCAGTCCATTTGCAGTACAAGAACTGTTAGCGTTGACATTCTTCTTCAGAAACCTTTTCTAAATCTTGGTTTATGCTTTTTAAATCTCATAGACCAAACTATTCCTCTTTCAGTTATTTTTGAATTTTATTGCTATTCTGTTCAAAGATGTGGATGCATTCTAAGAGGTTGATGCATTTTGTATAAACAAAATCATAGAATCATAGAATATCCTGAGTTGGAAGGGACCCTTAAGGATCATCAAGTCCAACTCTTGACATCGCACAGGTCTACCCAAAAGTTCAGACCATGTGACTAAGTGCACAGTCCAATCTCTTCTTAAATTCAGACAGGCTCGGTGCAGTGACCACTTCCCTGGGGAGCCTGTTCCAGTGTGCAACCACCCTCTCTGTGAAGAACCCCCTCCTGATGTCAAGCCTAAATTTCCCCTGCCTCAGCTTAACCCCATTCCCGCCTCTCGACACCTCCTTACGAGGAGGTTGTAGACTGTGATGAGGTCTCCCCTCAGCCTCCTCTTCTCCAGGCTGAACAGGCCCAGTGACCTCAGCCGTTCCTCGTATGTCTTCCCCTCCAGGCCTTTCACCATCTTCGTAGCCCTCCTCTGGACACTCTCCAACAGTTTCATATCCTTTTTATACTGTGGTGCCCAGAACTGCACACAGTACTCGAGGTGAGGCCGCACCAGCGCAGAGTAGAGTGGGACAATCACCTCCCTTGACCTACTAGCGATGCCGTGCTTGATGCACCCCAGGACACGATTGGCCCTCCTGGCTGCCAGGGCACACTGCTGGCTCATATTCAACTTGCTGTCTACCACGACCCCCAGATCCCTCTCTTCTAGGCTGCTCTCCAGCGTCTCATCGCCCAGTCTGTACGTGCAGCCAGGGTTTCCCCGTCCCAGGTGCAGGACCCGGCACTTGCTCTTATTGAACTTCATGCGGTTGGTGATCGCCCAGCTCTCCAACCTATCCAGATCCTTCTGCAAGGCCTTTCCACCCTCATTCGAGTCCACAACTCCTCCAAGTTTGGTGTCATCAGCAAACTTGCTCAAAATACCCTCTATTCCTACATCCAGATCGTTTATAAAAATATTGAAAAGTACCGGCCCTAAAATGGAGCCTTGAGGGACCCCACTGGTGACCGCCCGCCAGCCTGATGCAGCCCCATTTACCATAACCCTTTGGGCCCTGTCCGTTAGCCAATTGCTCACCCATCGTATGATGTTTTTATTTAGCTGTATGGTGGACATTTTGTCCAGTAGGATCCTATGGGAAACTGTGTCAAAAGCCTTGCTGAAGTCCAAAAAAATCACATCAGCTGGTTTCCCTTGGTCCACCATACGGGTGATCTTATCATAAAAGGAAATCAGGTTAGTTAGGCAGGACCTACCCTTCACAAACCCATGCTGGCTGGGACCAATGACCGCTTTGTCCCCCAGGTGCGCCTCAGTAAGTTCGAGAACCATCTTCTCCATGATTTTACCAGGCACTGACGTGAGACTGACAGGCCTGTAATTGCTAGGGTCTTCTTTCTGACCCTTCTTGAAAATCGGCACAACATTTGCCAGCTTCCAGTCTACCGGGACCTCTCCAAATTCCCAGGATCGTTGAAAAATAATTGAGAGAGGTTCCGCGATGACATCCGCCAGCTCTTTCAGCACCCGGGGATGAATCCCATCCGGACCCATGGACTTGTAGGGATCCAGGTGGAGTAGCAAATCCCGCACACGTTCAGGGTCGGTTGGGAGTTTGTCATCCCCACCATCCCGGCCCTCCAGCTCAGGGCACCCTGGGTCCCGAAGCCCATCATCGGCATTGAAGACAGAGGCAAAGAAGGCGTTAAGCGTCTCTGCTTTGCCTATGTCATTGTCTGTGAGGAGACCTTCCCTATCAAGGAGCGGCCCTATGTATTCTTTAGTTCTCCTTTTTCCATTCACATATCTAAAAAAAACCTTTTTATTTTCTCTCACAGACACAGCCAGCTTCAACTCTAGCTGTGCTTTGGCCACATGAACTTTCTTCCTACAAACACGAACAGCATCCCTGTATTCTTTCCATGACACCTGGCCCTCCTTCCAGTAGCGAAACACTCTGTTTCCGCCTAATCTCCATTAGAAAGTTCCTGGTCAGCCACACCGGCCTCCTGCCCCGCCTGCCTGACTTGCAATATTTAGGAATTGCCTGATCTTGTGCTTCTAGGAGGCATCGCTTAAAGAATGACCAGCACTGGTGGACATCGTAAATAGTAAAACGGAAATGCCATAAACTAACATTGGAGTAGGTTATGTTTACAGTGTGTGTATAAGATCTAAAAAGTTGCTATCACTTTAGTAATGGTGAGCAGTTAAAGATAAGGGCAGACCACAGACATTTAAGGCAAGCAGAAGGCTCAGAACCTCCAGGTGCCTGTTGTTATGAGAGGCCTATGCAGTGACTGCAGTGTCAGGACTGATGGTGTGGCCAGCACTAGTAAGTGATGGTGGGGTCTCCTCCGAGACAGGTGTGCTGGGCCATTTGAGGGGTAAGGCACTGTTTGGCTGATATAAGATGAATCTGGCAGCTTACATTAGATTAATTAATATTGCAGTCCTTTATTTTAAAAGGAGATTTTCTGTCAGTAAAGAGCAGACAGACAGTGAATTCAGAGTGTGGAGTGAATGCTGTTGCAGATGATAATTCAAATGATATAGAGATGGACTTGAGCTCATTCCAATCTGTGAAAGCTGGTGGTGGGTGTACTTCTTTTTAGTAAGAGTCTGTTGGTGTGAGTATTCCTGAAAGCTCTAACACATTGTTCTTAGCACGACTGGCTAGTAAATGCTATTATGCCACTGTCAGTGAATGACCTCTGTCAGAGCAACCCAGGACCCCTATGGGCCAGCAGTGGCTGGTTTTAACACATACAGGGTGAGGCCTGCTCCCCTGAGCTGTCTGAAGCTCTTGGAGGGCCCTGAGAAGAACAGGATTGGCAGGATGCAGCAGGAACTGGGCAGCACCAGAAATAAGCACTTGGCCAGTGCCTGGGCCGGTGCCCGCCTCTGTGCAGCTGCAGGCAGGCAGGGCTGAGGGCAGGTGACCCTGCTGTGGTAAAGCAGAACAGGCCTGGCCTAGGGAGGTCCCAGCCCCTCAAAGGGCCATGTGAGCACCCCAATCCTTCTGGTGCGGGACTGGGGCTGCTGGCAGCCGTCCTGTCCCCTGTCTGTCCCATCCCTCCATCCTGCTGGGGAGCCAGCAGGGCCAGAGGTGTGAGGATCACAGAGCATGGGAAAAGTCTAGTTATGTTTGCGCATAATGATTTGAAGAGTGTTATTATCAGTGATTCTCCTCTGTAGTAATTTGGACAGTACACATCAAGATAGTTATAATTTGATTAATGACAACTGCTTTATTATTAGCAGCTTATAAGGTGTTTTCCATTTTACCCATAACAGATGAGGCATAACAAGATTTTGATCCTATGGGAAACAGGTTGTGCTAACATTTGATTCTGGAAGCCCGTTCTTCTTTCTTCTTCAAATCAATTTTTCACCAGCAAATGTTTCTCAAAAAAATTAGGTAGCACTTCTGGTATTTACTGAAAGCAAAGCACTTAGTATTCAGCATTGCTCATGGCCTGAAGCTTCCCATTTCCTTTTATATTGGAATTTTATTTCCTTGAGCATGTTATCAGGGCCAAACTTAGTGAGCTGCTCGAGAAACAGAAATAAATAAATGAAATATTTGTAGTGAAGCCATCAGCAGAGATAACATATATTCCTCAGCAGACCCTTCTTTTGTATTATTGGGAAGTTACCTAACTTCTCATAGAAAATGCTATTGATTTTTAGCTTGTTTTGTCAACTAGTCAATAGCCACACACAGAGCTACTTGTGATATGTTCCTTTTTTTTTTTATTTTTTTTTTTTTCTTCCTGTTAGAATAAGTGCAACTGTATGTTGTGCCTCTAACATGGTGTTTTTTTCTCTTGAACTTTAGGTATTAATACATATCCTTGGTTTATAAATTTTGAAATCTATTTTATCATCTGTCTAAAAAGGTGTCTTAGCTAGGATAGATGCTTTTGCTAAGAAATGGTACTAGTATCTTAGAACTAATATGCCTTTGAGTTTTGACAGATATTTGGCAGCAGATTGAAACTGGGTGCCTGAAATTGTTACTGCTCTCACCTTGTCTATCACAGATTTAGTTTGTCTTGCTACACTCGGCTGAAAACTGTAGCAGTCAAGGAGTTGGTTTATGAGTACCTCAGACACCCCTTTTTCTCAGTAATGGCAACATCTGTCAAAGAAGAAGAGCAGAAAAGTAGGATGGGAAATGAGGAATGACAGTGGTTTGAACATTCTAGATGAATTTTTAATATATTTTTGAATAATGCAGTTGGGCAAGCTAAAACATTAACAGAAAGATAAGTGGTTCAAATTAGCATAATTTATTTTTATTTTTTTTCATAGGATTTAAGTTTTGTCATTTTTATTTTTTGAAAAGGGGGGAAGAAGAGAGAAATATTTTATGTCTATCCAACATGTTTTACCTGAAATAATGCATTTTAGAGAACCAAGGTGCTTTGAGCTGAAACAAAATAATGTGCATCTTCCTTTACAGCCTAGGTGTCTTTTTTATTTTTGTATTTTTAAAGTTTGATGTCTAGGCAAAAACATCCTTTATAAAAAAGGTTGTTTGATTACTTTTTTCAATTATTTTCACCTTTTAATGGCTGAATTATTTGTTGCATTTGCAAGTAGGTACTTTAAACCGCATTTTTGGCACACATTGTAGTTTAAACAAATATTTCCCCCAGATCTAATTTTAATTTATTTCCTGACTGAGGCAATTTCCATTTGGTGAATCATTTTGTTGTGTATAGATGTAGATGCAGCTAGTCCTTGGGAGGGAGGCCTATAGAAGATAGGCCCAAAGCACAGTTCCACCAGAGCAGCTAACAGGGGCAGCCAACCAATGCAGTAGTTTGCACAGGAGGGCATAAAGGGTTCAGCCTAAACCATCTCATGCATGGTAAGTGCAAATTATGGGGTGTGGAGTCTGGTGGCTGACATCAAGATGAAGGCTCCCACCACACCCCAAGGTTTGCAACTACAGAATAAATTCACTGACCTTAAAGGTGAGGGAACACCAAAAGTGCTTTCAAGTGAAACATCTGGGCAACTGGTCCCTAATCACACAAGACCACCAGGAGAAAGCAATAGCTGATGACTATAGGTAGCTCCCCACTGCAAGGTGCACAGGCACCCACCTGCCAGCCTGATCTGTTGTCTAGAGAAATTTGCTGTTTGCTGGTGGCCTGAATCTGGGATGTTGTGGAGAGACTGCCAAAGCTTGGCTGATCCTCTGATTATTGCCCCTTGTCTGTTCTTGCCTGTGGGCACCAGTGATACTACCAGGGGCAACCTGAAGAGGCTACAGAAGTGGCTACAGAGCTCTGGAGGTGATGGTCAGGGATATGGGGATCCAGATGGCATTCACCTCAATCATGCTAGTGAGAAGGGGTGTAAGGTGAAGGACTCTGACAGAAGAATTTGTTGCAGGTGTGGTGTTGGTGACAGAATTTTTATTTCTCTGATCATGGGATCCTATCTGAGGAGCAACAGTCTGCTTGGGAGGGATGGGATCCACTTCTTTCAGCAGAGCAAGGGTATTTTTGTCAGTGGAACGGCTGACCAGGTAAGGAGGGCTTTAAAACAGGAATGACTGGGGGAGGCAAGAGTTATCAGCACCCCTGCAAGGCACAGATGGACATGGCTGACAAGTAAAGGACCTGCAGTGATGTGAATCTTCAAACTGCTAGCTCCTCCATGATTTGGTAGTACTTTACCTCTCCCCTCCTTACATAACTGCAGCAGGTGGGAAGCTGATTTTGCTGGTGAATACTAGCACTGTAACTTCCAGTTAGAGCCCTCTAAACTTTGGCTTTCAATGTTGTCTCAGACCATCTGTCTTTGATTTAAACTGAATAAATAAAGGTCCACGAAGTTACTCTTCAGAAAGTTTCTTCTTTACCCTTACCCCCCCCCCCTTTTTTTTTTTTTTAATTTAACATGAGCTTGAGTTTTTCTGAATTGCAGTAGATTCGTTCATGAAATTTTTAATTTTTCATACTACTCTGTTTTTTCTTGATACTTTTGATATTTTCTCAGCTTTAGAATTCTGGACTTATGGTACTTTTGTCTGAATCGCAGTCATCAGTTCATGGCTCACAAAAAGGACTTTCATCTTTTCTCTGTTTGTGTTTTGTTGGTTTTTTTTTGGAAAAACAAAAACAAAAAACACTTCTTATTACAAATGGCATCAAATCTTTTTCTGAAATAATTTCAAATAAATCCACAACTCTGAATAAACAGCTCTTTTTGAACATCAAAGCATCAGTTCACCTCCAGTTATCATAGGAGTTTAGTCTTGGGCATCATAATTCATCATTTAGTGATCAGCTTGCTTATTGCTATTGAATACCAGGTAAAAAGATGGGTTTGTGGTTTTTAATTTGAGCAGTTTGATTCAGTCTCTAAGAGCTTTAAGAGATCAGTGTTTCGATACTGGATGAAGTTCTGGGATGTGATCATACTCCTCTCAATGGAAAAGTAAATTAAATGATGATGAGTTAAATTTGAAAATACGTTTCCAAAATTGGCAAAATTGAGATGCAAATTTATAAAAAACATGGAATTCTTACATTGCTTTGAAAGGCCGAGGTCTCCATATATCCACTTTCTTTCCTGAGTTTTACAGTCCAATTCTTTCCTGCCCTATTTGTTCAAGAATATTGTGTTGTATTTTTCTTGGTCTTTGGCAAAGTGCTAGTGGAAAAGTTAACCCAAGTATCAAAACTTAGTGGTAACTTGTAGATCTCTGTGTGGGCACCTGTTACTGGTGACATCCCGTAATCCAATGTTGCCAGTTTTCTGTCTACAGGATCAAAGGTTTCAGAAGAGATTATAGTCACAGACAGACAATTAATCATTCCTCTGTACCTTATCAAGAGACGCTGCTGCCATTTTCTCATGTTACTCAAGAGTATGGAAGAGTTCTCAATAGGAACTTACTTCTCTCTAGATCACTTTAAACCGTTCCTAAAGCTTTTCAGAGAAATGGTCGCTTTTAACTTTTTAGTTTGTGTGTGGTCTTTAGCACTTTTTTTTTGTTGTTTTTTTTGGGGGGGGGGGAGGGGACAGGGTGGGAATTGTTATTGGAAATGAATTTTAACAGAAGAGTATTTATGAAGTTAAGAAAAGGTCAGGAGACCTTCAGAGCACTGAAGACTTGGGGAAATTCAGTACCAGATGGATCTGCTCTCACAATCTTATCAGCTTAATAAATAGCTGGAATCATCTCCTTTAATGCAGACACTTAATGTCCTAAAAGTAAATCGGCATGTATTTTTTGAAAAGGTATAGCTCTTGCTTTCTTTATTTGGTATCATGCCCACAAATAAATATGGCACTCATGTAAAGAAAACTGTCAATAAATAGTACTTACAGTATTAGAAACGATCCATACAATACTTTTTGTTGCAGATTTACATACAATTTCCAACCTATTTAGGTTTATTTTTGTTCAGTAGCTTCACCTTGAAAAAACAGCTGTCATTACTGAATTGAACTTTTACATTCTACAGGTCTATAGCTTCAATCATGTCATTCTACAGTTGCACAGTACTTCTTTTGGTGCTTAGGAGGGAAATAGAAAAATTGTATCTGCAGCTATTCATGTCATTGATGGATAAAACATTACTCTCTTTTCACCTTTTGTCACTATTCCAACTGTGCAGCAATTTTTAAAGTTGATCTATTTCACAAGATATATCCTTACAAGTTCATATATTGATTTGTGACTCATGATCAGGTAAAATACTTCTTGTTGTTGTTGTTAAAACTGTGATGATAAGAAAATTATTCATTTAACACTACAATTGCCAACCCTGCCAAATTATCATTTTTGAATTTTTTGTTTTGTTTTGTTTTTTCCTTCCTGTTAGCAAGTCTGTAAATACTCACTAGGTAAGGGTCTTCAGCCCATACATATCTTTGAAGTTGCTTTTCAGATTTTTGACTGGACTCGGGAGACAGCTTCTGATTCTGGATTGGAGTTGCTGGTTTGTATCATGACCTCGTGAGGCTGATACTGAAAGCAGCAAGATGAACATCAAATTATTTTTCTCAGATCAATGAATTTTTGAATAGACCCGTGATTTTTATATTTTAAAAAGAATCTTTCTATATTACCAGATACTTAAAGAAAGTAAGAAAACAATACTTTATAGAAGTCAGTTTTTAAAATGGCCACAACTATTTTGACTATATTGTCATCGGTTGTTACTATTGTATTACCTAAACTGCAGGAGTCAAAATTCAGAAACAAATCAGTTTTCATGTTGACATACTTCTAACTAAAGGGGAATAAAGAGGGAGAATAAGCTTTCAAGAGTCTTACTGTTGTATAGTAGGGGGAGAAAATGAGCCTGCAAAGTAGATGCAGAAGTGATAAAAAAGATCACATATTCTGGTTATAGTTCAAGGCCTCAGTTAAAGTTGCTTGTGAGAATGTTATTTACATGACAAATTTATGCCACATTCAAACAAAGGTAGAGAAGCAAACTGACATAAATATTGGTTTATTTATTTTGATTTTTTTTTTTTCATAATTTCCCCTCTTGATCAATGTTCCTTACAGTTGTTTTCTTTGGGCCAATTATCATCATCTTATTTTTTTCTTAAAGTTTATTTTATCCTTTCTGTATTGCTTTGGGGAACCAAGTAAACAGTATCTTTCTCTTATTCCTACATTCCCAAAAGTTTTCTTTTCATAATATACTATAGCCACTTCCAAAGGATTTGTGATCTCCTGTGATCTGATACTTCTGTTGTTCAATACATGTGAAGACAAAAAGATTCTGGGGGTGTGGAGTTTAAGCTGCTTAGAATTCAGCTAATTATATGCAGTGTTTCCAAGAGCCTGATGATTTCAGAAATGTGTGAATCCAAATCAAAGCTCCAAGTTGCAGATTTTAAGAACAGTAATTTTTATTCAGGATTATCGCTGTTGCTGAGATCTGCGTTTGCAAGACAGGGGAGAAGGGGAACTGTTGACTTCTTTTGTTCCATTGTAATGTTGTAGATACAATGACTATCTGGAAGGTTTTTCTTTTTTTCTGTGTTTTGTTTATGAACTATATTTATCCTTGAAATAAAACAATCTTGTTATAGTGAGAAAGATACTGTCCATTGAGATTAGGAAAAAAAAAAAAAAAAAAACTTTCTTGATTTTAATTTTTTTTCTGAATTGATCTTTTTAAAATGAGATGCTACAGGGTTACTTTGGAGAATGTAGGCTACTCTATGCTATCTTAAAATCTGATAAAGCATCATCTCAGTCTCCACGGTGTCCTCAGCAAAAACGTGAAAAATTACATAATGCACTTGGTGTTTCTGGAGGTATGGACATGTGCCTACATACAATGCTAGAAAGTCTCTGTAGGCCTTCTTCAAAGTCCAAAGAAAAGATGACTGAAAATTTCATTCATCCTCTCAAGTCAATTTAAGTTAACTTTTGGTAAGTTTGAATAAGAGATTCAAAATAAAGTGTATTTAGTGCCCCAATTTCCCCACGTACATGCCTCAATGAGTCAAAGGGTAAAAATTCACCCACGGAGACAGTTTTCCAAAGGAATAGAAGCAATTAAGGTCAAATTC
The DNA here is from genome assembly GCF_965140915.1 of Aythya marila. Lineage (NCBI taxonomy): Eukaryota > Metazoa > Chordata > Aves > Anseriformes > Anatidae > Aythya > Aythya marila. The sequence goes on from NC_139056.1 coordinate 3,583,976, forward strand.
AAGTAAAATATTATCATTCTGGCTGTAACAGTCCTGCCTCTCTAGGAGCCAACTTGGCATTAGCCATACAGGGGAAAAAAAATAAAAATAGTTTAATCAGCATTTTGAGTTCCTATGTTGAAGGGCTAACAACATGCCAGTGGTGTAATTGCCTCAGATAAGCCTGACATGCCATGTGGGAGGCCTCACCAATATTTCCAGGCCTTAGTGCCACAGGTTTTAATGTGTCTGTTTTACGGTCTGTAACTTTATATTTTATACTTGGGCCGCATCCCTACACAGTGATTCACAGGTCTTGATAGGGTGAACCATTGACTTCAGTAAGATTATTAGCAATAATGAAAATATACCAGGAACTACAGCATCTTTGCTAATAGATTTTTTTTGCTGTAGAATTATTATGAATTCATTTTACTAAATTGAAATAAATATCTTAATGAAATTCTGAGTAGTTTTCAAGTGTAGTTCATTAAGTTAATTTGCTTTAAAATTAAATGGTATTAAAATGTTATTAATCTAGTATTAGTGGAATATATGAAACTGGATTTTGCCAAAATGAATAGAAAATAAGTGCTTTTAAAAGTATTCATATTATAAAAAATATGACAGCATGAAGTATTTTGTATTTACCGATAATCATTCTGGATCCAGTCATGAACTCATCTATAAAGTAAACAGGAGTAACATGTTTGACTTTATATACAGAATTGTTTATTGGTGCAGGTCATGACAGTGAATGAAAGTCACATAGTGACTGAGGATACCCAAGTGTATAACCCTGTAGCATTTGTCAAGTGCCCTCTCATCTAACACAAAATTTTCATCAGTTTAATTTCACTCTGATTTGTAGTATGATCATCATGAGAAACTCATGAATTGAGAGATGACATTGCATTGTGGCTGAACATCTATTTTACCACTGCACATTTGTTCATTGAGCAGTACCGCCTTACAGGCTTGGTGCAGTACTGAAAAACTGAGAGTTTCTTGGTCGTGCTATGTGTGGCTTGAACTGGGAGATCCTTCCAGAACAGTGCTAAAATATTGTATGTTTGTATTTAATAAGCAAGAGACTTCAAGGCACAGATTCATTTTACCGCCTGGGATTTTTACTTCCATAGCCTCCTTTAAACTCGGAAGTTATTCCCACATTTGATGTGAACCACAGAATACAGCAAATTATATGCTACTGCTATCTCATCTTTCAGCAGTGTGACTGGAACTCTCTACTAGTATACACGATTTGTGAGTGTGTCCTGGTTTCAGCTAGGATAGAATAAATTTTCCTTCTAGTAGCTGGCAGGGTGCTGTGTTTGGGATTTAGGATGAGAATAATGTTGATACCATGCTGATATTTTAGTTTTTGCAGAGCAGTGCTTACACTAAGCCAAGGACTTCTCAACTTCTCACTCTGTCCTGCCAGTGGGCAGGCTAGGGGTGCAGCAGGAGCTGGGAGGGGACAGACTCAGGACAGCTGACCCAAACTGGCTAAAGGACCTGAACTATTCCATCCTATCTGGTGTCATGCTGAACAATTAATATGGAGACCTGGCCGGGGTGGAGGAACTGGCTGCTCCAGGGATAGGCTGGGCATTGGTCAGTGGGTGGTGAGCATTGCGCATCACTTGTTTTGTACACACTATTAGTAGTAGTACTATTATCATTATTATCATCATCCTTATTTATTTTTTTTTTCTGTTCTGCTGGCCACGTCAAACCACAACAGAGTGTTATAAACTTGGTCTGTCTGAAGGATATAGGCAGGCAATATAGTACTTCTTCCAAATGAAAACTGCTTCAAATGTAACTGTGGGTTATTGTTTTCTCTTTTCAAAAGTTCTTCTTAAAAGACATTAGAATTATATGCTGATGGTAGATAATCAAGAAAATCCACAGTTTAGGGAAAACATGCCATATGTCTTCTAATTCCAGGACACAATAGGGTATCTCCTTAATGACTTCCTCAGTGCCCCCAATTGTATCTCGGTGTTAGAAGACATATGGAGCTTTTTCCCCTTAACTGTGAATTTCCTTCCTGACACAGTTTTTTCTTACAACCTTAATCTGCTTTTAATGTACTGCAGTTGTCTTTTCCTGTCAATAATCCTTTATCCCTTGTTAGGCAACTTCATTACAAATGACAGAACTACAACTTTTACATTTGGAGTAAGATGAATGCTTAAAATCAACTAAATTTTTCAGTAATTGAGCAACAGGAGAGTTTTGAATTAAATTTGGTATTTTATGTTAGACTTCACATTGTAAAACCTGTGCATATGGGGCTGCTGATGGCATAAATGTTTGCTGGTATTCGCTGTTCTGTAGTCTACGTGTGCATGTGTGTATAAAAGTTCCTAATGTGGTGACAGTTTTTGGTTTGGAACATTTTATGAGATACTGGATATCAAAATAGACTTGTTTTGAAAGCTAAGAAGTTTTGATTATTTAACTATCACAGGGTGCAGTTTGGATATGGTTATATAAGGAATAACATTAAGAACTGTAGTCGCAGTTTACAGGCTGTGTCTTTTCTTTTAAATTTTTTATATTTTAAATTAGTGATGTACAGATTTCTTGCTGAATATGGCTATGACATACTACTGTGCAGAAGTTACAGAAAGATCAGAAAAGAATTTCCACACTTTTTTTCAAATTAAGAACAAGATTCAAATTCTACTATAATAAATTTATGAACAGCTAGTCTTACTGAGTTATGCTTTTATTTCAAAGATTTTAGACAGAAATAATTATAATTGGAAATGACCTTACTTGATTCAAACCATGAAGAAATCAGCAACACTTTTTATAAGGGGGTGAAGATGAATTTAAAATGCCATGCATGAAAGATGATATGAAGATGATTTACATTGTGATACTGAGATTTTTTTGTGATACAACAGGGCCAGAGTGGCAGTGCAGCTGTTTGCTATCCAGGACTCCTGCATTTAGGCAAAAACCAGTGTCCTTCCTACCAGACGGGAGAGGCTTGACCCTGAATTTCACTCAAAGCAGATGCTTTATTAAATGAGGGTGATCTGAAAAGCAGCATGTATCAAAAGTAGAGCTGGCTTAGTTTGCTCGTCTCCTACCTAGAACAAAGCTGGAAATAAAATTCGGACACTGATTCACTGTCCATATGATAGTCTGTTCCTAGAGCAAAGCAGAGCCTCATGTTTCTCAACGGTGATGCCAGACCAGCACTTTAGCTCTTAAAATTCAGAGAAATATTTTTGATTAAAGAGGAGAATATTGTAGGAGTGTATTATAGTTCAAGATTTTTACTGTTTAGAAGGAAGTGTCTTGCAAGAAAATGTGCAGTAAAATTTTTAACCTAAATTTGAAGATTTCAGTTGCAGTCAGAATTTATTATACTAACTCTGTTAACAGAGTTAGTAGGAAAAAAAAAATGATCACCTAATTTTTATAATTTATCTATAATGGATGGATACTTATTGTGAGCCTGTAATGGTAGACTACACTGAGGAACACTTCACTTGGAGTAATGGACTGTCTGTAACCGTAGGAATGATTTGGGGCTTGAAAGCTAACTTTTTAGTCAGTGAAATTCTTGCCAAAGAGAATACGGCCTTTGCGTTTTGCATAGGGTTGTCTGATTTCTAGCCACACCACAGAAATTCCCAGTCTCCTGAGCTGTGTGATATTGCCCAACTGTGGAGTTTGGAAAGCTTCCTAGTGGTCCGCCGATTGAAACGGTTTTAGATCAAAGCTGGGGAGGGTTTGGCAGGGATGATGGTCCATGAAAGTGGCAAGCAGGACTGTCTCATAGCCTTCCCTCCTGTTGCCAGTAGACTATTTGGATGAAAACAAAGAACTGAACAAATTCTACAGATGCTTGAGAAAATCTTCCTAAAAATGTATCATTTATGAAAGCTCATAAATAGGAGCTTGGGTTTATCACATCCTTAGTGCAGGAAAATATTTCTTTTGTGTACATGTATTAAGAAAGACTCTGTAGGTTGTTTCTTTCTCTCTCTCTCTCCTTTTTTTTTTTTTTTTTTTTTTTTTCTTTTTTTTTTTCTTCAGAATGGGGGGAATCAGTTGCTTATTGTTCACTGGAGTACCACTTAGTGAAGAAAACACATTTCCCTCCCCTCCCCTCATGGTTACTGGCTGGTCATCACAATTACCAGATGCCAAGCTGTAGAACACAGTTTTCCAGAAAGTGGCATCTGGCTTCTTGGCAGAGTCAACAGCCACTTGTGTTGATGGTTTTGGAGCTGCAGCTGGGCCTGGGTGGCTGCTGAGGGAGTATATGGGCCACCCTGTCATTCTAGATGCTATTTACCTTTGGCTCACCTTTGATTCAGAATCATTTAAGCATTTGTGCCTTTTTATAATGCTGTCAAACATCAGTCTTTCAAATGGCTTTATGTGGATCCATTTGCCATCAGGAAGAAGAAAGACATTTCACATGCACTTACGTTCTCCGTGTGTGTATGAACTAGAAAGCTGCTCTTACGCTAGCAGGTGGTTTATTTATCCACCAGGATGCAAAGTACAAGCATGCATATTAAGCCATTAATTTAAAAAGGGAAAAAGAAGAGAGGTAATCTGCTAATCTTTTGGTGAATGCAAACATGTAATCATACTTGATTATGTTCCACAGTTAAAAGAGGCAGAAGGCTGGACTGCTGTGTTAATGTTTTGCAGCACAGAGGCACAGTCCTCCTCAGCACGTGCAACGCACCAGGGTGGGATGAGGGCTGTGCCCAGGATTTCCCTGGGATGCTCAGTTCCCTCCAGAATGCTCCAAAACACCCTGATCCAGCTACCAATCTCTTGTGACTTCTTGAGGGGAGGAATAATCATGTTATCTCACAGTGTTTTACTTCCCTGTTTGTCCGCTTCTTACCATGCTTCTTGGGGCGTACCTGAAAGTGGTAGTGGTCGGCACCACAGGGAGTGTTGGCAGTATTTGTACTCAGCAGACTCAGCTTCTGCAGGCTGTCCCTGTTTACAGAGGAATCTCTTTCGGTGCTGAAATACTAGCAGTGTATCTCTGCTGTGATGGTGTTAGGGAAAATCTGAGTACAATTGATGGCACTTTGCCCTTCTTTTCTTTTTCAGACTTTAGACTATCCATTTTCTGACCCCAAAGCATTGCACCTTTCATTTTATCCACAGTATGGTTGCCAAGATGGCAACCCCATGGTGATGTTACTGTATGAAAATATGCAAACGGTCCTTGTTCTGATTTTAGCAATAGTATCTCAGATGCAGAATTATTGCTATTATATCTAACTGCTAGTCCACACAGTGGTATTTAAAATAGAGTGGTGGCAAGGATTCAATGTACATATATTTATTTATAACTGAGTGACCTTCTGTTCACTGATATTATGGATTCTAGCTAGGCATAGGGATTCAGTTTCTCCGTGAATGTCCGGCTCAGTAATGTCTACAATATGGGTTTTGGTCTCCTGCAAGTAGTGACGAAGCCTTTGACAGCATCCTGTGGAAGATAGAGCATACCTGAATTCAATTTGCTTGATATTCTTTGAGCAAGCTGCAATTCACTGACTTGGTATAATTTTTGATAAGCAAAGGCTAGGGATAAAATCCCATATGGTCTTTTATATCATTCTACTTGGTACCTGGGAATGCAGAAGACTCTATCAGTAAAAGAATCTACAATGTTCTGAAGAGCATGAAAAACACTAGAAATGCTGCACAGTGAGAAACCTTGCAGTGAACTTAATATTGCGTTCAATTTTATTTTTCTTTGATTTTCATACACACATGACCTTATTAAGTTTCTAAACATAAACATATTCTTTTTAAAATATATCTTCAAAGTATACTTGAATTCTAGCCCTATAGGGACTTGCCATATCAAAAGAAATTTGCTGACATAAACTGGTATGTAGAGCTTGATCTATTCTAATATATGATTTTAATGTTTCTCATTTTCTTGCCTTGCCAAGTCACATCTATCACACACTGTCACATTTAAGTTTCCTAAATTACTGCTTTTAACTTTTTGTCACTTATTCAGCATAGAGATATATTCTAAAGCTCTTTTTTTTTTCTTTTCTTTTTTTTTTTTTTTTTTTTTTTCCTTGTGATTGTATCTTAATATTAATAGTTTGAGGGGGAAATGGAAGTTTCTGCTCAGTTAAGGAGACAGCACTTTTTGATAGATTTGGGATTCAATATTGTCCTGGTTTCAAATTCAAGACCTGATTTAATTTCCAAGCAAAGCATAGAATTCAGTGAAGCAAATGGAATAATGGCGTGTGCAAATGGGGAGGATGTTCTGAGCATTGTAATTATGAGCAAGACAAAATGTATCTGCTCTGCATCTGTTTACCCATGATGGATAGATAGATTCATTTCCTATTGTTTGTACTACACGTATTGATGACAAAGTGCTCTGATAAATTATATTATTTTGAGGATAAGAGGAAATAATAATTGCACTCTTTAATCAAGCTGCTTTGACCTCAAGCTGACAATTCCAAAGTTGCTTCTTTCTATGTTTCAGGCTGATCCTAAGCACCTCAACATTTTAACCATTAAGTGTATTTTAACAGCTATGCACCTCTGAAGATTAGGGAAATATGAAAGTATTTCCAGACATGCCAAATTTTGTGTTGCATTATGTCTTTAAACCCAGTTCCACTTTTAATATTGCTCTTAATTTCAAGCTTGCTTCTCATTTAAATAATTTTATCTTCTGGTTTCTTATGATACCAGAGACTTTAGCATCACTTCTATGAGCTGACTTTCTTCTGATAATCATTGCCCAGACCTTATCATACTGTAAACATGAAGCTGACATTCAGCATTACAAAATGTACAAAATAGTTTTACAAGAAAATAAAATTATTTTTTCTTTTGTAGGGTCTTGGAAGCTCCCAGAGGCTGCTAAATTAAACTTCCATATGTTCATATGAACTTTCATAATAATGAATTAATTGAATTTAGTTGGAGCTCTGGCACAGCTTGGTCAAAGAGACCAACCCAATCACTGCTAAGGCAAGCTTTTAGTTTTGCTTGAAGCATTGGCATATTTTATAGAAAGATGCCCAGATTTTTATTTTTATTTTTTTAATCAAAAGGATAAAGAAACTATCCCTAATAGCCTGTGCCAGTTATTGGTTATTTGGTAGGTAGAAAATGCATGACATCTTGCTCCTCTGAATTACTCATATTTAACATGTGAGCAATGAAAATCATTGTGCCTCTCTGTACCAGATTAAGAACTGGTGTTATAAATAGCTTCCACAGTCAATTGCAAGCCATGATCAGCTCAACCCTTAACTTTCTCTTAGCTATGCTGAGATAATTTGGTTTTTAATCCTCTGACCATCATATATTGTTTCCAGACCTGATGGTTGCATTCTAATTGCAGCCTTCAGTTCAGCACCAATTTAAGCAAAGAGTCAGCCCAATAAATGCTTATTTTTAATTTGAGTGGAAGCTTAGTATTGCCTAGGCTCTTTTTTTAGATGGTGGGAAGGTGATGAATTCATAGAACCATTGAATGTCTGAAGTTTAACAGGACCTCTGGAAATCATCTGGTCCAACCCCCCTGCTCAAGCAGTCTTTCCCAGGGACATATCTAGATGGCTTTTGGAGATCTCCAAGAAGAAGACTCCACAACCTCTGTGGGCAACCTGTGTTAGGGCTCCGACAACCATAGAGCACAGAAGTGCCTCCTGGTGCTCAGAGGGAGCCTCCTGTGCTCCAGTTTGTGACCACTGCCTCTGTGCCTGGCCCTGGGCACCGCTGAGCAGAGCCTGGCTCCATCTTCTTTGCACCCTCCCTTACAAAGTAATGCAGGTTTGCTGTGTGTCTAACTGGTGGAAGGACAAACTGGTTTGTAGGCTCTGTGGCTAGAATATTTAAAGGAATATTTGCAAAGAGGAGAAAGAGGCATTTTTATGACTATTTGTGAGAAGATTTTTGGTGTTCTTGGAGTAACACGCGATTTGTCAGGAATGCTCAATAGACCTATCAGGATTATATTTCTTACGTTAACTTTGCTTGCATCCCTGTCTGTATTAATGCACAAAAATTATAATAGCATTATTAGCAATGCATGTACAAGAGTTTGCTTGTTTTTCTTGGTAGCATATATACAGATGTCAGAGGCCCATTGTTCATAATCAATTTTACACTGTCAAAATGGAAAATGTATGTGTGATGGACAGGAAATATATTAGCGAAACTAACACCTGAGCTTCTGAAAAATTCTTTGTCATAAAAGGTGAGAAAATACCACGTTAAAATTGTGGCAGATGATAGCTTGGTTTCCTTTTTCAAGTGAAGTTTTTTGCTGCCAAGCGACTGTTCTTTTACGTGTATTTAGATGGAACAACACTTTACATTCAGTATACTTAGTTATGTTCGATATCCTCTGCTGCAGTTTTCTTTTTCAAGGGTATCATTCTGTCACCCAGAATGTGAAGTGTTTGTACTTCTGTTCTTTAAGCAGAGCAGCACATTTATATTACATGGAAGTTGCACTTCAGTGATTTATTTTCCTCTGCAGAAGTGTGTATGCAGCACCAGATTAGTTTGCAATAAGATAGTCTCATCTTCCTCTGGTCACATAGGGCAAATGCATATGCATTTGCTAGAAGAGGAATAAAAATTGTAATATAACTAATCTGCATTTAATCAAACTGTCCATCTGGGTAGCAGAGCTGGTGAGGGGTCTGAGCTGCGATATGGAGTTACTATCAGTGAGGACCTGTGAAAGTGGGGCTGGAGGATGCAAAAATGATTAGACGACTGGAATATTTCTTCTACAAAGAAAGCCCGAGCAAGTTGGGGTTGTTCAGCCTAGAGAAGAGAAGGCTCTGGGTAGATCTTATTGCAGCTTTTCAATATATAAAGGGTCTTATAAGAAAGATTGAGAGAGACTTTTTATCAGGCCCTGTTGAGATGGGACAAGGGGAAATGGTTTTTGCTAAAAGAAGGTAGATTTAGATTAGGTATTAGGAAGAAGTGTTTCACTCAGACGGCAGTGAAGCCCTGGCCAAGGCTGCCCAGAGGATCTGTGGGTGCCCCAGGCAGGGCCCAAGGCCAGGCTGGGTGGGATTTGGGCAACCTGGGCTAGGTGAGGTGTCCCTGCCCATGGCAGGTCTTGGAACTAGATGATCATTAAGGGTCCTTCCAACCCAAACCATTCTATCATTCCATGATAAACAATTCTATGAATTGGCGATTGGCTCCAGGGCATACGCATTCTGCAGCGGAGCGGGGGATCAGGCTGGGCAGGGCTAATTTTTCCAGCGTTGAGCCTACTTGAGGGAGCCACCAGGACCCAGCAGCCCTCGTGAGGGAGGCTGACGAGGCGTAGGCGGAGCCAGCAGCGCCCCCTCCCTGGCCGTTCAAAAGCTGCCCCTAGGGAGCATGAGCGACCAGGAGCATGGCGACCAGGGCAGGCAAACAGGGCGTGGCGCGTCAGAAGGGAGTGGCACGGCAGCTCGAGCAGGCAGGGTGAGCAGGAAGGGCAGAGTGCTCTCCCCCTCCCATACGAACACCACCTTAATGACAGTCGTTAGCTAGACTGCAGTGGTCTCCACCAGGCACAGTGTGCTCTCCAGAAAGACGGTATACACCCAGACTGACTGCCCGTTCAAAAATGCAGCAGTTCAGGTCACCGGGTGCAGGGAGTGTCTGAACCTGTTGCTGCCATTGGCAGGAGGCAAAGAAACTATGTGCGTGAGGTGTGAGCAGGTGGATGACCTGGTCCGCATGGTGGTGGAGCTCAAGGAGGAGGTGGAGAGGTTGAGGGATATCAGGGAGTGTGAGTGGGAGATAGACTGATGGAGCAGCTCCCTGCAGGGCCTGAAGGAGGGGTACCAGGGTGAGACACTCCAAATGGGGGTGGACCCCTGCCCTGTCGCTGTTGGGCAGAGAGAGGGGACCTGGGAGTTGAAGAGGAATGGAGACAGGTCCCTGCTCAACATTGCAGGCGATGCCCTCCCCCACCGGCCCCACCTTCCCAGGTGCCCTTACACAACAGGTTTGAGGCCCTGGAGATTGAGAGACCGGTAGCTGAGGAAAAGGTAGAAAGTGTACCCAGGAGGATGCCTAGGGCGTGGAAGTCAACTCCATGCCTCAGGATTGCCTCCACCAAGAAAGAAAGAAAGGTTATTGTTGTGGGAGACTCTCTTCTCAGGGGAACAGAGGGCCCTATTTGTCGGCCTGACCCTACCCGTAGGGAAGTCTGCTGCCTCCCTGGGGCCAGGGTCAGGGACGTTGCCAGGAAGCTTCCCAACCTGGTTCACCCCTCCAACTATTATCCTCTTTTGATAGTCCAGGCGGGCAGTGATGACATTGAAGAGAGAAGCATTGAGGCTATCAAACAGGACTTTAGAGGGCTGGGGTGATTAGTGGAGGGAGCGGGAGTACAAGTGGTGTTTTTGTCTATCCCTACGGTGGCAAGGAGAGGTACTGACAGGACACGAAAAGCCCACCTGATAAACACATGGATCAGGGGCTGGTGCCAGCACAGAAATCTTGGGTTTTTTGACCATGGGGCGCTTTACTCAGCACCCAGCCTGATGGCTGCAGATGGGTCCCTATCTCCAAGGGGAAAAACGATCCTGGGCCAGGAGCTGGCGGGGCTCATTGAGAGGGCTTTAAACTAGGTAAGATGGGGGATGGGGCTGAAACAAGGCTTGTTGGAGCTGTGCCAGGGGGAACAATGGCAAGGCTGGGGGATAAGGCAGTGGCCCAGCTGAAGTGCATCTACACCAATGCACACAGCATGGGTAACAAACAGGAGGAGCTGGAAGCCATCATGCAGCAGTCAGGCTATGACTTGGTTGCCATCACGGAGATGTGGTAGGACCACTCTCATGACTGGAGTGCTGCAATGTCTGGCTATAGGCTCTTCAGAAGGGACAGGCAGCATGGAAGGGGTGGTGTGGCTCTCTATATCAGAGAGAGTTTTGATGTCATGGAACTTGAGGCTGGGAATGATAAGGTTGACTCCTTATAGGTCAGGATCAGCAGGAAGGCCAACAAGGGAAGGATCCTGGTGGGGGTCTGTTATAGACCGCTGAACCAGGATGAGGAGACTGATGTGGAGTTCTACAGGCAGCTGACAAAAGTTGCGAAATTGTCAGTGCTTGTTCTCGTGGGGGACTTCAACTTCCCAGATATATCCTGGAAGCACAACACAGCCCAGAGAAAGCAGTCTAGGAGGTTTCTGGAGAGCGTGGAAGATAGCTTCCTGACACAGCTGGTTAGTGAGCCTACCAGGGGTGGTGCCCCGCTAGACCTTCTCTTCACAAACAGAGAAGGACTGGTGGGAGATGTGGTGGTCAGAAGCTGTCTTGGGCAGAGTGACCACGAAATGGTGGAGTTCTCTATTCTTGGCAAGGCCAGGAAGGGAACCAGCAAAACCACAATATTGGACTTCTGGAGGGCTGACTTTGAGCTGCTCAGGACACTGGTTGGTAGAGTCCCTTGGAAGGCAGTTCTGAAGGGCAGAAGAGTCCAGGAAGGCTGGGCGCTCTTCAAGAAGAAAATCTTAATGGTTCAGGAGCGGTCTGTCCCCACGTGTCCAAAGACGAGCCAACGTGGAAGAAGACCGGCCTAGCTCAACAGAGAGTTGCAGCTTGAACTTAGGAGAAAAAAGAGGGTTTATAATCTTTGGAAAAAAGGGCGGGCCACTGAAGAGGACTATAAGGATGTTGCGAGGCTGTGCAGGGACAAAATTAGAAAGGCCAAAGCTCATCTGGAGCTCAATCTGACTACTGCCGTTAAAGACAACAAAAAATCTTTTTACAAATACATCAACGCAAAACGGAAGACTAAGGAAAATCTCCATCCTTTACTGGATGCGGGGGGAAACCTTGTTACAAAAGATAAGAAAAAGGTGGAGGTGCTTAATGCCTTCTTTGCCTCAGTCTTTATTGGCAATACCGGTTGTTCTCTGGATACCCAGTACCCTGAGCTGGCAGAAGGGGATGGAGAGCAGAATGTGGCCCTCACTATCCACGAAGAAATGGTTGGCAACCTGCTATGGCACTTGGATGTGCGCAAGTCGATGGGGCCAGATGGGATCCACCCAAGGGTACGGAGAGAACTGGCGGAGGAGCTGGCCAAGCCGCTTTCCATCATTTATCAGCAGTCCTGGCTATCGGGGGAGGTCTCAGTTGACTGGTGGCTAGCAAACATGATGCCCATCTACAAGAAGGGCCAGAGGGCAGACCCGGGGAACTATAGGCCTGTCAGTTTGACCTCAGTGCCAGGGAAGCTCATGGAGAAGATTATCTTGAGAGTCATCACGTGGCACTTGCAGGGCAAGCAGGCCATCAGGCCCAGTCAGCATGGGTTTATGAAAGGCAGATCCTGCTTGACGAACCTGATCTCCTTCTATGACAAAGTGACGCGCTTGGTGGATGAGGGAAAGGCTGTGGAGGTGGTCTACCTTGACTTCAGCAAGGCTTTTGACACCGTTTCCCACAGCATTCTCCTCAAGAAACTGGCTGCTCTTGACTTGGACTGGCGCACGCTTCGTTGGGTTAGAAATTGGCTGGATAGCCAGGCCCAAAGAGTCGTGGTAATGGAGTCAAATCCAGTTGGAGGCCAGTCACTAGTGGCGTTCCCCAGGGCTCGGTGCTGGGGCCAGTCCTCTTTAATATCTTCATCGATGATCTGGATGAGGGCATCGAGTGCACCCTCAGTAAGTTCACAGATGACACTAAGTTAGGTGCGTGTGTCGATCTGCTCGAGGGTAGGAAGGCTCTGCAGGAGGATCTGGATAAGCTGCACCGATGGGCTGAGGTCAACTGCATGAAGTTCAACAAGGCCAAGTGCCGGATCCTGCACCTGGGGCGCAATAACCCCAAGCAGAGCTACAGACTGGGAGAGGAATGGTTGGAAACCTGCCTGGTGGAGAAGGACCTGGGAGTATTGGTGGATAGTCAGCTGAATATGAGCCAGCAGTGTACTCAGGTGGCCAAGAAGGCCAACAGCATCCTGGCTTGTATAAGAAGCAGTGTGGCCAGCAGGGCCAGGGAAGTGATTGTCCCCCTGTACTCGGCTCTGGTGAGGCTGCACCTCGAGTACTGTGTTCAGTTTTGGGCCCCTCGCTACAAGAAGGACATCGAGGTGCTTGAGCGAGTCCAGAGAAGGGTGACAAAGCTGGTGAGGGGTCTGGAGAACAAGTCCTACAAGGAGTGGCTGAGGGAGCTGGGGTTGTTCAGCCTGGAGAAAAGGAGGCTCAGGGGTGACCTTATTGCTCTCTATAGGTACCTTAAAGAAGGCTGTAGCAAGGTGGAGTTTGGTCTGTTCTCCCACGTGCCTGGTGACAGGATGAGGGGGAATGGGCTAAAGTCACACCAGGGGAGTTTTAAGTTGGATGTTAGGAAGTCTGTTGGATGTCTTTACTGAACGGGTTGTTAGACATTGGAATGGGCTGCCCAGGGAAGTGGTGGAGTCACCATCCGTGGAGGTCTTTAAAAGACGTTTAGATGTAGAGCTTAGGGTTTAGTGGAGGACTGTTAGAGTTAGGTCAGACTGTTAGTGTTAGGTCAGAGGTTGGACTCGATGATCTTGAGGTCTCTTCCAACCTAGAAATTCTGTGTATCTGTGATTCTGTACCTAGTCCGTAAGTGCACAGTGCTGGGAGGGTCAGCTCTTTTTATACGATGCCATTAACCAAAGAGAATCAAGCTGTCAAGACTTGAAGGTGATGCTGTTTGTTGGCCACCATTATAGTAAGGTATAGATGAAAAATATGTAAGATGTTTGCTGGGTCCTGTGCTCCTGTCACATGATTCATTAAACATTGATCTAATTATAGTGTTGGCCTATGTGTAATTATCCATGATGGCTATTTCTTAGTTTTGTGAAAATGCAAAAACTTGAAGAGCACTATCAACAGGGACAACTGAGAATTCCAGTATATTTGTTTTATACTAACAGGTAGAAAAAGACTAGACCTACTATATGAACTGCCTCGTAGAAATGCAATGAGACTTTGGATTTAATATCCTAAACCCTTTCTCTGAGCCTATTTAATCTAGTAAATTTTGTACTGCTATTTTAATTATCAGATAACCACAATTGCATCAACCATGAATTAAATTCTAAATATTCCTGTCACAAACTTTATTATGCCTTCTGTGGTTAAAAACCTCTACTTCTTATTAGACTTCTCTGCGCCTTCACTACAATGTGACATAATATGGGTAAAGTTTATTCATTCAGTCCAGAGTTCCTTGAAGTATTTTATGAAACATGCCATGAAGTAATTCATTTTTAACTTTTCTTTCAACAGCTAATTTAATTTTGACTTAATTAATATGATGCATTTAATTAATATAAAATTGTAATGGAAAAGTGCAAATTAATAACTAATCCATCATTTGAAAGTTTGTCTTAATTACTAATGCATTTACAGACAGTTTCAAGGAGGTTGAATGATGGTGGACTTCTTAGTAGGAAACCTCTTTGAGAGAAGGATTTGAGAAAAATTTTCTGCAAAACCAGGATGTTGAAAAAACACATAACTTACACCAATAAGCACAGAAAGCTATTTTCATTATTCTGTGTTAAAGTAGAGCTTTATTTTTTTGTGAACACAGAGCTATACAAAACGAAGACTTCAAATTTAATGTTGGTTATCTGGTAATGCAGCAAACAAAACACTTTCTTTTCAGTTAAGTGCAGTGCTCTTTGTTGCCTAGTGGCAACAGTTGCACCAGTGGCTAGCACACTTTATAAAGGCCTGAGTGTTTTTGCAATGCAATTGTTTTTCCTGGATTTGGGGACAAAGGGAGGGGGGAATAAAACAGTATGTGGCAGCACCCCTGCGTTCCAAGTTGGAACATTTTCTGTTTTCTAATTTGGAGAGATTTATATAGGAGAATGTCAGCTGACACTTGACAAAGGAGTGATTCCCAATTGTTGCCATTGGAGGCTTTTTTGTTTGTTTGTTTGTTTTTAACCCTAAGAAGAGAACACTTTTTCTCTAATAATGAAATCTGATCTTCCATGAGCTTAAAAATATATATATTTCCTGGCTAAAATTTTGCAGTATTAATCCTCAAATGTTGAAGGTTGTGGAGAGCAAAATCCATAAAGCTTGCCTGAGGTAGTTACCCAAGTCTTAGATGAGTTTTCTAAGATGCTTTCATCAATGTTCCTTCCCTTTATTAATTTCACTACATCTTTTGAAGATGAAGGTCTTTTCTTAACATTCCTGTTAATGAAATAATAAAATCATTGTGAACATTTTCTTGTGCAACAGACTAAATGCTATGACCCTCTTTTGCATTCAGTTTTATGAAACTATTCTCTGACCAGTTATACAGTCAAACATACTTATGCAGTGGTCCAGGTAATGGTTTCAGTGAATACTCCTTCAAACTGTGATTTAAACTTTCCATAATTATTTAAAATGCATACAGCTCTGTCAAAATTTCTCACAATTTCTTTTCCTTCCATATTTTTTCAGCTATAGACATACCTTTATTTACCTAAAGCTACTGCCTTTGAAAAATAGACCTGACATCTTTGTAGATTTGAGAACAACAGTAATTAAGGTGATGTGTGTTCCCTGCTGATTTGCTTCTGCAAAGAGATGCATAAGAAAACAGAGGTAAACTCTGAGACATCAATTGAGCAGATTCCTTTGAATTTATTTTGTTTAGGATATCTTTGTAGTTTTACATGCTGGACTTTAAAAGACCTTGGGTACTTTGACTGAGATGTGTGTAACAGCAGTGTTGCAACATTGTTCATGTGGTATCTGAGCAAATGAGGTTAATTGATTTTTTCTTTCTTAATTTGTATTTTTTTTCCAGGGTTGGTAGCCTGTTTTAAATAGTTGGCTTGAAAGATAAGGTAGGCAATATGTTTTGATACACAGAGTGATACTTCCATTTTTTATTTAAATGAATCTAAGTTGTGATTGAGTTGTGAAAATATTCTTCAGATGTGGATTCAACAGATGAAGTAAAATAAAGCTGAAGTACTGTGCAAGATGAGATACAGCAGCATGTTTCTCCTCTCTCCACCTGGAATCTTAGATGACCCCTTTGTCTATAAATGTATGTATGGATTTGGGGATACTAGAAAGAAAGATGATGTGGTAGTACAGAGTACTGCCTCACTGATAACAGATTTAGACTCAAGCTGGTTTTGCTGCCTGGGGAATGTCAGCAGAAGGGAAAAGACACACATTCCCCTTAAGCATCCTGTCCTTCTAAGCCAATGTCTGAATGCTTTCTTCTTCTCTTATCAGTAGAGTTGCAGTCCAGAAACTGAGTGTAATTTTTCTTTAGTTAATGATATTTCCCCAATATCAGCATTGCTTGAGGCTAAATGATTCATTTTAGTAGAGTAATGTCAGTAACTACTTGAGATTAAATTATGTGGCTAATTTTTCAGAACTTTGCTCTTAAAAAAAAAAAAAAAATCTTTTCACTTGCACAGTAGAAAGGGATGTTTCACTTACCAGTTTTCACTTGTGAAGTGTTTTGTAACTGTAAGCAGCTCCTCTCAACGTCAGTTTAACAAAGCAGATAACATGAAAATATTTTCAAATTTGTGATCATCTCCATGCAAATGGAAGTGATATTGTACTTGGGTGTTTTGAAAACAAAATCCATTAAAGGTTCGTTGCACCTCTACTGCGTAGTTCATCACTCTGAGTAAAAGGGTAGCAGTATGAGTGTGCTTTTAGTATAGACATAGCATAGACAAATACTGTAGATTTAGATCCTCAGTGTTCAAAGATCTGGACTATTTCTGTACCTCATTCATGCAAAAAAGATAACTTTGAGACTCGAGTAGTTCGGGCACTATTGATTTAACTGTCAACAGAGCAGCCAGAAAAGGAAAAAAGAAAAAATAAAAAGTATACTAAATGAACACATCTCAGACTGTAATAGTAGATACTCAAAATTATGTTGTCATCTAATTTGACATAATGTAAGAAGTAAAAATGTGAAGAGTAAAAAAGTGGTATCTTCAAATGTAATGTAGACTGAAAAAAAAAAAAAAAAGAGTATTTTAGACTGTTCTAGAAAACATAGACAGAGAATGGCTGCATATCATTGTCTAATGATAAAGATTCACGTAAAAGACTGGAAAAAATACAGGGCTTTCTGTCGTTTATCAGACCTGGCCTGAGGGCAGTTCAGGCTGTGCTGGTAAGTGCTTCTCTAAATGATGCTTAGCTGCCTGCCTTGTAAAGGATCTCTGCAGTCTGGAGATGTCGGTGGTGCTGCAGCTGCCTTAGATCTAACCTTTCCAGGTTTTCACAAGCATTCCTATTGTGAATCAAATCAGCTTTCAGAACTTGGTACTAGATAATGAATGGATTTATTTGTATCACCTCAAGATAACCACCTGCTATGATTTTATTTTTAAGGAAGAGGTAAAGATAGAACAGACAGTGAAACAAAGAGCATTCATAAAAATATAAAGTTCTGTAAGAAAATAAAACCGTTACTTTGGAATAGCTGCCTTCTACTCCTTAAAAGAGGACTGAGGCCACTCTAGGAAGATACCTTAGATTCCTGTTGGAAAGCACCCACCCATGAGATGCACAGTGAAGTTTTATAGCTGTTTCTTTATAGATTCTATTTCTACTTCTATTAACTGGACATTTAAAAACTGTTTAGCAGTTTCAACTTAATCAAGAATTATGTATTTTTTGCCCTTTTGAGATGGCTTATAGTTTAACAGAAAGTAAAACTGCCATCTCAGCACCTGTGTTAGATAATTCTGTCATAAGAATTGGAAATCTACATCTCTGAATTGCAGTGTGGTGTATATATATAGCTGAAATGTTCTCTTGAACAGCATCACTTTTTAGATATGGACTTTAAAGAAATACTTTTTGTTACATGAGCAAATCTAATAAGATATAAAGGCCACTGTAGAAATATTACTGGGAGCTCTGATATTCCCACATTTCATATGAATACAAAACATTTGTTATCAGTGGAGCTTTCTCTCTGCATCTGCAGCACTTAATGGCAAAACTTTAATTGGACAGGATAAGGCCAAGTTTCCTCCTATCTCCAGCTATTCTGCTATCTAATACAATACAAAGTGGAAAACAGGATTCTCCCAATTTCTAGGTGTGTTATGGAGACAGTGGCTTAAAATTACAATTTCTGTATTGCTGGAAACTCTACTATTAGCATGAATAATAACACTATGACATTAATTTTCACTTTCAAAACTTCATGAAAGTTATCAGAATATTGAAGACAGGAATCTCAGGTACTTATAGGAATTAGAGAACTCCAGATACATTGATGCAAAAGACTTTCTTTTCTCTGGCCACCTATACATGCCAAGAGACAAGAATATCTCATTCCTTTTAGGCTTAGATGTTTGAAAATTGGCTGACAAGTGAGGGGACCACAATTAAGAAAGTCATTGTTTACATTTTCTAAGTCAGAAACCCAATCCTTACAAATAGCAAATTGATAATTCTGATGTGATCCCAGACTGCTTGCCAAATATTTCCATGATTTATTTACTATGCTACAAACATAATGTTTCTTGTACTACCTTGCAACACAAATTGAGTTTCAAAGCAGTCCTTGCCACTGGGAATGCCTGCTTGTAAGTGAGGTCTTTCCTCATTGACAGTGGCTATACTAACTCCTGGGCTAATTCAAAATTTTTGCAAGGGAAGAATGGCAATTCTGTCTTACAATCAGCAGGTAAAATTTGTAGTAGCTCCAGCCACAGGTACAAGGTAAAGTGGAATTCCCAGGGAACAAATATTTCATCCCAGGATGAGATTTGTAACAGACTGAAGATAAACAGGTCTTTCTGGGTGTGACCCTTGCAGTTTGGTTCCTCTAAGCTGGCAGCTCTTACCTTGGCTATTGCACTAGGGTATGGCACATTACAAAAACAGGAAAGGGCAGCTAATAAAAGATTTGTGGCAAGATAGCTGAAAGGTAGTTTTCTTTACTCTGTATGATAAAAGATTACTCAGAAGGGAAAAAGAGGTATCCCTCTCCTGTGATTTTGTCTGGAAATAGAAAGACTTTCCCATGGGGGAAAAAAAAAGTTTCATCTTCTGTTTATCAACAGAACCATGTCAATAGGCTGATATGGCCCATGTTCTACCAGAAAACCAAGATACCATCCTGACCATTGAGGAAAATTGCAGCAATAGGTCTCATTGCTATGCTGTGTAGATCCCCTTGTGGGTTCCTTCCAGCTCAGGGTATTCTACAGTTCTATGATCCCCATGTCCTACCTCTTGTTGACTTATATTCTACCCTGTGCAATTTTCTAGTTACTTCTGTGGGATAATTAAATCACAAGAAAATGATACCATGGTGTCTTTAGAAAATGCTCTTCAGGTTTTTCTATAGGCTTCTGGAAGCAATGCAGTATAAGACAGACTACCTGTAGCTACCTAAAGTATTGTAGTGATTTTAAGTCCTGTTTTATGTTTACCAAATTGCAGTGTCAACTGTGGACAGTTTAAAATGTTTCCCACTGATTGGGTGGTGTAACTACCTTCTGAAAAACATGAAGGCAGAGACATGATCTTGCATAAGTTAACCATGAACTAAATATGGTAGAGCAGAGAATTTACAAAACCTCAACACGAAAAGGAGCCCCTTTTTCTTATTAGCCACTACGATGCCGTAGGTAACCATTTTGTTTGAGTAATAGATGAGATTATTATAAGATTATGCAGTCACTCAGTTTTAATCAGCTGAGTGGGAAATCTCCGTGCTTTCTTATCAAAGGGCAGTAGATGAAAAGCGACATCTCCACAGATCATTATGAATGTAGCCTTGTATGAAGGGACTACTCATCTCCTCTCTTCCTAACTATAACTGCTACTGAGGGATTTATGTACTGGGTGAAAATGCCTTGATTAAAACAGACTGAAATCTAAACACAATTAGACTGAGCAGATTCAGAAATGTCTTATATTCATTGAGTATCATAACAAGTGCATAAAGTGAAACAAAAACAGTAGGAAAAAGTTGAATTTCCTGAGGAATTGTCCAAAATGACAAATTAAAAACAAATCTATTCTTAGAGGCATTTAATAGAAATTTTGGGGATGTCCATATAGTCCATGCAATAACAACAAAAACATTCAGTTCTGTCTGAGCACTTGTTCTAGTAAGGATTTTTTCCTCTCTTTCTTACAAGGAGATCAAATACTTAATTGATGTGGCAGAAAGAAATATGTGTCTTTTCATAGGCACAAGCTATACTGTAGAGTTTCTACATATGGCTATTCTGTTCCAACACAAATCAGAATGTTTGCATTACAATTTTCCCTTAGAATTGGACAGTAAGACCTAAGTACTTAACTTAGGGGTCTGCAGTTCATCCAATGTTGGGTCAAAGCATTTATTTAGAAAAGAGACAACATTTCAGAAAATATCAGCCAGATTATGTGTATTTTCCCACTACCATTTGGGGAGGGGGGAAATGAAGGAGAACATAAGCCTAAATCATATAAATTTAATGGCTTTAAACCCATCTCTGGTAGCTTTCTAAACTATATAATGTCAATTTGTCTGTAATACTGAACTGCTTTCATGTTTTCTTGTTTCTTAATGTTATTTTGGTTATAACAGCCAAATTCCATTCTCAATTACAGCTGACTATTACAATAAACTCACTGTAGTTGATTTTCAAATTAGCACCTCTTCAAGTGAAACCACCAATTTGATTGCATGTCTTTTTATTTTGGTCCTGGATTGCTTATCTAGTTGGCTTCTCTATCTAGTTAGTTGACTACTACTGCCATTTTCTAAATGCCTGCTGGAAGATTTTTGTTGAGCAAAGCAGCAAAACCCTTCCACAGCAAGAGTTGCCAGGCTGCAGTATGGTGTGGTGTTTTATGGTGGCAGTGCATCCCTTGCACCAGATGTGTCAGGCAGAGGCGGATTGCTGGGTTCTGCAGCTCTGATTCTAGTCCTGCGCCCCACTAGGTTGTGCTGTGGAAGGATTACATTATTTTTCCTGCTCTCCTCCAGTGAATCATCACCTGGCATCTGGGGGTGATAAACAACACTCTGTGTACACTCAGAATTTAATTTAGTGTGATAGTCATTGGAAGCACTTACGTTTGTTTTACTTGCCGAAGGACTAAGATTATTTGTACTGAAGATTTAGGTCAGGCCAAATTTTTCTCAACTAACATGAGAAGGTAAAAAAAAATAAATAATAATAATAATAAAAAAAAAAAAGGACATAGACATGTGTTTCTTACTTTTCCAGTTCTTGATAGGTGTTCTCCATGCATCCCTGTGTATAATCATGATAACATTTCCACTCTGAAAACTAACCTCTGCAGATAGGTCCTCAGTCAAGACAATCTGATTAGAAGATAAGTCTGGAATATGTCCAGAAAAATATTTATTCTAAATCCTCAGTCTTACTGTAATAACTAATAATTTATTATAAGCAATAACTTATTTCTGTCTAGGCCTCACTTGATAGTGACATTTACAATTGTTTCCCAAGGGCCTACCAACATCTTCCACTTTTCACTAAATTGCACTAACTACTCTTGGAATCTTTGAAGCTGACTGTTGACTGGAAACTGTTATGGAGTCAGGAAAAGCATGGGTTTTGGAAATGTGAGACCTTTCTGTTTCACTTTTCTTGTAGTATTTTGAGTAAAACCATCCAGGCTCCCTTCTATTTCACACCTTCACACAGACCAGGGTTTCCTATTTTTTAATCTGTACTCCCTTCTGGACAAAACTTATTAAAACATGTGGGTGGAGAGAGCAGTGCTAAGACACTTCATTTAAACTGTGCAGTTAAACAGGAATGTTTTTCACATGGTGTGCACTGCAGCGGGCCTGGAGCCATCTTGGACCAGCTGTGTCCAGCATGGGGCAGCCCAGCCTCTTGTTGCACACAGGTTCCACCACCCCTGGACATGTAAACCCAATGCAGTTTTTAAGCCATAGTTGTATCTTGAAATTCCCATCTGTCCTTGGCAACCATACAACAGGCAGTTCATTTGGCAGGCATAAACCTTCACTTCATCTGGCTACTTTGATATTAAAAGTTTACAGTTTGCCCAGGGTGCATCTGTTGTGTGTGGGGTTCCTTGTAAGCAAAATCTTTTGATTAGGATTTAAGGCTTTACAGATTTAGTTTTGATGTATTATTTAAATAAACTTACCCTATAGGATTTCTGAAGAGCTGCCCTTAGAGCAACCAAGGAAGTTTTGCTCTGTTTATGTGACAGCATCTTATTTGAGGGCTCCAGAGCTGGGAAGACAGACTTGTATATGAGATAATGTTTCCTTTCACAGCTTCCATAGCTTGTATTGTTAGTGCTTCATAATGTAGGATGTGCTGTACCAGCCTACAGTTAATGAGTTATGCACTGCAAACTGTGAATCTGTATCAACTTTCAAAGCATAAAACAGTGTGTCATTATAAATGCTTATGTATATCTTTTTGTTTCTTCCACAGAGACTGTAAACAAGCTGTGGGTATATGTTCCTGAATGGTGCTAAATGCCAGAGAAGGAATCATTAGCTCTATAGCGGTCTACCATCTTTGAAAATGGAATTTGAAATCACGTATGCTTGTCTGTCTTCACTTTGCACTGTTTTTCATGTTTTTTACAGCTGCAAAGATGCTTATTTTTGCTTGCCCATTGAAATAGCTACAGCATGTTAAAACAAATTGACAGAATGACAGAAATAACTATTTCAGATATTAATTTGGTAAATTAAGAAAGAAATTAAAAATTTCTCTCTATAATTCAGGCAAAGACCAGCCTGCAGTGGAACTGATACAGTCCAGCCTCACAAAGGGCTGCAGGATTTGAGGTATCTTTGTTGCTGATGCATTCCTGCTGTATGTTTATGGGCTTCTGATTCATAGCAATGTCTTGATGTAGAAGCATTTCACTAAATAGATGGATCACAGACTTTTGGGACCAGGGTAGCAGATTATTACTATGTAATTTACAAACTGATGCTCCCTTCTCAGGAGTGATAATTAGTGACTGTTTCTGCAATTTTAATCTGTAGTCATTCTGCAACTACAATAGGGTTTCACTTTACTGTAAGTGGCAGGGTGAACCACAGTATGTACAGCATATCCAGCAGAACAAGTAATTTGCTGAGTTAGTACTATCTGTCTCATGACATGTAGGTAAATAAAGCAGGCTTTCTAGAACGAGGATTAAAAAGTTAAAATTGCTGTTTCTTTTATTCCCTTCCTCTCTCACCTCCACTTCCATTCCCCCAGGATGATTAGAAGAAAGCCAACCAAAGACAAGAAAAATAATAATAATTTCTGATACTCTTAGTACTATCTGAGTCATCAATCCTTCACACAGGCCTATGGCCCATTTCCTTTTCATTTTATTCCTTTGGCTTCTAGATTTATAAAGTTGTTAGGAAAAAAGAGATTTGGCCTTTTGGTCTATAAGAACCTGTTTAAACATAAAGAGGCATTTACTTACAAATGGCATTGTATTGCCTATGCATTTATCTTGACAGTCCAGTTTAATTTATAAAGCATAATGTGCTTGTAAGTCAGCCTGAGAAATGTAGTTTAGCAAGCAATATTGACTTAGCAAATCTTCCTTCTCTCTCTTATGGCAAATCTGATAAACCTAAAACAGCATTCTGGGTGCTAGAGAATCTAAATATTAAAGCAGTGTTCTTCAAGATGATCTTGATAGTGCTTCACTTAAAACTGCAAGTTGAAGCAATAGTTTATCCTATTGTGAAGTGGTTTAATCTTTCCTTGATCATTTCTCAAAGATGTGGATGTGCTGTACAGTAAAATTGCCAGATTTGTGCTGAACTGCAGCTTTAGAATCCATTATTCTGAAAAGGTTATCTAAATTGAATGGCTTTAAGATGACTTGTAAAGTCATTAGGAGACTTCTAGGCCTTTATGTATTTGACCGCACAACCTGATGTGATTCATACATACTCTGAGATGCAAGCTTTAAATCTGTTTGCTCACTAAGATGCAAAATGGAAGTGTGTATTTTCTCATTTCTGACAAAGGAAGTTCAACATTTTATTTTAACTTGCTGCTTATATAGAGATCAATTATGTAAATCCCATAACACTGATTTATTTGTCATATAAACAGTGGCAGGTAGATAGAAGGTTGTAGTTGAATCATAGGTTATGAGCTTAAACACAGGCTTCACACTTTGAATGCCTGAATCTTCTCACCCTGATGCTTCAAGTACCTTTCAATTCCCAGAGAAATTTTAAGTTCCAAGTTTCAAAAAGATCTCATTCAAAAAAAAAATACATGTATTCTTTATATTTCTTATTTCTTGAGGCAGTTTAACACCTGTTTAAGCATAGAGTTATATATATACTTTTTTGTATGCTTCAAAGTAGTTCAAAACTTATGCCTTTTCTTAGCCATATGTGACAACTATAAAAGCTGTCGACTATCTGAAAGCTGTTTTTTTGTTTGTTTGTTTGTTTTTTTAAATGAGTGATTCTGGCAAATGATTTACTCAGCTTTTCTTACTAGCTGTTATTATGTACACTTTGATAACTCTTCAAAATACTTAAATATGTTTTCATTTAACGTTTGTTGAATATTTTACCTATTGGCTAACTGGTTTGAGTTGCTGTACTTTTTCTGTGGTGTTCAAAGAGAATTTTCCATCTGTATAGTTAATATGAATATGTTTTCCCTCTCTGAGTATGCCAGAGTTCTGGGGGGCACTGTTTGTCTTTATATTCTTAGCATCATAATATTCTCTCCTCTGTCTTCTCTATTAAAGTTTTCTTTTAATGTCTTTCTTCAACGTGACTTTTATATCCCATTCTTTCAGTCAGTATTTCATTACCAACCTTGATCTAGCAAGATGTTGCAAAGAGATTATTTCAGCGCTAATGGGAGAGGATGCTATCTGTTCATGGACAGATGGCTGAACAGTTCCCTGCACTAAATAATCCTGAGTCCCAAGTCTCTCCTTTCTCCAACTGTGCACCTTCCACTAGAACAAAGGATGAATTTATTTATTATCTCTATTTGTTGTGGCAATATCTTCTTCGTATTCAGGTAAATCTTTTTTATCAGCACTGTGAACATGGAAAAAAATGCCCTCAATGTTGTGCACAATTTTTATTCAAACTGAAGACCCTCCAACATTAAAATGAAAAAGTGAACAGTCTTCCATGATCTACCATGATTTTCTGGTGTTGTTCTTGTTTAGAATGATGTAAATTCTGAAGGACTTGGAAGATCTTAAGCGTGTTACATTTATACCAACAGCAGAGGGTGAGGATGGGAAAGCAAGCCAGATTCTTATCTCTGCTATTAATTTCAAGCACATAGTTCTTACCTATTTATAAATTATAATTTATTTTTTTTCAAGAGACCTTGAAAGTCAGCAATATCTTTCCTGAATCAGGTAAACACTGGTCCAATTCTCACATAAATCCTATTCTTTAAAGAAGTATATACAAAAAAAAAAAAAAAAAATCACATCAAATTCAACTTTATTGATTGCCCTATTACTTTTATGGGAATTTCAGACAGAATTTTTGTGTTGACTTTACTGTAAAAATCCTCTGAAGTAAAGAAAGGGTATTTGCAGATAGTGAGAATGTGCAGATTTCTGTGACAAGTGATAAATCCAGAGGTGTCTAAAGCTTCAAATAAAACTCCGTAACAGTGGTTTGTCATCTACTGCTCAAGACATTGATAGTGATTTGTAATCTCAGTATGGAAATGAATACTTTTTGTTTTTGTCTTAAAGCTGATATAGCAGAGAAGGCAAGGTAAAAAAGAACTGATTATAAAAAAGAACCCAAATTGCTTGCAAATAGATAGTAACTTGCTTTGCATACAAGATACCCTAAAGATTTCACTGAGGCAGACAGTTGCAGTGGGCTAAATTGTGACTTGGAGAGCACCCCAGCTAAAGAAAAATTCTTCCTTGCCTCCCTTGTTTTCATGAACATGTCTTTTCCTCTCCAGCTACCAATAAAAAAAATATCTTGAGAAGAGAATATGAATATTGACGTTAGGCTAGTTGCAGGTTAATTAGTGACCTTTCCATACCAAAATTTATGGTACTTCATATCCTTTCTGGTATGTTGGCTCCATTGTATTCTCTCAACTCACTCTTCGGTGAAAAGAAATAAACTCCGAGATATAAACATAATGTTGTACTAATCCAATTCATGTACACATCAGGCATCTGGTGATCTTTACAGGCTGTAGCTAGAAGCAGAACAAAGATGAATTTCTGACTAGATATTTATACAAGGGCTAGCCCCCAGAGGCTATAATTAAGCAACGCAAACCGGACAGGCTTTTGAAAGCAATCATCTGATGCTTGGAGGATTTGCACATGGAGCAGAGAGAAGACTGACCAGTTAGCTCTCAATAAACTAGTTCAGGTGCTAGGAGCATGAGGACTACATTAGTGCTCAGCTTTGTATGGGCTAATTGAACGTGCAAAAGCTATTGCTTGCAGAGCCCATCACAGCTCAGGTAAAGCTGCATGGCACCATACCCTGCAGATACCTAAATGAAATGAATGCATTTCCAAGAGAGCTCGGTAGTGAGGCCAGCAAGAGCTGCTGAGTGCTGAGCACTTAGGGAAATTTGGTCATTTTATTTTAATGTGATTTATTGGACTTAGCATCAAGATATAAAATAAATCACTTTTATATTTCCTTAGCGATACAGCTGGAATCTACTTGTGCATGTTATCCATGGCTGCTCTCTGATGTCTGTGGGTTTATTATGCACAGCAATTAAACACCCCTTTTTTTCCTAGACAAATTAGAGCTGTGCGAGTTTGTGATTCTGCTGGCAGGCTTACAAATCTTGCTGTGCAGAGCTCAGAGTGTTTTCTAATTTTTCTGTGTCATGATGTATCTTGTATGACTAGAGTTGTTCCATTTTCATAGCAAAGCTGTAATGATTTCTTACTGATTAAGTGGAAATAATGCCAACTTCTGTAGCTTCTTTACTTTACACCCTTTGCTTAGTTTTCAGAAAACTGCACCAAAAATACCTCCTGTTATGTGAGAGAGGATGAAATGTGTTTCCCAAACTTATATGCATGCATATTGGTATATATTTTGAGTATGAATTTTCATGTATATATGCAAGCTGTAACACATAGGTAATTGCTACTGGCTGTTAATGGTAATTTGTGTTCACATCCCTTTTGCAGCTTAACTTCATGCTGCAGTCCTTTGCTGTATAACCTGTATGCTTCTCAGCAAAGCTACATAAGGAGCTTCCTGGAGGAGGGCAAGAAATGTCTCGGTGTCTTATATGCCCAACAGGTTTAAACATGGAACAGTGCTTTTTCTTGCCTTATGGATAAGGAGTACAATGTTTTTTGATCCCTACATACTGGGTTTGGGATACGCAGGAGCTGGACACTGGAAGGCCACCAGGTAGATAGCTGTTGGGCTTAACAAACAGTGAGGCTGACAGTACATCAGATAGGTTTCTTCTGAAAATCTGCCCAGTTCCTAAAAAAAAAAAAAAAATCAACACATTCCTGCAAAATATTTTGATTTTTACATGTGAAGTGTTTTTCCATCAAAAACAAACAAACAAACAAACAAAAAACATTAGAGGCGTTCCAGTAATTTATTTTTCCCCAGTTAGATTCCCTAGCAGAGCTAAAGTGAAAGCAATCATCATTTAGTGAGCATTTTCTGTGATAAAGTGTGAGGTGCCTCAGAGGGAAATGCCGTGTGTTGCAGAACAATGCTACTACTTGGTATCAATGATAATCCTGTTGCAAGCTTTTGGTATCTCTTACTGGCCACTTTGCACACCTGGTTCCAGAACTTGATTCCCATAACTAGAGAAATCTTTGCTGGTAAAGCTGTGCATTCATATCATGTTGCATAGGTGACTTACAATTGCGACTTATGTGTTGCAATAACAACTGAGGTCCTTCAAACCAAAGGATAAATTTAGCACACCACAAAATATTTTCAGAAGCTAAATTTTACTAGTGTGATGTCAATTTTTATGGAAGCTATCTTCATCTTCTGGGATTCGTATGAGAGAGGAAGACTGGAAGAAAAAAAAAAAAAAAACAGCAGATGAGCTATTGCAGAGTCAGAGAAGTGAAGAGAAAAAAGACATTTTTCAAGAATAGAGAAAGTCTGAATTCATGTATCTCCTTGTCCAGATTTCAGATGGACTCAGTTAGAAAGTAATACTTTTGCAGAGGGATGAGCATAAAGGATAGGGATTTTTGCAAGCTGAAAACAAGTGAGAAAAGGGAAGGTGAAAAGGGTCAGGAACAGGACCACCACCAGCAGCTACATCCACGAAACTTTGTTCAGACTAGTTTAAAATACCAGAAGAAAATCAGAAAAGTGTGGGAAATGTACTGCATTTACATGAAGGACAATGGAAGCAATTCTGGAGGGCCAGAGCTTGTGAGGAGCACCACAGTCTGCTAAAGCATCAGCAGTTTCTCCTTTTTCTCTCAAAAAAATAAAAGCTAGTGTTAGAGGGGACAGATAATCTTCTCCAAGCTTAATGCTCTGGAGGAAAATATTATTTTCCTTTCTTTAATGCACCAGCTAAAAAGCTGCTTTTCTTCTCTGAGTTGTAATTATTTATGCCAGTGTAATAGAAAATACTGGAGCTTGACTGAAATGTTTTGGCAGTGCGTGTTGTGACAAGATGTCAGTTCAGCAGGCTCTGCTCTCAGCATGCCAAACTAGGGCCAGGTGTGTGGGCCTGGGAGACTCTCCTGGGCAGGCAAGGTGATGCTTGGGTGTGATGACCTGCCTCTGCAGCATTTAGTCAGTGCATGACAGGGAACCTTGGGTGCTGAAGATAAGATATGCTGATGCATAATAGATGCTTGCCCAAGGAGCTGTGGGAAGGGAAAGGACATACCCAGTCTGCTCAGGAAAGAAATACCTCATGGGCACCATTTCCTGCCAGAGAAATTAAAAGCACAGAGCAGAGGCCTTTGCTCTACACGCAAAAAAGAACTTTGCTCCCTCCTGGAAGCTCAGCCCTTGGCAGGAGCTGGTTGAACCAAAACGCCCTTCTGCTCTGCCTTGCCTTTATTACTGATGTCAAAACCACAGAAGAAATGCCATGGAAAGGGCAGGAATTGCTTTGGAAAACCTTTTATCATCACCTTCATTGGAACTTCTGGGTTAGTTGGAGAGTTAGAGGAAGTTCTGCTGATACTACCAACACATACTGGGACCATTCTTATGCCTCCTGTTAATAGTAACCATCACAACAGTGGCATTACAACAGTAGACTTCGTGGACTGATTCACATCTGTAACGGCACAGGAAAGCCTTTGCAAGTGGTAGAATGAGGTCTGAAGCATCAAAGGAAAACCTTGTCTTTAACTTATATTGTTCTTTAAATTGGAAGAAATCTTTTAGTGCTTTTCCTCAGTGGTGAAGAAGCTTTTTGACAAAAAAAGGGGAGTGGTGTTACTTTTCCAGAGAGGCAAGACAAAGACTATCACTTATATTGACATGGGTATTGTCAATTCAGATACCCTGAAATCTGCAAATATCTAAACCAGAGATTTCTGGTTTGCAACTCTGCAGTGAGATGAAAGTAACCTGCAGTGGGTGTAAAAGTCCAGACCAGAAATATTTTGATTGTGAATTCACTAAGTGTGAGGCTCAAGTCAAACACAGAATGTTTTTACCTTTTACTTGCTCCCAATGTTGTTGTTTTGGGATTTGGCTTTTTTGTTTGGAGATTTTCCTTCTGGGAAAAAAAAAAAAAAAAAAAAAAAAAAAAAAAAAAAAAAAAGGCCTTTTTTCCCTTCTTGGAGAAAGTATTCTCTTTCAAAAGAAACATTTAAACTTCCAGCTAATTCCCAGGGATACAGAAGGATGTTCTGCAATAAGGTTCCCTCTGAAAACAGGTTGGCTGCTGCCCTGATATTACGAACAGCAGGATTCCTTGGCTGTGGGGAAAATGAGATGGTCCAGCTGATTGAGGTTATGACTGAGCCAAGATGAGTCAATTACCTCGATGTGCTGAGCAGCCATCCAGAGTACGGCAGAGAGGAGAAATGCCAGGGCTTGTACTTTCCACTCTGACAACAAACAGCTGCAGAGCTGTGATGAGGGAGAGGAGCTGCAATCATCACCAGTCTGGGCGAGTGGTAACTTTGGTTCGTTTTATTTTTCTGTAGTTGGTGCCATTGGAGCTGTTTTATTTTCAGGTCTGGTAATAAAAATTTGGAGGAGACATTTGAAATGCATTTTCACACTGTGCTTTTTCAAATGTTTGTCAGGCTATGCAGAAATTGCCAGTCATTTGCTGACATAAGGATATGACACAGACGCAGAAGGCCTTTGGCATTCATCTGAGTTGGAAAACTCAAAGCGCTAAGACAGCTTCATGCCAAACATTTTTTTTTATTTTTTATTTTAAACAAAAGAGGGTGTTTAACAGCCTCATCTTTTGGTGGGCAATTTATCTCTTTGTGGTATGGACTTGAGGCAGGCTGTACAATCACCACTTTGACTCACATCTGTGGGATTCAAGGCCTACTCATAACCATCTGCTGCCTCCTATTTGCAATGACACCATCCTCTGTAGACCCCTACTTCCTTTGGCTTGTTTTTGGGAATACACAGGCGTTTTACATTACATTTTATCAGTGTGCTCACCCTCATAGTCATTAACAACCAGTCCTCTATGACTTCTTGTACAACCTTTTGCATCTTTGTCTTGTAACTTCAGCAGAAAGAAACATTTCTTCTCTGTGCATAGTTCTTGGCTAAAAAGCAATTTTGGCTGATTACTTTAAAAGAAAAATAAAAAATGGGTGATTACTAATACCTCTTAGCACAACTGCATAAAAGTAATATATATTTTTTTTAATTTTTACCTTTAGGATTCAATAAAAACTGATTGCATAACTGTAAAGCCTTCAGATCCATCTTATGGTGACAAATTGTTTAACAGAACTCTGGAATTAAAAAGGAAAAAATCATAATCTTGCAGCTCCATTTTACTTCCATGGGAATTTTGACTTTTTACCTTCCCTTTAAAACCAATTCAGAATTACAGATGGAAAAAAAAAAAAAGTTGAGAGTAAAACATACAAAACTTTGAATATAGGAATTCAGTTAATGCTTAATACTTGAAATGATTTAAAAATAAAAATTTCAATATAACTAAATTGTATATGGGTACCTTTTATTTTTATTTATTTTTTTTTTTTACCAGCTTATACTTTCTTGTCACTCTTTGAAATAGTTTACATTTCAAAGTATATGCTAATTTCCCTTTATTACTTTTCTATTTCTCCAGAAAATCCTGAACAACAATCTGTAACTTGGACTATTTATTGGTCAAAAAGAAAAGGCTTTTGACTTCCACTGCATCTGATGGTACACTAATACTTCTGTTTTCTGATTGCTAGTCCAACAGTTTAGCCCAGTTGCCATTACCTTCTTCCTTAATTTCTGATACTCAAAGCACCACTGAAATCTTTAAGTGAGGTTTATCTAAGACCCTAGAATCCTTTCCTGTGCCAGATCAGCTTCCCAAGTAGATCTTTCATAGACCAAGCTGAAAAGATCATAGATAAGATGATAATAGCATCCAGTTTTGCTTTTGGTGGGCTGCCAAACCTGAAAGATGCTACTTTGTTGGCTGGATGAACTTCTGTATGTCAATGCAAATGATTTCAGAGGCATGGTCTTCCAATGGCGTTAGGGTAGTATCTGTCTGCACAGTCTTTCTTCCTTGGTCAACAGATGCCAAGTTTAGCAGCAAGTTGTACTTGTCTTTACATTCTCATTGCTGTGATGGAAGTTATATAGGCATATTTATGCAGTTCTTTTGTCTTGTTTTTGTAGTGGTTTGCTGAGTATGGTATCATTACTCTAGTCTTTCCTGTAGATACATTTGCCCAGATAAACGCTGGCCGTAATCCTGAGTACAAATATTTTTTTCAGCTGTCCTTTTACATACAAGGTTATTAAGCAATTTTGCAGGCCTGTATTTGTATCTTAGAAATGTAGCACACAAATCCTTACTGACAAAGCTGTTTCAAAAAAACACTTTGTGTAGCTTTAAGGAATGGCAAAATGCTTTTCTTTATCCTCTCCCCTGGCATGGCCTGCATTTACATGTACCTGTGTTCACTCTGGTTTGACAAGATTCAGAATCCTCTTCAGGACAGGGATAAAATCAATATTTATTAAAATTCTATACTTGTACAATTAGACATTTTCAATCCATGGAGCATCAGCAGGACGTAGACACATGCAAGTTTTTATTTTCATTGCTGCAGAGCTGTCAGATTATGCAGGGGAAAGCTGTCTTTCAATAATGCATGAAAGAGTGTAGTCTGCTCGAGGTTAAAAGATGACTAGGACATGAACAACAGTGAGCTCACTGACATTAGTTCTTGGTGGGACCAGGCAAAAACCCATTTCATGCTTTACTTGGAGGTTTAGGTTACATTGTTATTTTGCTCTAATGGAAGTTGCTTTTGGCTGTATTTTGACCTGAAAAGCTGACAAAAATCCCTTTCACTAGAATAATGTTAAATATTAAGAGAACCAAAATGCTTTGGATAGCCAGTTCCATGTTTTGCTGCAATCTGTTCCATCTTTATTTATCTATCTATCTAATCTGTACCATTTTCTTGGCTATAAAGTAGAACAATTTTTAAGGAGTCATATTCCAACAATCTTATTTCCAAATAAAAATATTAATTATTAAAAATCAGTTCTGAAATTGAAGAGATACTTGTTTGATAGATATGTATATATATGATTACTGTTGTGCATGTAAACATCACCACTGGGGCTGTATGCTGCATGCTTATTATACATAAATATTTGCAACATTAGTTTGTGCAGTAAAGGATGACTTCATAGCCAGTTTCAGACATTCAAACATTCAAAAAAACATTATATAGGTACAAAGATCAGTGAAAAATAACCATGAAGATATTTTGCTTGCTGTATGTTTTTAGTGTTTATTATTATTATTATTATTAAGCATATGTGAATATTTTCTTGTTCTTTGTGACTTAACTCTTTTTGATGAAAGTTCAAAATTTTACAGAATCTACCTTTCAAGTGAAACAAAAGCGTTGTGACAGTTGCCACAAGAAGAGAAGATATGACAAATTTGGATATGCTACATCTCATACATTTTATCTTAAGCATTTTTATTTAAATTGTGGCATTAAAGGTAAGAGAATGAATAATTGTCTATTACTTGAGTACTTCATATTTTTAGGTGAAAATAATAAAAGATGAATGATCACACCACTTAGTAATAGATGGTGTCTATATCTGATAGGGGAAAAAAACAAATCCTCTGTGAAATCCAAAGGTTGAGATAGTAAAGGTCTTTTTTTCACTTTAAAACTTGAGAATTTCTTACCTTCTGTCCATAGGTGGTAATAATCTAAAAGTCTTTCCAGTGTAGTTATGAATAGTGCTAGTTGAAGAGCAAGTAAATTGTGTTTTTTTTTTAATTAATTTGACTCTTTGCTGCATCCTCAGCAAAAGCACAGCATAGCCGACTGCAATGGCTACATCTGCTGACAGTACAGTGCTGTGAAATGCTATCCATGGTGCTTTCAGGTTCGTTAGCACTACACTGGTTCACTGCAGCAAGATGAACCAATATCCTTTAGATTCTTACAGCAATACAGCTTCAGCATAGCACCATTGCACCCCATGCTAATCATCTTCTTCTCTCGGGGAAACTATTAAGTCCTTGCTTGATGTAAAGCTCCATATTCATGCAGCTTCTTGTTCTAAATGGTCATGTTTTGGTGCTGTCTTTACTGTGCTCCATTGTACCCAGTAGAAATGCCCAAAAAATTCAGGACCATGGTACTTGGAAATGGGGTGAAAAGGGGGGAATTAGTGTCTAAACTGCAGCCCTGTGGCAACCCTTCAAACAGCTCTCAGTGTAATCAGTGACCAACCCCGAAGTGTTAAAATTTACTTATTGATTCTTCACTGGCTCTAATCTGGTAAAGACTAAAATATGAATATTGGGGGAGGCAGGGATTTGGGAAAATGTTTGCTAAGCTTCATTTGGAATAGTGCACAGTTAAGACAATAATTTGGTGTAAACTTGGACTTTATATAAATGTCCCTCTGTGACAAAATAAAAACAGACACAATTTCCTTTAAATCAGTGCTATGCAAACATGAAACACACTGCCTACTTTACTAGAGTCTCAGTAAGCAGATGGTGCAAGCCTGCCAGTGAGTACTATACCTCCCAGGTGATATTTCAGCAAGAAAGATCTGTTAGTCAAGAACATTCTCTTTCCAGTCTGTGGGGAAGAAATTTATAGAGCAATGTGTTATGGGACTGCTGATTTCTGAAACAGAAGATGGCCTTTTTTTTATTCGTTTGGGATTCTGGTTTTATAGCTTTCTTCACTGGTTCATCTTGGTATCTTTCAGATGAGCGGAGGCTCTGGAAGAGATATGCTTTCTGAATAGGATAGTAAGATTAATTTATTTTTATTTTTATTTTTAATACTAATGATGACATAGAGATTTCTCTTCTCAGAAAAACATACATACTCCTTTCTGCTGATTTATTTCTGATTTGTGCTGCCATAAGGATTCTCCCAAGATAGTTGTTGTTCACTCAGTAATTTAAACTTTGTGAATTGCTTTAAACTTTAAGTTAAATCCCAGTGTATTTTCCTCTGAATATTTTTTTTTTGCACTCATTCCCTGAAAATGGTTTGTGAGTGATTTATTTATTTATTTACTATCATCTTTTTAGTTCCACTGACAGTTTTCCACCTCTTGCTAACAGCCCTCTGGTCAAGCATCCTTGGAGAAAAGCAGACAAAATATTCTGCACTAGAATATTTTTGAATTTGGAAGTGCACTAATAGATTCAAAAATTTAGTATGCTAGGGAATTACTAGTGCAAAAGTTGTTTGAACATGTACTGTTTTCAGTACTGTTTTCCAAGTCGTTGATTCTGCAGTCTCCATTTAGTGTACCTACACCTGTGGGAAATACTGTATGACTACTTTGTTAGCAATTTGGTCAAGTAAGTAAAAAACAAGTTGAAAGCATGAGGAAAGCTTCAGTGGAGAATGAGATCCTCTAACGGATTTCATACTTGAAACACTGCAGTCAGGACAGGTCCATTCTTTCTTCTGTACAATACCTAAAATTATGTAAATTTTTGAGCCATTTTGTTTTGATGTAGGGATACCAAGAGTGAACTTAGAACCAAATCTTAAGACATGTATTATAAAAAATTCTTAGTAAGCACATTTTCCTATTAAATTATGTTATAGTTACTAAAATCTTGGACCGAGTGTTGCACAGACAGATGTGTTAAGCGGAGTGCCCCAAATTAACTGTTCATTTAGTTCACTTGAGGAAGAGTGAAGGAAGCTCACTCTTTGTATTTTTGTCTGAATTTGAGGATTCGGAGATGGAGAGGCAGCTCCCTGCCATGCCCCCTCTCATCCCTCCCCAGTCAGCACAATGTGACGCTGCAGCAAACACTACTGGGTTCCTGTCCTTTTGTCTATCACATAAGTTGGTGTAAATGCATGTTAAATCTTACACTATTTGGTATCTTGGATGGAACCACTATAAGCAAAACAAATGGGAGAAATTTTTTTGTAGAAATTAGTAAAGGTTGTGAAACCCACTTGCCCTCTTATCCTTACAGTTCTATCATAGATGTATCCTCTGTGGCTTTAATCCAAGATCTCCTTTAGTAGTCTCCATCTATTGGGACAGAAAACGTGGGTGGTGAAAATGTTTGCCTGAAGCTTGGCAGGGCCGAGAAAGTTATGAACAACCTTAAAGATACAGGCATTTGTGCTTTCTGTGCTCAGAGCCCATTGATGTAGTCAAAGCAGATAAACGTAGTGATAGTTTTACACTGTGCTTGTGTAACTTGGGTACAGTAAAAATACAGAATATGCACAGCAGGAGCTAACAGTTACTGAGATACAAGATAAAAAGTCTTTTTAATAAGAACATATTGTTTTTGTTTTTTTCAGGTTTGTTTTGGGTCTTTGTTTTTATTTTGCTTGGTTAGTTTACATTTTTATTTATTTGTTTTTCTGTGTGCAGAGGAATCTGAAGACTAGATATTAGATCTTTTAGGAAACCAAGAATGAGACGTGATTAGGTTTGGGTGTCTCAGATCCTGCAAGATGCTAATTTTGTAAATGAGATGGTTAGGATTTTTTGGTAATAAGAAAAAAGGCTTTGCAGGAGATATCATGAAATCTTTAGATAAAGCAAATTTCAGAAGCTCAACCTCTTGATATAATTACCAATATATGTTAAAACATACATATGATTTAACCTTAACATTTAAGCATATCCACACAATTGAAAAGCTACCCAGGACTGCTCGGCTTATCTTTCCTTTTTGTGATCTTAAGTGAAATGCCTGGCTCCTTACTGATTTTGTGAACCAGATGCACTGAAATATATAAAATCATTATCCTTATTAAAGAAGCCAAACAGGCTTCATTATGTAGATATACAATGGTGCTGCTGGGCAGACGTGTTATTTACATTCACCCTAAAATACAGCATGGTGTCTAGGATCATAAATGCTAGCAGAATCAAAAATGAAAACTCATGTTCCCAGAGTTTATGGCTGTGGTTGAAAACCATCAGTGCATCCCTGTGAGATGAAGATCTTTTCCTTTAGCAAGCACTGTGGTGGGGTTTGTGTCTCCAAAATTAGAGTTGTCAAGTCTACAGTTACCAGAAAGATGGGTTTGACATAAACTGAGATCCCTATCTAACCCTTTCCAACAGTAGAAGGCACCAAACCATGCTCCACAACTAAATTTTTCACAAGTCTTCTTTTCTTTGCCATCTGTGCTACCAACTGCTCTTCTACTGTATATCGTCTGCCTGAAGACGTGCTAAGCAGGTGTGGCACATGCTTGGCTCATTCCTGCTTTGCATGTGTAATGTAATTATGTTTGACAGACTTGGTTTGATTGAGAGAAAACTATGAATTGGATTAAATGTTTTTTGTTTAGACTTTATTAGCTAAAGATGCCATTGCATAATTAATTTGTGAATAAGCAGCAATCTTGCAAATGAGGCAGTGAATCAAAAGCACAGGAAGACATTATAGCCTCTTCTCAGGATGAGTTTACACATTTCTTATTTGTAGTATTCATTAAAAATACATAAAGGAAGGTTAACGAAACACTGCAACAAAGAACCACAAAAACCAACCAGTCACAGAAGCCTTCATATATGCATAAGTCAAGAAACTGAAAGCAAGCAAACTCAAAACAGGAGCCTGTGCTAGACAGTAAAATCATTTGCTAGACAATAAAATCATTAACAATATTTAAGTTATATTCCTGGAAACTTTCTAGAGTATGAATCATACACTTCCAGATTCAGTGCAGAAAATTAAGAATATTTTTTTAAATGTAGGGAAAGTTTTACTTTGAGTTTTTTTAATTTTTACTTGGAAAAGATGCTACTATTTACATTTATGGGATGGAAACAGGCTGTCTTAATTCCTATCCTTCAAAATATTTTCAGTTGCATCTGTTTCTACTTTATGTTTAGGTCATATAAATTCTGCAGCCATACAAACCATATCACTCTGGTAGAAGGTGAAGAAATCAGTTTATAGCACATTTTGTTGTGAGTTAGTTCTCTTGTCATAAGCCTTCTATACCGAAGCTCACGCAAAGCTGGGGCACTTAGCCTGATCTTGTCTGCTCCCCAAGGCCCATGGGTAGCATGCAGCTGGGGGTTCTGGTGAGAATTGGCAGCGAGGTCTCTTGTTGCCCTCAGAGCCCTGACACCTGATCAGATGATTTGAGGTAAATTTATTATATTTCACATCAATTTGTCTCCTGATTTCCTGTTAGCTAATCTTCATCTTTGAGCACATCTTCTTCTGGACACGCATTGTTCCAGTCAATCTTCTTTGTCAGCACTGTCACTATCATGCATGCTTCATACATTCCCTTTGGGTGCAATATTCTGGCTTATCTCAATTCAGCAGAAACAAATATTTCAAGCTCAGACATGCAAGGACATTTTCACTCCAGGGTATCAAAGATGTAGGTTTTACTTGAACCAATGACAGCAAATGAAAGTGAAGGTGTCCTAAGGTGATCCTTGAAACTGAGAGTCTGAATTATAATGTTCTTCATTTCCTTTACCTTTTCTTTTCCTTTCTGTTTCTTAGTAGTAACAGGCAATCTCTTATCACAGGAATTTGTCATTTATTTGTTTATTGTGTTGTAACTGTATAATGATGGAGGATGATAAGTAATGTGGAGGTACTAACTTCCACATTAGTAATAACAAGATGTATTAGGAAAAGCTCTTAGCCCAAACAACAATCTTTGAATGCAGCCATAAGCGAAATATAAAAATAGGTCTTCTGAAAGTGCAGTTTAGGAATTAAATTAGTTTGCCAGTAA
Source organism: Aythya marila (assembly GCF_965140915.1). NCBI lineage: Eukaryota > Metazoa > Chordata > Aves > Anseriformes > Anatidae > Aythya > Aythya marila. Next base: position 3,622,377 of record NC_139056.1, read on the forward strand.
GAGCTTACCAGCTGTATAATGATTGATGCAAATTAACCTTCACATTATTTTAGGTGAATTTATTCCTTTACACCACCATGTGAGTGAAACCACCAATACTCTACGCTGGATGAGAGGACAAATAGCTTTTTTATTTTTCTCCCCAAGAACTATCACACTCATATACTTCCTTGGAAAAGTTATAAAACAAAGAGATTAGAGAGGTTTTCTAATATGTTTAGCCATCTAACATCCTCCTGCTGCCTGTCTTTCACTTTTACGTGAAAGAACGCTCTGCTTCTGCTTCCCAGCAGTGTTGCATTTTTTCTCTTGAGCACTAATCTCAATCTGGTGGGAAAGAAGATTGAATTGTGGTCATTTTTTTTCTTCCTTCTAAACTCTTTGCCAAAGGTTTATGGAGTGGTAAGATGTCTGATCTCCATTTTTATTCTAATTCTTTGGCCATTGCTCAAACCCTGGTTTCAATCATGTTCTCTATATAATGATTATTATATTCATCTTGTGCAATGTTTTGAGCCTTCAGCATTCATACAGATGTACTGCCCTTGCTACTCTATCACCAGATAATGAACTTTTCCTTATTATCTGTACTTAGGATTTTTCCATGAATTTCCAGTTGTGTTGGCACTTCCCATGGAGATGCTCAGAACATTAAGTACTATGGCAGCGCTGTTGATTTTTTCTAAAGACTCTAATCTTCTTTCAGGAGCTGAATAATGTTTAAACACATTTTTTTCTCTGTTGCGATTTTTATTACAGAATTCCTGTCTTTGTTGTTTGAGTTTCAATTGACTCCATTGCTTTTCAAATCCCTCCAGCCTTCCCTCAATTTTATTTACCTTAGTCTCAAAGGAGGCTGTGGAAGCTTGAAGGTTATCGATTTTTAAATGAAGAGATTGAAGAAGTTCTTTTACTAAGGTGTCTTGTAAAGTGTTTCGAGGTGGAGAGGCTGTGCTAGGCATGGAAGATGATGTCTGCAGGGTGGGCTCACTTGACCCATCATGCAACAGGTTTTATTTTATCTGCATGCTTCTTTCAGACAACTTCTGGCACATTATTGTTTAGTTGTCTGTTTCAAAGAATGTCAAAACACTTGAGGAAACTTATCATCAGGGTTTCAAAGACAATGGTGGGTTTTTAGGCTTGTGAGTATGTAATAGGAGCTATAACCTCTGCAGCAAACCCATCAAATGATCCATGTTGTTAAAGTACTACACAAAGCCATTCTCATCGTCAAGTGCTTTGTGTCAGGGTGGCTTTGCACAGCCTTCTTTTGTCTGTCTGGGGTCTTAATGAGACACTGGGCAAGTGAGATCACAACCCCTCCACTCCTTCATAATGAAAGTGGGAAAAGGAAGGGAAACACAGAATAATATATGGGAGTACAGCGAAAGGAAAAGAAATGCCTTCATTAATAAGGAGTTTCACAACAAATAAACTTGAAGCAGGTGAAGTTGCTCTTCTTTTCCAAATTGAAAAATTGTGATAGAAATATAGCCCATTCATTTAAAAGCAAGCCATTATTTTCCTCCTTTTACTTCTTATCATAGAATCATAGAATCATAGAATATCCTGAGTTGGAAGGGACCCTTAAGGATCATCAAGTCCAACTCTTGACACCGCACAGGTCTACCCAAAAGTTCAGACCATGTGCCTAAGTTCACAGTCCAATCTTTTCTTAAATTCAGACAGGCTCGGTGCAGTGACCACTTCCCTGGGGAGCCTGTTCCAGTGTGCAACCACCCTCTCTGTGAAGAACCCCCTCCTGACGTCCAGCCTAAATTTCCCCTGCCTCAGCTTAACCCCGTTCCCGCGGGTCCTGTCACTGGTGTTAATGGAGAAAAGGTCTCCTGCCTCTTGACAACCCCTTGCGAGGAAGTTGTAGACTGTGATGAGGTCTCCCCTCAGCCTCCTCTTCTCCAGGCTGAACAGGCCCAGTGACCTCAGCCGTTCCTCGTATGTCTTCCCCTCCAGGCCTTTCACCATCTTCGTAGCCCTCCTCTGGACACTCTCCAACAGTTTCATGTCCTTTTTATACTGTGGTGCCCAGAACTGCACACAGTACTCGAGGTGAGGCCGCACCAGCGCAGAGTAGAGCGGGACAATCACCTCCCTTGACCTACTAGCGATGCCGTGCTTGATGCACCCCAGGACACGGTTGGCCTTCCTGGCTGCCAGGGCACACTGCTGGCTCATATTCAACTTGCTGTCTATCACGACTCCCAGATCCCTCTCTTCTAGGCTGCTCTCCAGCGTCTCATCGCCCAGTCTGTACATGCAGCCAGGGTTTCCCCGTCCCAGGTGCAGGACCCGGCACTTGCTCTTATTGAACTTCATGCGGTTGGTGATCGCCCAGCTCTCCAACCTGTCCAGATCCCTCTGCAAGGCCTTTCCACCCTCATTTGAGTCCACAACTCCTCCAAGTTTGGTGTCATCAGCAAACTTGCTCAAAATACCCTCTATTCCTACATCCAGATCGTTTATAAAAATATTGAAAAGTACCGGCCCTTAAATGGAGCCTTGAGGGACCCCACTGGTGACCGCCCGCCAGCCTGACACAGCCCCATTTACCATAACCCTTTGGGCCCTGCCCGTTAGCCAATTGCTCACCCATCGTATGATGTTTTTATTTAGCTGTATGGTGGACATTTTGTCCAGTAGGATCCTATGGGAAACCGTGTCAAAAGCCTTGCTGAAGTCCAAAAAAATCACATCAGCTGGTTTCCCTTGGTCCACCATACGGGTGATCTTATCATAAAAGGAAATCAGGTTAGTTAGGCAGGACCTACCCTTCACAAACCCATGCTGGCTGGGACCAATGACTGCTTTGTCCCCCAGGTGCGCCTCAATAAGTCCGAGAACCAACTTCTCCATGATTTTACCAGGCACTGACGTGAGACTGACAGGCCTGTAATTGCTAGGGTCTTCTTTCTGACCCTTCTTGAAAATCGGCACAACATTTGCCAGCTTCCAGTCTACCGGGACCTCTCCAAATTCCCAGGATCGTTGAAAAATAATTGAGAGAGGTTCCGCGATGACATCCGCCAGCTCTTTCAGCACCCGGGGATGAATCCCATCCGGACCCATGGACTTGTAGGGATCCAGGTGGAGTAGCAAATCCCGCACACGTTCAGGGTCAGTTGGGAGTTTGTCATCCCCACCGTCCCGGTCCTCCAGCTCAGGGCACCCTGGGTCCCGAAGCCCATCATCGGCATTGAAGACAGAGGCAAAGAAGGCATTAAGCGTCTCTGCTTTGCCTACGTCATCGTCTGTGAGGAGACCTTCCTTATCAAGGAGCGGCCCTATGTATTCTTTAGTTCTCCTTTTTCCATTTACATATCTAAAAAAACCCTTTTTATTTTCTCTCACAGACACAGCCAGCTTCAACTCTAGCTGTGCTTTGGCCACTCGAACTTTCTCCCTACAAACACGAACAGCATCCCTGTATTCTTTCCATGACGCCTGGCCCTCCTTCCAGTAGCGAAACACTCTCTGTTTCCGCCTAATCTCCATTAGAACATTCCTGGTTAGCCACGCCGGCCTCCTGCCCCGCCTGCCTGACTTGCGATATTTTGGAATTGCCTTATCTTGTGCTTCTAGGAGGCATCGCTTAAAGAGTGACCAGCACTGGTGGACATCGAGGCCTTCAAGAGCAGTTTCCCAGGGGACCTTGCTGACTAGTTCCCTGAGCAGCCTGAAGTCCGTTTTCCCCATATCTAGGGATGAGGTTTTGGTGGCACTTTTCCTTCTGTCACCATAAATTTTGAACTCAACCACTTCATGGTCGCTCTGACCGAGGCGGCCACCAATCACCACATCTCCCACCAGACCCTCTCTGTTTTCTAGCAACAGGTCTAGGAGGGCACCTTTCCTAGTTGGCTCCGTTAGCACCTGCACCAAGAAGTTATCATCTAGGTGCTTCATGAACCTCCTGGACTTGCTCGTGTCAGCCGTGTGGCACTCCCAGTTAACGTCCGGCAAGTTTAAGTCCCCCATAAGGACAAGGGGAGTTATTTTCCTCCTTTTACTTCTTCCTGCTAGTCAGACTTGGGGTTTGAATCAGGATCCTCTGGGTCGAAACCCCTCTTCAACTAATGATTGGCTCTGAAAGAGGGAATGAAGAATATCAAGTAGGGTACAGAAATCCTAAACTGAACATCCAGAGTACTGAACAGAAATCCTGAACACCGTAGATACTAGGGGGATTTAGTCTGGGGAGCAAATACTATGATATTATTTGATAATATCATAATATTGTTTTGATGATATTGGGGAGCAAATATTATTTATTTTGAACATATTGGTGATAAACTAAGATTGTTTGGAGAATTTTTTTTTTACTATGAAGCTCTGAATGTTCTCTGAAACAAAAAGGAGGACAAAATTCAGCACATTTCAGGTTCAACTTTGACACTTTAGAAGGTAATAGTGATTGTTTTCTCATAATACCAACACTTTATAAGAGACAATAATAATTTAATTTTTATTTTATTTTCATCCAACGTTGAATACATATTTTAGCTTCAAAATAATGTTTTAAAGTTTCCTTAAAAAGAAAAAATCAGATTCTGCAGCAGAGCTTTATTGAAATTATTGCTTATAATCTCTATAATGCCTTAAATAATTCTACCTACTTCTTTCTCCCAATAAAATATTTTCGATCAAAGTAGTATTAATAACTGCTAATAACAGGATGAGCAAAGTTAGTCATCTGTCTGTAAGGGTCTTTGATTCTATAAGTTTTTTTTGCCACTGAAGACTGCAAAAATATCTCTTCCACCTGGCACAACATGCAAATAGCTCCACTGAGTTCAATATGCAGCATTTACCTCTCTGTGTATCATGCTATCAAGCTTTAGACCATGGTGATTATTTGAGTAGTAAATGCAACACTTGTGACTTACAATATTACAAGTAACAACAACATTCTCAGCTATTAAATTAAATGCCTTGTTTATTGCTGAGAACAGCAATGCTGGAAGCTTTCTGAAGCTCTTAAAATGGTAGAGGATGAGAACGTTTTTACTCTGAAGTAATTGATTCAAAGCACACTTGTAATGCTGTAAGATGGAACTTTCAAAGCAGCATGGTGAAGTTAGATGCTAGACTCTCATTGGGTTCAGTATGGTTATCTGGAGAACTGGATTTAAGAATATCACAGAATCACAGAATTTTCTAGGTTGGAAGAGACCTCAAGATCATCGAGTCCAACCTCTGACCTAACGCTAACAGTCCCCACTAAACCATTTCCCTAAGCTCTACATCTAAACGTCTTTTGAAGACTTCCAGGGATGGTGACTCCACCACTTCCCTGGGCAGCCTGTTCCAGTGCCTCACAACCCTTTCAGTGAAGAAGTTCTTCCTAACATCTAACCTAAAACTCCCCTGGCTCAACTTAAGCCCATTCCCCCTCGTCCTGTCACCAGGCACATGGGAGAACAGGCCAACCCCCACCTCGCTACAGCCTCCCTTGAGGTACCCATAGAGAGCGATAAGGTCGCCCCTGAGCCTCCTCTTCTCCAGGCTGAACAAGCCCAGCTCCCTCAGCCGCTCCTCATAGGACTTGTTCTCCAGGCCCCTCACCAGCTTCGTTGCCCTTCTCTGTACCCGCTCAAGCACCTCCATGTCCTTCTTGTAGCGAGGGGCCCAAAACTTTCCCCATATCCTTGGAGAAAAGAAATTCAGTAGGTTTACACAGAATCAGCCTGACAGTTTCTGAACTTCCTTTTAACAGGGAAGGAGGAATTTGTTAACACTTGTTCTTATTTTGTGCATCTTAATCTTTTTTTCCCAATTTAGCAACAGTAGGAAAAGGTCCTGAGTTACTCATAAATGTCTTTTTTACCTTGGAAAAAAAAAACTGGTCTTGTAATATATAAGAAAGTTAATACACACGACAGTGAGATTTCTGGGCATAATATGTAATTCTGAAAAGCACAATTTTCTCATTACATTTATTGGTACCAGTCATGTCTGTTTGTCTGCCCTTCTGAGAAGGAAACTGTTCATTTAGCAGGACTAGTATATCTGCAGCTTGGAAATCACCATAATGGCATAAGCTGCTAGTTTTCTATACCTCTTCTGATAGCATGCAGAAGTATACTAACTGCATTTTTTATTTCCACTACATCTTATCCATCTCTTATTCTAGGGAAGGTGATTTACAGCATCAGTTTGATTCTAGAAGTAATCTAGTCCCTTAGAATAATCTAGGTTGGAAAAGATCTTCAAGATCACCAAGTCTACCTACCTACCTGACCTACTCAGTTCTATCACTAAACCATGTCCCTTAGTGCCACATTCATGCACCTCTTTGATACCTCCAGGTATGGGGACTCCTCTACCTCCCTGGGCAGCCTGTTCTGATGCTTGACCACCCTCTCCATAAATACAATTCTGATATCCAATCTAAACCTTCCTTGATGCAACTTGAGTCCATTTCCTCATGTACTGTCACTTGTCATCTGAGAATAGAGACAGATACTCCTCACTACAACCTTTTTTTCAGGTAACTGTAGAAAGCAAAGAGGTCTCCCCTCAGCTTCCTTTTGTCCAGACCACACAAAAGGAGATACCTCAGCTGCTCCCCATAAGTCTTGTTTTCCAGTCCCTTCACCAGCTTTCTTGATCTTCTCCGCACATGCTCGAGCAACTCACTGGCCTTGTAGTGAGGGGCCTCAAACTCAACCCGATCTTCAAGGTGCTGTCTCATCAGTGCTGTATACAAGGGGACAGACACACCTCTGGTCCTGCTGGCCACACAATTTCTGATGCAGGCCTGGATGCCATTGGCCTTCTTAGCCACCTGGGCACACCGCTGGTTCACTTTCAGCCAGCTGTCTACCAGCACCTTTCTGCTGGGCAGCTTTCCAGACGCTCTTACCCCAGCCTGTACCCACTGCATGGGGTGGTTGTGACCCAAGTGTGGCACCTCGCACTTACTCTTCTTGAACATGATGTGACTGGCCTCAGCCCATCGAGCCAGCCTGTCTGGATTTGCAAAACCTTCCTACCCTCAAGCAGATCAACAGCCCTTCCTAATTTAGAATAACCTGCAAATTTACTGAGGGTGCACTTGATTCCCTCATCTGTTTTAAAGTCCTCTACCTATTAGAAGAATTCTGTGTATAAATATGTGTGTGTGTTTATGTATATGTGAGTAGGATAGATGTTTTCTGCTTAACAGTTCTTTCTTTCTCTTTATGCAGCCAGTTTTGTCCCATTCTGTTGCACAACATAAATACAATATGTCAGATTCTGCAGTCTGTATTGTTTTCCAGGATAGACTGGAGATTGTGTTCCATGGCTTTTTTTGCTGTGCCTGAATAAAAGCCAGGATGTTATTGCATCATTTTATATCAAATTATGTTGTCATATAATGATATAATTGCCAAACACAAGCAGATGCAATGGTTATAGTACAATAAAATGTCACAACTGAGAACACTTTGTGTTTTCATTTAGAAGTTTGTTTTTCAATATGAAAGTTTCTAACACAGTTGGGATGTGCATTTCAAGATGTCTGTATTTGTTTTCTACTAATGGGGCTTTATTTAGGTTTCAGAATTAAGAAAAAAGAAATGTAGAAGGTACATATGTTGTGGTAAGGTCTGCCCTGTTCAGCAAGCACTTCGATGGTGAAAGTACTCAGTGAGTACTGTCTGGGGGAGATGCTGTCATGAGTTACTTACAGATATACTTTGTGTAAAGCTAATCACCCTCTGCACTCTAAACTACATTTTCATTAGTCAAGTTGATCTTTATTGACAAAGAAATATGTGGTGCATTACAACAAATTAAACTATATGAAATGCAAAACTATAATGAGATTTTTTTTATTTTTTAAGTGTATGGAAAGAAGATTGCAAAAGCAAATGTCAGGTAAAAATAGAGGTTCACAAATTCCTCTATACAGTTATTATTTAAGTATTAATTCATATTTCCTTTTAATTTGCTTTCTAATTATTTATTTTCTTTTAATTGATGCCACTGTGAGTGACATAAAAAAATAAAAATAAATTGAATTTACAGACATTTTAGTGAATAAGATCTTTTGAAAAAAATTTCTTCCCCATCCTGGCTGCATTCATTACAGGCAAATCAATGAAAATTGATAAACCCATGATGGAAAAAAAAGAATGTATTTGTATTCATTACAAAGGATTGGAGATAATAATAAAATGAAATGTTGTTATAGTGAGATATAAACCCAACCTAAGGAATTGTTCAATATGTGAATAGCTAGATACATTTCATTACTGTGATATGGAGCAGCTTGATAGTGGAAGCCAATAATTTAAAAAGTCTTGAGCACAGGGTTATGCTGACTATACAGTTCAATACGTTAATTGACAATAAATCCTGCTTGCCTATAAAAAGCACTTCACTAGTCATTTTCAAGATGGTCATGATTTTTTATGATGCGGAACTTTTAATTTACAGGGATGATAAAAATAGATTTACTTTCAGCCACTTGTATTTGATTTAATTACCTAATCAACTATAAATCATCTACTATTGAAAAAGTAATTTAACGGAGATGATATTTTGTCTTTTTTTTTTTTTTTTTCTAAAATAGAAAAGGGTCTTCTGTAAAGGAAGCTGAGATAGGATTTAGAGAAATTACAAATTCTATCCTTTTTAAGAAAGGGTTAGCAGTTCAAAGCCAAGATGCTTGGTTTTACCGAATAAAGGCCTCAATTTTTGAAAGACTTGTTTATGGTTATTTAATTTCCTGTTAGTAAAAGAGCTGTACAGCAAAAGACTAACTATGGATATTAGTGATCTGAAACAGGCATTGTATGATGGAACTTTTCTCTGTCAAAGATCTGTTTGAGCTAATACCACACCATATGTCTAGTGGCCAATGAACATATAGCATGACTGTGAACAAAGGAACAACCGTGCCATCTCCATGTGAGGAAGAGAGAAACCAGTGTGATTTTAAGTCGGAATCAGAGTGGCTTGATAGAGGATTATGAGGATTATACTGTAATTTTTAGTTTCTAGATGAAAACAGAAACTATATTTTCTATATTTATATTTTTTTCCTATATTTTAATGGCTATCTCACAAAAAAAAAAAAAAAAAAAAAAAAAAAAAAGTAATACGTAAAAAAAAGTCATTAAAAAATGAAGAAAAATGTATATTTAAAAACAAACAAACAAAAAAAAATGATGCTTTGAAAGAAGAAGGATGAGATTTTATAAATGGAAGGTTACAATATTTAGTAGTTTCTATGTACAGTTTCTATGTTTAAAGAGACAAACTGTATACTGGGAATGAAAATAATTCATCCTACAATACATAGATTCCCAATGTCTCTCTTGAAAAACATTGTTTATTTCTTAAATTCCATTAACAAGTGTGGGTATAACATCCCCCAGACATGAGGCTGATGGTACTCTAGACAGAAGATGGTCCAGGTGAAGAGCTTGTGAAATATTTTCAGAGAGGAATTTTGGTCAGCTGGATTACAGAACAAGAATTGATTTTAAATGTGTGTTGCTTGGTATTCTTGTTTGACATTACATTAAAAACAGATTAAAAAAAAAAAAAAAAGCCCACTCAATCAACAAATTCACCAGATATATCTCCTATTGTCTGAGTATAGGGAAAATTAAAAAAAAATAATAAAAATTTAAAAAAAAAGAAAGATTAAGAAAAAAAAGTGTGTTACTGTTGGATTATGAAAATAATAAAAGCTAAGAAAGTACATAAAGCAAAGATAGGAATAGTCATGCCATTAACATTATGAATGAAGGAAAATCAATGCTAGAAAATATCTCCTTGCACATTCAGGTCACTTTATGAGTTGGGAATAAAGCCAGCTTCTGTAATAAGGGTAAAAGAATCATGTGAAATAATGAAAACTGGACTGGAAAGTGGAGATTTGAGACTAAATTACCTTGATAACTAGAAAGCTTCATTAAATTTAAGGCGGAAAAAAAAAAAGTAAAGTATGTGTGTTAATAAAAATTTATATTTTTCTTACTTTTTTTAACAACAGCTTTTAAAAAAGCTGAAGAAATTGATATTTTGCATCCTATAACTCTTTTCATAGAAGACTTAGGAACTTTGCATTTTAATTTCCATAATCAAAGGTTTTTATTCTCATAAGTCCACTGTGTAATTTACAACCAACATGAAATTACATCCGCCCCATAAAATTCCTCAGAATTACCATAGGTAAATGAAAGTTGCCATACTGAGTTACACCGGTATCTCATTGTCAGATGAGGCTGGGATGAGGTACTTGGAAGACTGTATAAGAAAGCTTAAATGGGTTAATTAGGATATAGCTTACCCCCACAAAAAATGTTTCTTTTTTGTAGTCAGTGAGAGGTTGGATTACACATTACTCTTGGAGACATGGAGATAATGTTCTCCCCAACTGTTTGTGGCTTCTTTTTAACCCCTAGCAAATGAGTATTAGAATTTATGGGATTTTAGCACAGTTATTTAGTACAGCTACTCATATATGGCTTCTATTAGGGATGAGTTTTTGTATTACCAACCTTGTTGCAGCTCTTATTGACAGTCTTATTGACTTATTTCAGGCTTGGCTCTGGATCTTAATTTTCTGAGTATAGATTTATGTCTTAGCAGGATACATTCATTGGCTGGGTTTTACTTCTGTATGGTTTTCCATGGTATAAGAAATTCTAAATTGAAGCCATCCTGATGGTATGCTTTGTGTCCATTGACTTGGAGATGGACATGGCCCCTTTCTAAAAACAAGTGAGGGCACAAATTGCAGTCACATCAGGCACCCCAGTATTTCTATTGAGTACAGGTGTAAATGGTGACTTAAATCGCCAGGACATGAATGGGAAGTGGCTTATCAGGGTGAGTCAGACTTACTGCACATGGACTTATGTATACATAGCTTATCTATAGTGACAACATGCCTTCAGTTGCTGGAAATTTGGCATGATAGAAACATACATACTTGATGTAAAATTGTTATACTGGATAATGCTAATGGGAAAGTGAAAATGTGCAGAATGTAGAGAGTATTTTTTTCTTCTTTCTAATTGTGTGTAGATACTATTCCTGTAGTTGCTTTATTCTTCTGTGAGTCAGGAGTAATTCTGGTATTGGTTTGTTTCAGGGAAACTCAAGGTTATGAGCTGAGGCCCATTTGACAAGCATATGAACCGGTAATTAAGTTCCTGAGTATTTCCTAGTGGAAAAGGAATGAGTTTTCAAGACCATTCTCTTAAGTGTGGTTCAACTACCTTTTGGCCTATACTGTCAGCTAGATAAGAGAAATCAAGTACAAACGACACAAGTATTTTTAGAAATGACAGAGCCTACTTTCAAATTACTGGCAGAAAGGAAAAGACAGTGCCACCTCTTTTGTAGGTTCAGACAAAGTTATCTGTATTAATTTTTCTGGTTTATCTGTTAGTTCCCTGGGAGCTCTTGTCCAAAAGCAGATCACTGCCAAGTAGGATATCTTAGACAAATCATCTTTCTTAACATACATAACTTTTGTATTAACTAGCATACAGTCTCTGAAAGGTAAAGGATACAGAGATACAGTCAATCAAAAGTAGTAGAAAAGGAGATGCAATAAGAGGAGAGCATATATTTTTGATGTTCAGACTACCCAGAATTTGAGAGAGTTTATGACATGCTCTCCTGGGTCCATTTTAACCACCATTTTAACCTTTTGAACTTCTGTATATGAATATTTCTGTAAGATTTAACATGTTTCCCTGTGCCTGACCTCACAGTGCAGCACAACTGCTTGCCCTTCCAGGAAGCGAATGTAAAGTGTGTCGCCTGTGAATTGTGGCTATATAGTTCTCATAGCATTGGTAACTTCATGATTAACTTCAGAACTCTCTTCACCCATCAGTGCTTATTTTCCACTTGCATGCTTTGTCAGGTTAGATGTTTTAAACACAACATTCTGATTAAATATATCCTGCTCAAATAACTCAAGAAAGTAAGAATAGCAGGGAACAGCAGAAAGAGAAGAGAACATGGAATCTGTAACTACTTTGACTTTTGATGTATCCAGAGGCAATTTTTTTTAAATACTCCTTCTCTTCCCACATATGCTATGAAGTCAGTAGTTGTATTGTCTATAAAACTGATGTTGGTGGAAAAAAAAAAAAAAAAAAAAAAAAAAAAAAAAAAAAACATAATATGTAACAAGGTATAACTGAGTCCTCAGATGTTAAGATCTGTGCATTAGGAAATCAACTCTTCTTCCCCTGTGTTCAAGGACCACTACTCACAGTTATATCAAAGGTATGACAGACATTTACATTTACCTTTATTTCTATCCTTCTTCCCATCAGAAACTTACCAACATATCCTTATTACATGTTATTAGGCAGAAGTATCACAGATGGATTCGAAGAGCTTCCTCAAACAAGCATAGGTCCCAACATCTTTTTTAACTGTATGTTTTCAGGTATTTTATCTTTAAAAGGCACTCTGATCTATGGACTGTGAATAATGCTGAGCATCTGCTGCTTCCACAGAACTAAGGCAGAATTTTGCCATGAATTTTACTGAGAACTGAGTGCATTCTGACCACAGGATTTTTTATTTTTTTTTAGGCATGCCAAATGGATAATTGGCATTTGTTCTAACATAATAAACAACAAAGCTTCAAACAAAGAAGCAATTGTAAGAATTACTTAGAAGCTGTTGATACTAACAACAGGACTGAAAGAAAGATCCTCTTCATTACTACAAGAAGCTATTGATAGACTTCAAATAAAGTCAGTAATTCCTGAAGGCACTAAGTAAAAGCTGTAACTTCCTTCTGTTATTACTGCAAATCCAAGTATAAATTGGGAATTGACCCAGACAGCTGTTGTTTTAACCTCTCCATCTCTAAAAGGTGTAACTTTTTTTTTCACTCAATGTTTGCTAAAAATGTTGATTTATTTTTGTTTTATATAATGATCAAGATAGTCTCTGAACAATCATTTAAATTGTTTTCAGGTTTCTGATGTAGTTCTCTAGTACAGATTCCTTAATTCCCTCTCCCAGAGCAGATTTGTGTGCATCACATCTGTAGTGTTTCTAATGAGTTGCTAATGAGGCTTTGTAAATGTGGAGGCACAGCCAATGAGGTGGTGGTGCTGGGAGGCTGATGCACTATCTAGAGCTTTTTTGGAGGTACCATTTGTAAGAGTCTCCCTGCACTTAACAAGCATGTTTTCCCATGTAACTCTAAAGCCCTGAACTTTGAGAGAGGTAAGAAAGACTCCTGGCTCTTCTTGGATGCTTTCTTTTTTTTAGAAATATCTATAATTGATTATTACTGCTTTGTATACCCTACTTAGACTAGGAGTCTTCAATTTTGCATTTCTAAGTTCCTTAGCTCAAAAGAGGGGGGAAAAATTGTCGCCCAACGGTAAGAGAACAGTTGATACACCAAAATTAGTCTCACATTCAAAATTGACGAGGATCACATTTTGAATTGGTAACAGATGGAGAAATACCAAGTTTTGCCTTAGTGTCTATAATGCTTCTTATGCTGGAATGTGTTTTTATTTCTTGCATAGTTCGCTTGAATCTTATAATTCTAGCAAAATCTACCATAAATGATAAATCACTTATTCTGATTAGTCAAATTATATTAATATAGTACACTTAGTTTGAGGTATCTTTTTTAACTAAAAATAGGAAAAAGAATGCTACTGAAGAGAGTAGTTAGTGAACTCTCTACTACTCAAGAAAATTAGTAAGACTGAAAAAAGAAAGAAAGAAAGAAAGAAAGAAAGGAAAAAAAAAGAAAAAAAAGAAAGAAAAGAAAGACTGAAAGCCTAAAGAAGTAAATAGTTGTTGCACTTGTATTGATTACCTTAACCATTTTGGATAAAATTAACCTTTTGGTATGTATCTCATATGGAAAACATAGGAAACTACATTGCTCTGAGAACAGTGTACAGTAAGTTGTCATTACAGAACGTGGCCATGGACCATTATTCAACATTTCTGCAAGTTAAGAAATAATTTTAATATGCTTTTCTTTACTGCTTAAGCTGCTTACTTACCAAGTCCAATCTTCTTTCTAAAAGAGACTCTTTATTTGTGAAAGTATTTATACAAAGAATATCAGCATTATTTTACAGTGACTTTCTAAAGAGCCAGACAAGTCTATTTGAAGCTTTTCTTTGGTATTAACTAGATATTTTATCATAAGTGAGCAAGGCGTTTCTGGTTCACTAGTCTTTATTGCTTTCTTGAATGCACTTCAACCTCATTCACAGTTCAAGTCTATATAATCCTTATGCTTTTCATACTTTTAAATCCTTCACAGTGTTTTCTGTATATCTGACTCTGCTAATATCCACAGAACTTGGGTCTTAAAGCACTCTCCTGAGTTAGCATAATTCTGCACTGAGAGTAAAATACACATTTTCAACAATCTCTTTACTGCTCAAAAACAAGGGCAATGTTATCTTCAATGCCAACATCCCCAAACCTCACTTTTCCCTTTTAGAGCCCCAGATCTCATCCTTACAATGAAAATATGAACTATAGCTTGTTCATTCATTTATTATTATTCTGAACACCAGTTATAAATCTGCTGTCCAATTGTGTCACCCATTCTTTGATTTGAGTATGCTGTCAGTATGCCTTTATGGTTCTTGCTTGATATTACTTTAATCTCCCCACACACACACTTTCTTCTTGAATTTTACATGAAACATTAAAAGATAATTGGTCTTGTGCAAATATGCAAACAAACTTAATTGAAAAAGAAAAAAGAAAGAAAGAGAAAAAAAAAAAAAAAGCAGTTTGTAGTTACTTTCCTGACTTGCTAAAGTTTGTCTATCATAATTGCAAAACAATTTAAACAATTTTACTTGTATTAAATAGCCAAGCTATTCACAGAAAACAGGCTTGTTTTTTTTTTTTTGTTTGTTTGTTTTGTTTGTTTGTTTTAAAAATGTAAGACAGTCTAAAAGATTTGGCTTGAGCTACTGCAGAGTAGTCTTGGTTTTTTGAGACACTTGATTTGCAGTCATTACAAATGAGAATGTGAGTTCAAGATGAACTGCCGTGGGTTGCTAAAGTAATTGCAGAACAAAGGCATGTTCTCTGCTCAGTTCTTACAAGTTGAGGTGTCTGTTCATCTGTGAGTTCTCTTTCCTTGGTTCACCGCTTGTTTTTATAGAAGCCCATTCAGTTTCAGGGAACATAATCAGAAAGTAGACGGGTCTTCTCTTTTGCTATGCAAAATGTTTGGCAAATCATTCACCCACCATCCCTCACCCAATCAACAAATTCCATATTTAAGGTCAAAACATTGTGTGAAAGTGGGAAAACCTACTAGATTGATTTATAAAGCTAAAAAGAAGAGGTTTTCTGACTAGACTGAGCAACAGCTCTGTCCCTCAGGCTATGCTATTTCCATCCTGAAAGCACAGGGAGTTTCTGTTTAGACTTATAAAAATTCTTTCAGCAACAGTATCTACACATTTCCTTCCCACTCAAGGAATTTTAGTATGCTGCAGTGCATACTAAAAAATGCATTAAAAATCTTTTTATTATTACTTTTTTTTTTTTTTTTTGTGATATTTATCCTCCCAGTTATGGTATTTCTTCTGGGGGCTTCAGTATGACATTGACTATGTTGATGGACCTGTCTTTTAATACCTACTAACCTGTTCTTTCTCATTCCTCTCTCTTTGAAAATTCCTTGGTTTAAAGGATAGGTTTCAGGTCCATCTGAGTTCAAAGTGTGCCATAGTTTTTCTTGTCAAGCTTCACTCAACAAAGGATGAAGGCACACAAGCTTAACAGGTTGTTGGTTTTGTGGTATCATATGGTTTTCATGTTGTAAGACATTTCATAGTCTTAATTGTTACCAAGAGTAAAATCATGTGGTCTGCTAATTATGGAGAGCAGGGAATATTTGAGTAAATGTGGGTTTGAAGTTTTCATACTACATGGGTAAGATGGCAGGGCCTTCCTTTCCGTAGGCATCAGACTTTGGTTTGGTCTGTATTTGACCATTTGTATTTCAGCCATGAATACTTTTAGCCATAAATAGTCTGAGATGCTTTAAGGGAACATAAGCTAGAAAAATGTGACTAGATATATAATGCCACAGTGTTCGCGAGGGTAGAATCTACTTAGAAAGTCAACACTGTTTACTCATCTATTATGGTATGGATTTTGCCATCACTTTTCTGTCCCTGTCTTCAAGTCTTTGTCAAAATGAAGGAGCTGTTTACTGGAAATATATTCATATATCATATTAGGGAGAAATAGATATTCCATAGCAAGAGTGGAAAAAGGAAGAAAAGTCATGCAGTTGTTTAAAGGTTGCCAAAGACATTTTTCTATCATTTTCTGAGGTACTTTAACAACAACAAAAAAAATTCCTTTCTCAACTCTTAACTAGTTAAAGAAAGCAGTGACCAGTAACTATAACCAGTAAATAAAACTATTGGGGGGAGGGGGAGGAGGTGGAAGAGGGTTGAGGAGGAAGATGGTTCTCCTTTCTAACGCAGCAACTGAAATCAACATGAAAGTTATAGATCAAACAGCCTATTCCCATTCTCCTTCTTACCCTCAGTGCTTCAACCTTTTCTATAATGTACCTTTACTTAGCAGACTGAAAAATAAGAGGTATTTCAAATAACCAGAGAATGAAATCCATGTCATGCATGTCATTTTCTCCTGTGTTTTCCTATATATGGAGTGGTAATATTTTTATATTTACTTATGAGAAGATTACTGACTGCTGCATTACCCTTTCAGTGAAAACTGAAATATTGGAATTGTTTATTGTTAGTTAAAGAAAACTTTAGTTCATTTTTCAGACCACTTAAGGGTATCATTGAAGAAGAGACTATTTTTCTTCAGTCATTTTTTTTTTCATAGGTTTCACAACAGTGTAGATTTGTTTAATTCCAATATGGTTACAAAGTTACAAAGAAGTGCATGCAATAAAATATCTTAATTGTTCCGCACTTTCAGGCAGTAGGATTGATCATGTGTTTGTGTATCACCTGCTCTCCTTAATAGCCACTAGCTGGAGGAGAGACATACATGTTTTATAAGCCACCTGTACAAATGCAAGGCTATCAAATTGCCTTCTGTTGAGACTATGTCACATTTAGATTCAAAAAACAAAGAGTATAGTTTGAAATGGATTCTTTATACAGCCAATGGTATACTTCTACCTTTTTACAAGAGCATGTAAAGTTTTCACAACAACACCCCACACTACAAGCATGAATGCTCTTCAGTTTTGTGTCTTGGCTCTGGAGACCAGGAGGGCTTGGGCAGGACTGGATTTTTGGGCAGAACTACGTGGTGGGAGGTGGAGAGAAGGCAACGTTCTCTTTTACCATTTCTCTGCTTTGCAAGAGGAGGAATTTGGCAGTAGGAGAAAATCACCTTCCTATGACCCACAGGAATTCACACTGTAGTTCAGCAACAAAGCCTGGTCCTAAAATTAAAAGTAGATCTGGCTAGAATTCTATTAATTTTGCTAAAAGTCCACTGGCGGTGTGTGGGCCCAGCTGTCTGTCCAATCCTTTAAATGCAACAGTGAAGCATTTGGCTTTTCTTTAAAATATCTAAAGATGGTGTTTTCATTACTGATTACATGAATTAGCAGTTAGCATTCTGCTGTGGTCTAGCAAATCTTGAGTCTGCTGTTCTGTATCATAAAATAATGCAGAAAATCTGGGAAGATTGGCATATTTTACTCTTAGAGAAACAATGTATTTTTTTTTCTGTATATACTATTACTTGCAATTATATACTGTCGTGGTTCCGCTCGAGTGGGCAGCCGAGCTCCACCACAGCTGCTCTCTCACTCCCCCTCCTCAAAGAGGAATGGGGAGAAAATATGTGAAAAGGGGCTCAAGGGTTGAGATAAGGACGAGAAAATCACGCAATAATTATTGTAACGGGCAAAACAGACTCGGCATAAGGAGATAGTAAGATTTATTGCTTATTACTAACAAGCTAGAGAAGTGAGAAAACAAAGGAAAAAGCAAACCAAAAGCACCTTCCCCCCCATCCACCGTCTTCCACCTCCTCCCCCCGAGCGGTGCAGGGGAATGGGGGGGGAATGGGGGTTATGGTCAGTCTACAGCACTTCTTCTCTGTCGCTCCTTCTCGGTCACTCTCGTCCCCTGTGCTGTGGGGTCCCACCCATGGGATGCAGTCCTTGATGAACTGATCCAGCGTGGGCTTCCCACAGGCAGCAGCTCTTCCAGAACTGCTCCAGATATGGGTCCATACCATGGGGTCCATCCCTCAGGAGCAAACTGCTCCAACCTGGCTCCCCCACGGGCAGCAGCTCCTGCCAGGTCATCTGCTCCTGCGTGGGCTCCTCTCCACGGGCTACAGGTCCGGCCCGGAATCTGTTCCGGCAGGGGTCTTCCACAGGCGGCAGCCTCCGTCGGTGCAGGGCCACCTGCTCCACCGTGGTCTCCTCCACGGGCTGCAGCATGGAACCCTGCTCCACCGTGGTACTCCATGGGCTGCAGGGGGACATCCTGCTTCACCATGGTCCTCACCTCAGGCCGCAGGGGACTTCTGCTCCGGCGCCTCGAGCACCTCTCCCCCTCCCTCTACACTGACCTTGGCACCTGCAAGGCTGTTCTCTCACTCCCGGCTGCTGTCTGGCGCAGCGTTTTTTTCCCTGTCTTAAATATGCTCTCACAGAGGCGCAAGCAACATCGCTTATTGGCTCAGATCTGGAAAACAATGGGGCCCTTCCCAAACATGGGGCAGCTTCTAGATCTTTCTCACAGAAACCACCCCTATAGCCCCCTGCTACCAAAACCTTGCCACGTAAACCCACTACATATACATAATGAATGATATGAAAAAATTTAAGTATGGAGCACTTTCCTTTATAGTTATTACAGATATATTTTTTGCTGAAAAAGTAATCTGTAGTGCAATGCAAAAGGATTTGCAAGACTTACCATTGTGAATTCATGAAGAGGGAGAAAAAATATATCATTGATTTGATCAGCTTTCTGTGCTTTCCAGCCTTCCACCAGTAAGATGCTGATCTAACTAGTGGCTCAGGTGGTGATTACAAGACAAGTGGGGTGGGAAATATTTTCAGTGACATAATTGACTTTGCACTGAATTGGATTTTACGTGTAGTCTGACATGAAAAACAGATTCAGAGAAGTTACTCCTTGAACTGACTGCCCGTGTAAACATGTTGAATTCTAGATCACTGCAAAACAGTTCCTAAGAATTTAGGAAGCCAAAACATATCAAGTACGTTAAAGTAGTTTAACAAAGCAGTAACAAAAGTGTCAGTCAATATTTCAGCATCCTTCTTGAATAAGACAGGGTGAACTTAATGAGTGACTTCAAGGGGTGATATGATCATTACATCCTGAAAGTGAATAGTTTTGCCTGATGGAGATTAATTCAGAATCGTGGAATTACACCAGAGTTCTAGGAATTAACAATTAGCTGTGTAAAAAAGATTCATCTGCCTTAGATGAAGAAACCATTAGTTCTTTGAAAATGTCTGGTGTCTAAGATGACTGTTAATAAGGAGACCTTAATGGAAGATAAATTAATTTTTCTGAGAACGGCAGAAGATTAACTCCAGTTTCATACACTTTTTTGCATCTTAAGTACCCTGCATGCCTCTACTTCAGACCCATTTCATGTGTGCATTCTTGTATTACAAGCTCATCTTCCAGTTCCCTCCAACACCTTCCCCGCAGCTCTCTCAGGGACCTGCTCACGTCCCAAGTGTTCCCCCTGCCAAGTCTTTGCCTCTCCTCTGTGCTCTGACTGAACCCTGACTCAGCCCCTGCTCCTCTGCAGCGTTGCAGTCAGCCACTGTGTGAAAAGCATCATGTGTTTTGGCTAATCTGGGACTTCGTGGGTATCAACTGGCAAGCCAGCTACTGCTGACAAAGATGAACTGTCTTTCCTTTGACAGGATGTAGCAAATCCTCTTTCCTTTACCCAAACATCAAGCTTGGTAAAAAGAAAAAAAAAAAAAAAAAAAAAAAAATAGCTCAAGAATAAATGGTGTCAAATACTGGCCTGTTCCTTTTGCTAGAGGAAACTCAGGTCCACCTTACTGGGTCTCAGCAGCTTGATGAAGGCCCGCAAACAGACAAAAAGAGTGAGCAAGTCTTGGCTGCAGCAACATTACACTTGGCACCATCTGTCACCAGTACCACAGTGCTACCAACTTGCTGGGACCCAAGAAATAACAAGAAGTATTTAGGTTCACAGTCCTATTGTACTTTCTGACAGTGGAAAAACTGTTATAAAATCAAAAAACACATCTGTATAACCACTTTATGTTGAAGTGGCCTTTGGTAAGAGTACAAGACTACATATCTTCTGCTTTCCCTGAATAATTAGGCTGTTTCATGGGTATAGACTAGCTTCTCTGATGAAAGGATTATGGTGTTACATTTTTTGGAGAGCTCAATATTTTTCCCCCATGATTCCAAATCAGGCAGATATGTGGGAGATTGTGTGAATTTCTGGTACATGTTCTTCACAGCAGCAACACTGGACCTGTTGTACATGCACCTGATGCCGAAGTATGTCCATAGATGTCAGCAGCAAACACGATAGGGCTCGTTTGAGCAACGTAACAAATCTGAATTTACAAAAACTTTGTCAGCAGAGGTTCTTTAAAGACTGTCAAGTTTATTCTAATAACTGGTCAAAAAAAAAAATAGAAATAGAAAAGGATAGGCATAAATGCTAAAGTTTCATGCTGGAAGGAGGTTATTAATGAGGTCTCACAGGGCTCTGTGCTAAACTTTGTGCTGTGTATTTAGAGACATTTTCTCTGACAAAGTCTGGTTGATGTAAATTTATGCAGGGGAACTTAATCGATAGCAGACCTGGAAAAATTATAGGAGGACCACTTAATTCTGAGTTACTGGGAAATTCATTCAAAGTAATCTTTATGGAGAAGAAAGTAATTCTAACTTTATTTATGTCATTAAGGGCTCCAAATTAAATATTTCCACTCACGAAAAACATTTTAAAGTCGATATGAATTGTTCTCATAGGACATGAAGTTAGTGCCAATCTGATGCCAAAACAATAAGTAGAGCGTTAGGAATCACTAGAAAATCAACAGAGAACTCAACAGAAAATACCCATATGAGGAAAGCCTAAATAAACAAGGACAGCTATAAAACTCTGAGAAGTTAACTGGGGGGGGGGGGGGGGGGGCGAAACAACTATATTGGATATCATCAATGTTCTGATCTAGGGTTTTTATACATTTTCTGTAATCAGACCAGAGTCTTGAAATTTTCCCTTAAATAAAAATGCTCAAATAAATCAAAGCTGGGAGGACAAGGCAAGAAACACATAAGAAAATCTTATCCCTATTCAGCTGTCAGATGATGTTGGGATTTGTGTGAATGGTTAAAGACTTCTTTTTCATTTCTGAAGTGAACCTAGACCTCTGGCAGCCAGCACTTCCAGTGCTACAAAACCAGACCTGCTATCTGAGAACCAAATTTATGTGTTTTTTTTTTTTTTCCAAATGTTGGTTTAAATTTGTATATTTTTTTCTGCCTCTAAATGCTGTAACATGTTAAAATTTGATATCACAAGCACATGAATACTGTGTTCTGTTCCTCCTAAGAAATTAAATTCTTTTTTTTTTTTTCTAAATATGAAATTATTATTTTTTTTTGCTCTATGGGAACTATTATATTTATTTTTATGAATTGAGTCTAGAAAGTCATGGTATGCCACTGTACAGAGTTAAATAATGAGAAAAGATACAGAATTTCAAACATAGAGACTTTGACCCACTTACTTCCATGGCAAACAATCACCTCTAAATATATTTCTAACCTTTCTTTATAGTTGCAGTAGAAAAGCATAAGTGGTTAAAAGCATTTGAAGTATAAATTAAAGCATTCACTGTAACAATATCCCTTATTCCCTTTCCCCTTCAGCAGCATTAAAACAAAATAAAAACAAAATCACAACATACATTTTTACTCATATTTTGATGAATCAGTGATGGTACTATTTGCTCTTTCCTGAGGAAAGAGCAAAAATAAGTTGACAGAGGCTCACATATGCTGCTTCTGTTAGAGCTCAGTGTTCTTTCCTTGAAAAGATGAAACAAATGCTTGCAAAAGAGGAGAAAAGAGCAGCACAGATTGTAAATACAACTTCTGTTTGTGATCAGGGTGTTTGCTTGCAGCTGTACTGGTGGGACTGACAAGCAAAGGGCATGCTCTCATCTGCCATTGCAGGACCCGGCTGGGAGGGCTGTGGAATGAGGAAGCCAAGAGACATTGTATTTGTCAGTAAGAAATCCTTCCTGACACTGCTGTGGCCTCTCTTGTATTTTTTTTATTTATTATTATTTTTATTTTTTAGCACAAGCCATGCGCTTACACTGTCAACTTTCCCTGACATTGCAAGCACATGAAAACTTTGCTCTTTACCTCTTATTGTGCTAGTGAATGTAGTTATACTGCAAAATGTCACCATTACCAGTTTGTGTTACTTGTAGGTGGTTTTATGCTCCATCTTCATTTGGAAAATGCTTTGCTGGCAGATATGTATTTCTCTCCATAAAACATTCCTAGCAATCTGAAAAATAGCAACCTGATCCATAGTGCTGTGTCTAGCTGACAGTGCAAAGAGGAGATTCTTGCACATGTTCATGCACTATGCATGAAATGCAATTACTCAACCCCAAATGTGATCAGGGCATTAGGCTCCTTGTGTGAAAATTTTTCTTGTATCCTTAGTGATTCTTAGCGTCTTGTTTGATGACTTAGAAATTAAGATGAGGGGAGTAGAGTGTCTTTAAAATAGGTTTGTTATTGCAAAACAAAGGGAAAGATGATTTGCCAGGCTGGAAATGGGTGAAGGGACATACAATAACATTTAAAGACATCTAACAAAACATAGACAAATACAAAATCATATAAAACCAGAATAACCCTAGAGGAATAACGATATTCAGAAAGCCACAGTGAGTAGAAAATACTGGGTTATCGTTTTTCCACTTCAGAGCCAACAAAACTGGATGTGAGCGAGGTACACCAAAGGCTTATTTTTACTGTTTTAATCACTCAGGTAAAAATTTTCATAGAATCATAGAATATCCTGAGTTGGAAGGGACCCTTAAGGATCATCAAGTCCAACTCTTGACGCCGCACATTAAACCACCTTACCATCTGCACATAAGAGCTCACTATTCAATAACAACACCAACAAAACCTAAAGGATGTTGGGTCCCCTTATTTATGGATCTGTTGAGTCTGTGATTTCAGATTAATGGAATGAGCACAAAGTGCATACAGAACCCCTGGCTTCATACAGACTCTATTCTGTTTCATCTTGTCATGCTGACACCCTGAACTCCTCACTAACATCAACTCAGTAATTGCCTCTTTGACTACTGAATGATCATTATGTCACAAGTATCATATCTTCTCTATCAGCATATCTTTGAGATTTTTTAGAAACTGATAATTTTAAAAGGAAGCTGTTATTCCAGCATCATAACACAGTTTGATCCTTTAATAAATACAAAGTTCATCTAAATAGATATGAAGAAATAGATTAAAATACTACTTTCAACAATTCCTAAATAAAACTAGAAAGAAACACCTTTTTTCCATGCCAGGTAGTTTAAAATGTCTGTGTCAAATGTGATGCTTAATAATGCAGTCAGATTATGCAGATGTCTGAAGCAAATTATGGCAAACCCAACTAAATTATGCTATTTAAACTTCTCTCTCAGATTCTAGGCACTAGGAAAATTTAATTCTAGCAATATTATAAACAGAGAATTCAGGTTTAAGAAGAAATATGCCAGTATTTTATTGTCATTTTTAATGTTAACTAATAGTTTTTTCACATCCAGATTCATAAATGAACTGTAATAAAACTAGAGTGTGCACATCAGTTGTAGCACAGAAGGTAGTAACTGCAAATCCTTGAAAACAACGCCTGCCTAACCAAAATATTATCAACACTTCAATGTCAGTAATATGACATACTGAAATATTATCCATCATATTCAAATAGCAACAACAGCAACAAAAATATTAATGCATATGGGTTTTAACCACATTTATATTAGGTAACATATTGGATTTATATTGGTTGGGTTGACTTCAGTGAACATTCAAACAAGTAATGGTGCTGCAACAGTAAGTTTTAAGTGACATTATAGGGTGTTCATGAGAAGGTTAATGCAGAACTTGGAAGCCTGAGTGGTCACAGTGGAAGTCAGATGCCAAGAACAATTCACACTCATAGGAGAATCAGAAACAACAGGATGAATATCCAATGCTCATAAGGCACACTGTTGGTGTCCAATTAATAGACTATAAATTGGAAAGAGTTTGGCAGATAATGCAGGGATGAATAAATTACAGGATTGTAAGCTGTCAACAGACAAAATGGTAAATTAGTTAAATAGTTTCCTACTCCAAAATATTCACACAGCATTTTAAGTAAACAGTTGCTTACCAGGGCATCTCACATCCCAGAGAGACAGCCTTCCCAAAAGCAGGTTTAGCGACTGCAACCAATCTAGCCCTGAACTTCATTTTAAGCCAATTTATTTTCAAAGACACTTAACTGGACCCAGAATCTCCTATCCGTAAAATTAAATTTTGCGGGTTGTAGTGCTTTTGGTTGAGTTCTTGGAGGACAGTTGTCATCCCTGCCGTGGCCAGAACCACAAGTAGCTTTCACTGTTATTCACGTTGGCAGTCTCAGCAAAAGGGCTTCTTGAATATGCAGACACAAGGCATCCATTAATTGGGATTCTTGAGATGCATTTGCAATAAGGTAGTGTAGCAAGGGTTCTCAGTGCTGGTCTCCTACCTTTTCTTTATGTTGCAATGGAAATTTCCCTCTCTACACATCTTAATCTGTAAAACACTAAATCCCCTCCTGTCGCATTGAGGGGTGTAGCTGATTAACCGTTACGGGCCCGGTCAGATTCAGGGTACTGAACCAGTCGGACATTCATCAAAAACACATTAACCGTCTGGGGGTCCAGTCAGACATTCACCATCAACGCATTAACGGCCTGGGGGTCCGTTCAGACATTCACCAAAAACACATTAACCGTCTGGGGGTCTGTTCAGACATTCACCAAAAACGCATTAACCATCTGGGGGTCCGTTCGGACATTCACCAAAAATGCATTAACCGCCTGGGGGTCTGGTTAGATTCAGAACACTGAACTATCATGGATAACCACCCTCACCCTCGTTGCACTTAATGAGAGTTATCACAATGCAATCAAGTATGGTTTATTACAGCAACAGATAATCAGGTTCTTTTGGATTGCCGGCGATAGTGACTGTCTGCAAAAGCAAGCTAGTATGCATAAAATACACAGGTGTTATAGGTGTTACAGATGTTACAGGTGTTTATAGATGTTACAGATGTTACAGATGTTACAGGTGTTTACAGGTGTTATAGATGTTACAGATATTATAGATGTTATAGGTGTTGCAGGTGTTACAGATGTTACAGGTGCGCAGCCTAGAAATAAACGCGTTAAAAGGATCAAAGACTCTATAGAGGTTTATAAGCAAGTATTCAGATCTCACCCAAAGGCGTCCCAATGGGGGGGAAGAGAGGCTCAGCCCATTGACTGATCCCAGGAGTCAGGAGGTCCTAAGGATGTTGTCCTCGGGATGGTATCTCCCCTGACGGTGGTATCTTCCCTAATATCCCCTCTCTCTTGGGCCAATTTATATTATTTTCTATCTTTTAGGTGGAGCTTGAGTGGCTCTAGTCAAGCATATCTTAATTATGATTGGTGTAAAATTTTCCCGTCTCCGTTTACAGAATCACAGAATCACAGAATTTCCTAGGTTGGAAGAGACCTCAAGGTCATCGAGTCCAACCTCCAACCTAACGCTAACAGCCCTCCACTAAACCATATCCCTAAGCTCTACATCTAAACGTCTTTTGAAGACTTCCAGGGATGGTGACTCCACCACTTCCCTGGGCAGCCTGTTCCAGTGCCTCACAACCCTTTCAGTGAAGAAGTTCTTCCTAACATCTAACCTAAAACTCCCCTGGTTTAAAGTAATAGGCTCCGAGAAATTCAGAGCGCATGCTCAGTGAGGGGTGGTCGCACCTTGGAGGCGGGTAGCTTTTGGGATGGAGGTGTGTTTTGGTATTATAAGGATATTATAATGAGCAAAAAGTACACTAGGGTACAGCATTTGTCAAAACATGACAGGTCTTTGGCTTAGGGTGGCAAAAAAGTGCAGCTTTGTGCACAAGAACAATCAAGGCCCCACCTGATTACAGAGCCTAGCCATGGTTCTCCACTCCACTCTACGCTCCGTGCTGTTCCTTAGAGCTAGCACACCAAGTTTCCCCAGCGCGATAGCATCTAAGGTTGGGAGCCTAGGGAACGCTCAGATAATGCAGTTATGCCCTACCCTGAAAGCCTCTTCAATGCCGTACCTTTTCCTTAAAAATGGGAATGTTAGTTTTATTTTCCTAGTTACTTCAGGCATTTACACCACACCTCCCCATGCAGCAGTCTGCTTGCTTGCACATGCACTACCTTCCTGTGCAAACGCAGAGCCTGTGGGGCTCTGAGCTCTAGCACAGGACTTGTAAATTTGGCAAATACAAACCTGCTGCATTTGGGAATAGGAAATACCGCTAATCTGGGATTCCAGAAACTGTGTCATTTTTCTGTTTCATTATGGATGCACTGTTTTGAAATCCATGAATGTACTTAAGGTCTATGAAGACAGGTGCATAAATAATTTTGAGGATTTGGTCCATAGCGTTTCTCTCTGCCATTCCCATATGTAATAGTGTGCAAGGGCATGGCCTTACCTCACGCTAGTACTGCAAGATACTTACTCTGCCAGTAGCCCCATGAATATCAAAGGATTATTGTTGAGGATATGTGGTAGAAGGTCCACGGAGGAAGTACATAAATAGAAAAAGTAAATTGTGTCTTTTATTGTGGGAATGAAATGCCATGTTTATATATGTGCGAGTATTTATTTCTGAAAAGCAATGAAGAAAACTACCAGACTGTTTGAGAGAGTAATTCCAAGCGGAGTAGCTAGTATACGTAGTTATTCAAACTGAAGTTTAGATTGAACATGCAACTAAATGTTTCCAAATGTGCCAAAAGCACAAGGTAATCTTCAATAAGCACTTATGGTCAGAACCTTGATTTTATATCTATTCCAGAAGAGAGTTACCAACATACTGTTGTTGCTGACTGTGAAGTAGTGCATGGGAGAAGTGTGGACTGAAAACAAAAGGGTACTTCATTCTGTAGTATGAAAATTGCTGTGCAGTCTGGGATCATAACCAAAAAAGCCATAAAGGGTTTTCACTGTATTTCAAGGGGTCAGTAATCATAACTTCTCTCTTTTTAATGCAATTTGTAAATGGCTCCATCTACTACTGCTGACATGCCACTTGTACCTGCAGCACTAATGCTGCCATGATAATAGTTCAAATTTTCTGGAAGTGGCCTTAACTCTCAGTGACAGACGGGAGTTGCTGAGTTCCAGGAAGGCTGGTTCACCCTGGAAAGATGTAGAAAGAAACAAATGTTAGAGAAAACTTCTGAAAGAATGCAAAAATACGAAATTAAGGAAAAGATCCTCTGCTGGTCAAATCTGTCTCATGTAAAAATCCAACTGAAATCCAGCTGAAGGGGTTTCTGTCACTCTCATTCAAAGTTAACAGACAAAGTTAACAGACAAAGACTGATGAAACCCATGGAATCTCTCCAGCCATGTAATGTGCCTATCTGCAATATACTGAGATAGATCTTACTTCTGAAAGTAAAAACATCTTCCTGGAAGTTAAAGATACTTAAAAGGAAATGGAATGTTGATATTTATAGTCTGAGACTAAATATACTAGCAGCATGTCATACTTACTGGAAATTCTATCCTCAAAATGCTAATGATCACAGCCAAGGTAAGGCAAGACAGGATCAGTCATAAATGATTTAGACCCTAAAGCTGGCTCAATTCATGTCACTAGGAAAACTTCTGCACATTTCAAACTGAGCTTCAGACATCTTACGTGATTTTATATTCACCAGTTGTAAAATTCTCTTTCATCTACCAGAATTTCTGAGTATTGATAGTTTAAGATTCTGTATCTATGATATTTTTGGTTTTGTCAGGGTAATCTTAATTTGCTAAGATTAGATTTAGATCAAATGATGTTTATTAATCTGATCTATTTAGTAAATGCATGTATACATTTAATATGTAAGCAGATTTATGATTGAGGGCAAGGCCAGAGTTCAGGAAAAGTAAAGAAACTGGACCCGTGCACTCTGCAGAGAGATTTGTACATATGCAACCTGATACATCCAAGAGAGGTATCTTCTCTGGAAAATTATAATAATAGGTTAGGTCTAGACTGTTTGTGATCTTCTTGTGGATCACATGAATTTGTTACTTTTGTCAATATCCCTAATAGTTGTACACTGGTTCTCAGTACTGTGGGCTACACCTGCACAGAATGGTTAATAGGACAGCTATTATTTAAAGGCCACTGTTTTTTTTCTGAGAACCATTGTACTACTTTCCCACTTGTCTGCTATGCTTAATTGTCTGTTACTCAGAGGGACACTTCTATCTGACTCAGGCACTAAACATTTTAATATGCTGAAGGTTACCACTGAAAAAGTTAAGGTTCTTTTTTAATGAAAAAGGAAACCCATATCTGTTCCTCAGGAGGGCTTCCTCTCCAACAGCCAACATGCATTAGCAATTATCCTTTAGAGGGAAAAGCTGTCTAATTACTCTATTACCTCAAGTGCAGAGCACTCACCTGGGAAGCTACTAGATCAAGGTTCAGGTCCCATCACTGACTTTAATGTTAATTTATGACTTGGCATGTGTGTCTGATAATCAAATAATGATCTACTTTAAAGAGCTAGGATGGCTGTAGTTGGCATTGTAGCTTTTCAGGAGACTGCTCTCCTTCATAAAAAGGGTTTCACATCTTTCCAAACTATTTTTTAGGGCATGAGGTGGCAAAAGATGTTATTTGAGTACTCCAGTGATGGCAAGTGTAAATTAATTTTAGACAATAATAAAGAAAAAACTTTGAGTTTCCTCTCTTCTTTCACAGTTGAATATAGATACCTACCAATTAGACAAAACTGTCTTGGAAGTTTGGGGGTGATTTTTACTTAACCAATCTCTATCTTATTAAAATTAGTCCCTTCATCCTTCTCCCTTTACAAGGAAAGCTGGCGTTAGTTAGTTTGTAAATGGTCTCTGCCTTACCTGAAGATCTGGTGCTTACAAATTTCTCACAGCTATATTAGCTTGTGCACAGACAACCTTGTTGCATAAACATTTTGTTTCCAAAAGATTCATTAACCCTTGAAGTCTTGTTCTGCCTAGTGGTTACAGATATTCTTTTGACATGTCATGCAAATGTCTTTCTTTAGAGAGAAATAGGTATGTCTTCACAGAGCGTGTCACGGCCAGTGGTTTTACATCTTCTGCTGTTATTGTGTTCATCTGTTAACTTCACATTCACGTAACTGAGTTGCCATTCAAGACATTGAAGATTCTGGGCTGTGATGTGTATGTGGAAAGAAAATGGGGGGGAGAAGGGTCAGGGTCCATCTGCTTAGAAATATTCTTAAAAATATTTAATTTCTACAGTTAACCATGAGAAAACTTAGGAATGTGCAATCTGAAGATTTTAGTTTGTCAGTCCTTTGGCAGCAGGACTTCGTGGCAAATTTTGGTGTTAGTGTTGCTTATAGGGAGCAAGTCTCCTTGGCACTAATGCAGTATAAGTGAAATTAGTAATCCTGATGGAGTAACTCTTGTATGAAGAGTTAGACTTCAGCTGGATATCCTGTACAAGCTATTATGAGATAAGTGAAGGTAGAAGACTTGGCTGCATTGGTGATATCCAAAGATTGATATTTCTAAAGCAGTTCAGACAATGTAGCTACCATCATCTTTTATATGAAAAAAATATGTTTAACAGAATGCTTGACAACTCATGTATGAAAGGCAAATTTTCTGTTTATCACCTGTGGTTTAAATATCACAACCCAATATTCTCTTTCTTATTATAGCTACAATATTTAATAGTTTAAAAAGGAATTTCAATAAGTTTGCTTATTAAAAGAAGGTCAGGTATTAAAAGAGAATTATGTCTATGCAAAACTGTATGAAGTTATTTTGTTATTCATACAGTCATTAATACTACTGAACAGAACTGTTCTGCTAATGATTAGATAGACAAGCAAATTCTTCCTGCTGCAGTAGCGTTTAAGCTACTGACTAATCTAAGCTAAAACAGAACTGTTCAAGTCAAGGCTTGAAATAGCTTATTTGTGATTCAGGCTTGAAAAAAACCTACTTCGACTGTGCAGCTGAGGTGATGCAATAATTGAAACAGGCAGATGAGTAACAAACAGAATTTTTTCTGATGTTTCATTATTGATAAAAACTGAAGTATGAATATATGCCTAAATGACAGGTATTAGTAACTATGCAGTCAAGAAGTATAAGAAAACCTCATATTAAAAAAAAAAAAAAAAAAAAAAAAAAAGTCCTAACTGATAGGAGATTATGCAAGATGGCATGTAGTGAATTGAGTAACATCATGAATGATAATCGTTAGACTAAGGTTACTGAAGAGATAGGTATCTCTCTTTGGCTGAAAGGTACCTCTGGAAAATTCAGTTGAGGCCACCAGGCTTTGGACTACCCTTACTACTCTACTAATTTGTTAATATAGGAACATTGGAAGAAACTCATCTGCACATTAAAATGCCGCAGTAATGCACCTTTATGTAATTTTGGTTCTTTGTTGCATTTAGATTTCAAAATATTTGTTTAGAGTTGAGAACGTGCAGCTTAAAAAAATGAAATTTGAAGTTTTCATTAACCTTCCTAAACCATATGGGAGTACCAAACTGCATGTAAGTTTAAAATAAAATAAAATAAACAGGAAGAGAATCTAAAACCCTAGAAGTTAAAATAATGCATTCAGTAAGTCTTTATCTAATTACTTTCTTCTACTGAGTGGTAAAAGTTTGATCTTCTCAAAGGAGATCTGCAGTATCTGATGTATATTACATCCAAGCCTACAGAGACTATTAACCAATTTTGCCAGAGATTACATAAGCATAATTTAGTATCTTACAGTAGGAGATGGAGAAAATCCTCAGTTACTTTCAAGAAGAGAAATGACATTTCTATATAATTCTGATGAAACTACATTTAGATCAAGGCTTTCTATAAAAATCAATATTTTAAATGAACATTGGAGAGCTGGGCGATCACCCAACCACATGAAGTTTAACAAAGGCAAGTGCCAGGTCCTGCACCTGGGACAGGGCAACCCTGGCTATACGTACAAACTGGGGGATGTGATGCTGGAGAGCAGCCCTGCAGAGAGGGATCTGGGGGTTGTGGTTGACCTCAAGTACTGTGTGCAGTTCTGGGCACCACAGTACAAGAAGTATGTAAAACTGTTGGAGAGTGTCCAGAGGAGGGTGACGAAGATGGTGAAGGGCCTAGAGGGGAAGACGTATGAGGAGCGGCTGAGGACACTGGGCCTGTTCAGCCTGGAGAAGAGGAGGCTCAGGGGGGAACCTCATCGCTGTCCACAACTTCCTCACAAGGGGGAGTGGAGAGGCAGGTGACCTATTCTCTGTAAACACCAGTGATAGGACCCGCGGGAATGGTGTTAAGCTGAGACAGGGGAGGTTTAGGGTGGACATCAGGAAGAGGCTCTTCACCGAGAGGGTGGTTGCACACTGGAACAGGCTTCCCAGGGATGTAGTCACTGCACCAAGCCTGTCTGAATGTAAGAAGCAATTGGACTGTGCACTTAGTCATATGGTCTAAACTTTTGGGCAGATCTGTGTGGTTCCAGGAGTTGGACTTTATGATCCTTATGGGTCCCTTCTATTCTATAATTGTTTATCCAGAAGTGATTTCTGCCTTGCTAACACTCCTGTACAGGAGTGTCAACCAGATATGGCAGCTCTCATCACATGCTCAAACTGCAGAAGACAATGTGTTGTAAAAAGAACATGGATCTTGACTGTCCTGCCCTCTTCCTTGCATTCAACTTCAGATTTCTGCCAGGCTCAAGAGAGAGCTTAAATGAAACAAAGCGAAAAGGTGGGGTACGGAGATTCTTTCAACTAACATACCTTCAATTTCCTCCCCAAGAAAACCACTTTTTTTCCCCTGAAGTCAGAATGAATTACCGATTACTTTCCAGAAGAGAAGCTAATTATTCTCTTCCTTCAAATTTATCTTATTCCCCAGAAAGTTTAGTGATGGGTTCTGTCAGAAGCCACAAGGTATTTTATTCTCATCTTCTGTCTTGTTCTAGCTCAATCAGGTGCTTGCAACAGACTGCCTGTTCCTCCAGCTAATCCCATCTTGGGTCAGCTCTTCTAGTTTATTAACACTGCTGATCTGTAAAGCCACTCCCCTGTTGTGCCTTCAAGAATCCTTCTGGGTCAGCTTCTTTTACTTCACAATGTGTTTGACAAGGCAAGTTTTTTTAAGGGGTCTTTTCCAGTACTAAGCACACAGCTAAGGTTAAATCCAGCTTCTCAACAGTGTGTTTTACACCTTTAGAAGTAGGTATACTTCTTCTGCTATCTTAAAGCTTTTTATTCAGCCTAACCATTGTTTTTGAATTTTTGTCTCAGGAATAGCTGAAAAATACTGACTGCTTTGATAACTCAGCTGAAAAGTACTGACTGCTTTGATAACTCTTTCATCTTAGTGATCTAAGTGGTGCTTACCTGAGGATCATGACTGCATTCTAGCAATGCAGTAGTGAAGTTTCCAGTATCACCAGTGTTAGGCTTCCACAGCGGGCTGGCAATGGTTGTTCTGACTAATGCAGCATAATTTCGGTTAATTGGCACGTAATGTGTTCCCTAAACTCTGCACTTTTCACAGCTTTTACTTTCAGAATGACAGAATCTTCCAGGGTCAAACTGATTTGATTATCGAATCTGACTGGACTGCTGATCCACTGCTGTGCTTTGCTTATTGGTGGGAAATCTCACTTCAGACACGAATGACAAATGTACAGTACAATAAGGGTCTCACTTTCTGGCAATGCACCTGCAAAGTACGGTTTTGATTCTCAGCTGTTAAACAGCACTGTAAGTTCAGGGAAATTTTTGTATTCCCAGTTGCACCTCTTGAGCTCTATGGTTTGTAGCTTAGATGCAAATTGCAGAAGCAGACTTGTAGCTTCACATGGATGGCAAACTGAAATATTTAGTCACTGCTATGTTCATTATCTTTACACACTTAGGTGAATATGCTTGAAACCCATACTGTGTCACACCTCTGTTGCTGTGTTGATAATAATTGGCTGATTGCATATACACTCTCTTAAATGCTCCCGTGTTAATTATGTCCTGCTAATTAATTGAACTTTAAATAGCTCGTAGGTTGGTTTAGGTTTGGCAGAGTTCCCAAAAGATTGCCTGTAAAGTTTATTTGAACTAAAATAAATAAATAAATAAATAATCATTTGCTGATAAAGTCAGTTAAGCAGACACCTTTGGCATAATACATGTTCTTCCTGTAGGAAGAACAGAAATGGCAGGAACCAGAAATGTCATGAATAGATATATATTTTTTTCATATTACAGATTTTCATTTCTTACACATAGTCCACCCTGAAGCTGAAGAGAATGTTATTAAATTTAAATGCTTTCCTTCTTGTCTTGGATGCTGGCTTGACAGCAGTGGAAAATAATTTTGTCTATTTATCCGCATAAGTACTGCGTCCACTCAGAGCAAACACAGGGGATCAGCGTCAGAGTCAAGAAGATACTTTGCCCTCTGTTTCCAATTTATCTTTTGTATATTGCAGAGTGCAGCTGCAAGGTGTTGGCATGTACTTATCTAATACCTTAAGAGACAAATGAAGGACCATTACATTATAAACATGGGATGGATTTGAAGAGGATATACAGAATTAATGCTGTTGTGGGGGCTCAGAGCAGCCTGCAAGGCCCAACATTCATTTTCTAATCTGATATTAGCTTCCCCATTTCTTAGCAGGCCCCAAGAGCAACTGCCAATGGATCAGAAGAGGCCAGACATTCAGAGCTTCTCAAATCATTTTAAATAGCCTTGCCTGAGTTTCATGGAGACAGCAAGCCAGGTGGATGGAATTTTCCATTTTCTTTCTAGCTTTCCAAATAAGAACAGTCCTACTTTTGACTGTGGTTTTATATAACCGACAAAAATGACAGATAGCCTTGAATCTGGGAGATTACATTGGCCTGTTCTCAGCTGAAATGTTCTGTCATCATTGACGTATGTGTTTAAATGAGCACTGAAGTGTGAATGGCCATCTGTCCGGGAAGTACGAGGGATTCTGATTACTAAAATGAAATCACAAAAAAGCCTAGTGCTTAGCAGCAGCAGCAGTGAATGCAGAGGGAGAGAGAGCTCTTTTCACGCTGCAGATATTTATAGTAGATAGATGATTATAACTCAGCAGTTGCCTGGACTTCCTGACCCATATTTTCTAAATATGTTCAGTCCCAATTTTTTGAAAACACTGAGCTTTCAATATTTGCATCTTTTGTAAAAACAAACAAAAAGAAGCAATATTTTCCCTGTCAAATGAGAACTGAGGGGATGTTCTTTGTTTTCTCATGAAGAGATGTGTTCTGCTTTATAAAGCTTTCAGCCAGAATGTGCTCTGACTAACTTTGAATGAAGTTTTGAACCTCCATTCCCACATGATTGCTATACAACAAGGCTGAAGGCTATTCCTGGGTGCATCTCTTCCCCTGCAGACCTGAAAAACTTCCTAAGGAAAGGCTTTTGAAAAATCTATAGAGACTCCGATCTTTAGAAGATTGCTGCATCTGATTCAGTCTGACTTTTGGCTTTGAGTGACAAAGGTTTCAGTGACATAGCACTGGAATTGGGCAAGGGCTTCACAAGAATTTCAGTGTTAGTAAAAGCTCCTTACAGAAGATGTTTTGAAAATTGCAGCTTTTGATATGAAACCACTGAATACCAAACAATAACTTTGGGGGCAAGAAAGTAATATTTAATCTTAAAAGTTCATGACTGTATTGACTGCTCTTTAAGGTTTTTGTGGTGCTGAAGTCACTTGTTCAAGCATCACCTGGGTGTCCTTTTTGAATGCTCACCTACGTTACTGTTTGAATCAAAGCAATTTCTGACTTTCTGCATTTGCATCTTACCTTGCTTCTTGTAATTACTTTTCCACATGCGTATAGTTATCAGGATATGTGAGAGATGAGGTCAGGTTTTAAACTGATGTCTAACCTGTTGATTTCCTGAGACTGCCCACGCAGTTTGTCTGTGTTAAATTTAAGCAACAAAATACAAGCATGTAAATCAGCAGGTGGAGATATATGATGCTTGTAGGTAAGCCTCTACAAAATTTTTGCTTTCATTAAATGTGTTTCCTCATAGCAGGGTTCTCTGTAAGTCACTAAGTCTCTATGGAAAACTGAGGAGATAATTAGACAGCAGAATATGACTGCAAATTATTTTATTTTTGATTTTGTGGTTAAAAAAGTACCTAAGACAGAAAAGTATGTAGGAAGCCAATTAAAATAAGGGCATTTTTTTCTCCTTTTTGTTTGGTGGATGGTTCAGAGAACACAGCGGCTTTGTGTTCCTATTTATTTATTTATTTTGAGTGTAATCTGAGGAAATGAACCATGAAACGCAATTAATGAAATAGCTGTGCTGAATCACATAAACTGGTGTCTGCACAGCTGCCACTCATGTCACAAATGCATCTCTCACCTAATGTCCACCAGGAGAGTCATTAGCCAGCCGCCTTTGTGGAGGGCCTCCTGTGCTTTAATTTCAGTATATAATAGAGTGGGGAGCTGAGTAGCCTTACGATTTTTTTTTTTTTCTCAGCAAAGATAATGTATAAGAGAAATAACTGTTACAGGAAGAATGTGTTGAGATGGGGGTGGGTGTATAGGCAGGGTTCAGTTGCTAGAAGAAAATAAGATATCCCTCTGAGTAGAAAACATCCAGCACTCTGTTGGGGCCTGTTCAACCTGAAATGTAAAATGACTGCCTCTAGGTTCTTCATATTGGGTGTCACGCCTAACTAAGGATTTTGCTTCTGTGTGTGTCATTGCATTGCTTTTATTTCAGTTAGTGTGTATGTATTCCATGCCAGCAACAGAGAGCACCATGAAGGAAAAGTCAGATGCGCTGCAGGGGCTGCTCTTGGGAGGCTGCCCCAGGTCAGCTTTGCTAAAGTAGCACAATGGCAAAAGCCTCTAGAGCTGCAGGATCAAAAATCTTCTCTTAGCTTGCGGAGGAATTAAGGGGTGGGAGAGGTTAAAGGACACTTTCTCTGAGAAGTTGCCAAAATAGCTGAATGCTTTCAGTGCTGTATACTGTGTCGCCACTGATAGCGTTTTTATCAAGATAAATCTAGTCTTGCTCAGGAGGATATTAATAAATTATCTGGTAATGAAAAATGTGAGAGGAACCATACTCTTACATCAAGGCCTGATGATTACTTTGATAGATGCAGTGGCAAGATTTTCCTGACAAGGCAGAAATGAAAAACATGACACATGGACCTTTAAGGGTGACCTCAGAGGAAAACGCAAGTTGCTGAATGATACAAAAATAGAACAGGAAAACAGAAGCTTGAAGGGGCTCAATGTCAACAGCCAGACGGATAGGCTGGACTGATCAACTGATCATTGAGTTTAGTGTCAAAAGCAGAGCAGAGAGAGAGAAAAGCCTTATGCTTGTCAGGACAATAAATGTAACAGAGGCAGCTTTGAAGTAGAGTCAAGTGTTAAGAATTTTAAGAATAAAGAGCAGGGCAAAAGCTGAGGGGGGGGGAGAAAAAAAAAAAACAAACAAAAAAAAAACCTGATAAACAGTAGGTTAATCAGGAAAAAAGCTCAGAGAGTGTCATCAATAAAATTTCCCACTTCTTTTGCAGGTATTTTAAAAGCAATGCTGATTAAAAGTAAATTAATGTGATTAAAAATGCCCCTTCACTGGTTTGAGGTTTGCATAGGGGGATGAGATAAGGTGTGACACAAATTGCTAGGAATAAGACTAGGCAGAGCACAGGCATCAGATGTAAACTTGCAGAAGAGTGGATGATATGGGGGTGTGATACTTGGCTTTGAGAGATTTATCTAGTGTTTGGCTCTGCCAGAATCCCTGTGAAAATGTGCACAAGATGCTTTTTTTCTTTATCATGGTATAGGTGTTACTGATAGTATCATTATAGGCAGTGTCTGACATTCAAAATGGACCAGTGTAAACTGGAAGGCAATGCACTTCAAAAACATCGAACTTTATGTAAATACAAAACGAGGAAATATAGTGGCAATGTGGAGCAAGCTTTCCCATATCAGTTCTTCTAAACAGTCATACGTGGGACTTATTTCCATAAAATTGTGTCTTTACAAGTATCTACTTGGTCTAACAAAGATAGAATTTGAAGGTCCAGCTCTCCTAACTCCTATATGTTTGACAGATCTGTTTGGAACTTTTATTTTAGAAAAGGTAAGAGTGAGTAATCTCTGTTTTTAGAGAAACACCCACCTTTTCAAATGAGTGACCCCTCAAGACCACAAACAACAGACAAATCGACTGCAGGCGGGGAGAGAAAGGTGAAGAAGGTGCTGATGTGGTCTTTTAAGTGCAAGGATAGATTAGAAGACATTTGGAAATACTTTTTGAAAGGTAAAGACTTGCTGAGTGTGTGTGTGTGCACGTGCACATGTGTGGTAGGGAAGTGTTCAGGTTTTTTTTTCATTTTGTATTGTCATAACTACAGGGCAATCACTTGCCAGATGTCAGCAAGGTCCGGCATCTAATCTTGAAGTGGAACATAATAGATGATCTACCAGTGGGTTCAGCAAACATCACATATAGCTTTAAACTGTTATTACAGAAAAAAATCTAGGAAAGTGACATACTGGGTGACATTTGAAATGACAGCACTTTCTTTCACTTGTAGCATTCTCTCCTGTTGTGAACCAAGGGAATCTGTACTGTGGCTATGGCTTGTTTTACCAATGACCCTAATGCCCACAAAATTCAGGTGAGGTGACTGCAAGTGTTCTTGTGTAAGGTGTCAAGTGAGAACCAGTGTGGTAGGGAAGGGCAGCCAGGGAGCATTTACTGGCCGTGGCATGATCTTCATGACAGAGCAGCAAAGGAGTTATAACTTCTACTCTGCTTCTTAGAAAGAGTTAAACAGGGAATGAACAAAGAGCAGAGGGGAAAAAAAAAAAAAAAAAAAAAAAAAAAAAGGAAGGTACCTGCTTTACTCCAGAGACTTCTTGGGACTGGAAAGTTTCACAAGTAATAAAAAGAGCAGTACAGTGCTTCTGTTTTGCCAACCTCCCACGGTTCTCAAGAGTCATCAGTAAGTGTTCACCTTCTAACACATGTAAAAGAGTTGAATGCTTACTTCTGAAAGCTCTCAGAGCTATGGGAAAAATCTGGCTAATTAGCGGCTACCTGAGTTCTTGTTGACTGCTTCCTTGTCTTGTTGCATACAGTGAGCCTTTTTCGTTAGATTGCACCTAACTTTTGCTGATAAGGGTTAAAAGGACTCCTTGCAGTACTGTGATCACTAGAATGAGACCGTTTTTGGATATGTTTGGACTTGAAACTACTGAAAAATGTTGTAAACATGAAAAACTTGTGAATTATGGTGTCAGTTCTGGTTTTTCTTTTTGTACTCTTAGAATTACAAGAAAAAAAAAATGGAGTGGATTTTAGATATTGTTTAAATCGCTTTACCAGTTTTATATGAGGTAGTTTATTTTCTTGAATTTCTGTATAATGTTAAAGAAAACTCCAATGTAGTGCATGCAGAAAATCATCAACATATGGGATGTATTATTCCCATTATATTATATAATTATTCAAGCCACACTTTGAAACAATTTTATGAATCAGAATTAGTCTTCCAGGAAGGCATTCTGTGTCAATTGTTATGAGTATTATTTTAGATACTATTAACTAACAATGAAATTTGGTTGCAAGTTATTTTAATTGTTTAGTGTTATATTAGCACATAATGCTCTAATCATAAATATTTTTTTTTCCTTATGCTTAAATGAAACTGCTATATTTTAACAATTTTGCCATGTTCATGAAACAAAGGTATTTGCTTTGCAGTCTCTGAGGTAGAGGAAGGAACATGAGGAAATGATGAGGGGTATTACTGTACCCCTTAGAATGCCAAATGATGGACCTAAACTTCATTTTTAAAACTTGTGTTAGGAGAAATCATAGTTAAAAAAAACTACCAGACCACCTTGTAAGTATAACAAGCATGTCATTTTTCTTTATTTCTTCTGTTAACCTGCTCCAGTTTTTATCTAATGACTGAGCAGAATCCTGAAGCTCCTGCTCACAAAAATATGAATGGGTTAAACACATACCTATGCAGCACAACAACTGTAGGGCTTAGAAGTGGCACAAAAGCCTTATATTGGTTCTCTCCACAGGGAGTGAATTTTAACTTCATGAGTGTGACTTTCCAAGAATTGGTGTCCACAAGGAATACAAGAATCATTTTAACAGATTAGTCAGTAGTCTATCTAATTTAGTGTTCCATTTCTCAAGGCTTATATAAGAAACAATAATTCTGGTTTATGAAGCAGGTGAAGAGAGAGTAGATACTGGTTGTGGGGGGAAGGGAGGAACAATGTAACTACCAACCCTAGTAGTTAGGACATTTGGATGGAAAGTTGGAAATCTACATTCCTAACATTGCTGTTTGTATAAGGCAATGCTTGCACAGGGCCTTTCTCTACTTCCCTCATCTACCTCATCAATTCTGTGTTAGGAAGCTCCTTAATGAGAAAAGGGAAGCAAATCCTATCTGTGAACCATTTTGTTTTCAACAAATTTCTCTCTCTGAATAGAACCCCACAGGTAGTTACAATTAAAACTTCTCTTACATATATGTATATAATATATGTATATGTAATATGTATATACATATTACATATATACATATGTATATACATATTACATATATATATGTGTGTGTGTATATATATATACATATACATACTTTTTTTTTTTTTTTTTCCTAAGCTTGTGCGATGTCTTCCAGAGCTTTCCCTGGTACTTCCATCTTCCTCACAGAAACTCTGGAAGGCCTTGCTAGTGTTAATGTAACAAACTTTCTTAGGTCTACTGTAGCTCGTGGCCTCAATAACATTTCATGTCAAAGAATTACAGGTCTTGTTAGAGCTTAGAGTTTAGTAGTGAATGTAAACAGCTAGCTGAAACTAGCTGAAAGCTGTCTGAATTTCTTTTGACCTTAAGTAACCACAGGACATTTCTGTCAAATATTTGTTATTTTTATTCCTCCTGAAAGGCAGCCCTTCTCTTTTCTTCAGAAGTCTTGGCTTCTAATTGTTGTGCCTACAATAAATTAAATAGAGCAGTTGCTGTACTTTTGCATCTCTCTGAAGATGCATCCTGGCTAGCAAATAACAAAGTTAATTTCCTTGAGAACCTGTGAACAATACCACACATGACCACTG
Organism: Aythya marila; assembly: GCF_965140915.1. Lineage (NCBI taxonomy): Eukaryota > Metazoa > Chordata > Aves > Anseriformes > Anatidae > Aythya > Aythya marila. The sequence continues at coordinate 3,662,935 of NC_139056.1, forward strand.
TTTGTGCTAGTTGTTCTGATATTTTCAACTGGCAAGGTAAGACAGAGGCCTAATTTATGATTGAGCAATACATCAGAAGCATTCTGTTCGTTTTTATTAAAAAAAAAAAAAGTGTATCAGGTGTCCTCAATTACAGATTAACTGACTGACCCACCATTTCGTATGTCTAATACTAATGCTATTTATTTTTTTTATCATGATCTAGAGGATCATGGCTTATGAAACTCAGATGTTACTGAGCTAGGAGGAAAATATGCTGGACAGCAGTTGAGCAAGTCTGATGATTATGTATATGGTTCTGTTATAGATATGTAGCTCTGTTATTGCAGGATGATGTTTAACAGAGACAAGAGCAACATACTGATTACATGGGAGTAATCAGTTGCCTAAATACAGTGTAGGAAAAGGCTGGATAGGTGGAAATTCAGTGGAAAAGGAACTTGGGCTGGTGCTCTTGAGATGTTTCTCTTGGCAGCTGCAACATCAGGAGCTGTTTCCACCCACTGATGGACCTGACCAACTACTGCCTTGCTTCAAAAGTACCCTTTTTTCCCCCCCATTTTTCCATTTTCCATTTTCATCTGGATCAACAGCTCAGCCTGCAGAGGCCAAATCATTGGAGCCATCAATGGGATGCACAGACACAACAGGGTGCATTCAGATTTGCTGGGGCCATACCTTTTGACAGAAACATCATCGTGGATAAGCTTAAAATTATGTGAAACTGCACGTATTCTTCAGGTTGATGGCAATTGAGATGAGAAGAAATTCTAACTAAAGAAATTAAACTTTAGGTTATACGTTAGTAAAAGCTTTTCCTTGATCAAGAAATGTTGGAGTGGACTGGCTAGGGAGGCTGCAGAGACCTTGTCTGCAGGTCTTTCACAGAATCACAGAATTTCTAGGTTGGAAGAGACCTCAAGATCATCGAGTCCAACCTCTGACCTAACGCTAACAGTCCCCACTAAACCATATCCCTAAGCTCTACATCTAAACGTCTTTTGAAGACCTCCACGGATGGTGACTCCACCACTTCCCTGGGCAGCCTGTTCCAATGCCTAACAACCCTTTCAGTAAAGAAGTTCTTCCTAACATCCAACCTAAAACTCCCCTGGCGCAACTTTAGCCCATTCCCCCTCGTCCTGTCATCAGGCACGTGGGAGAACAGACCAACCCCCACCTCGCTACAGCTTCCCTTGAGGTACCTATAGAGAGCGATAAGGTCGCCCCTGAGCCTCCTCTTCTCCAGGCTGAACAAGCCCAGCTCCCTCAGCTGCTCCTCCTAGGACTTGTTCTCCAGGCCCCTCACCAGCTTCGTCGCCCTTCTCTGGACTCGCTTGAGCACCTCCATGTCCTTCTTGTAGTGAGAGGCCCAAAACTGAACACAGTACTCGAGGTGCGGCCTCACCAGAGCCGAGTACAGGGGGACAATCACCTCCTTAGCACTGCTGGTCACACTGTTTCTGATACAAGCCAGGATGCTGTTGGCCTTCTTGGCCACCTGAGCACACTGCTGGCTCATATTCAGCCGACTATCCACCATCACTCCCAGGTCCTTCTCTGCCTGGCAGCTCTCCAACCATTCCTCTCCCAGCCTGTAGCTCTGCTTGGGGTTATTGTGCCCCAGGTGGAGGACCCGGCACTTGGCCTTGTTGAACTTCATGCAGTTGACCTCAGCCCATTGGTCCAGCCTATCCGGATCCTCCTGCAGAGCTTTCCTACCCTCAAGCAGATCAACACATGCACCTAACTTGGTGTCATCTGTGAACTTACTGAGGGTGCACTCGATGCCCTCATCCAGATCATCGATGAAGATATTAAAGAGGACCAGCCCCAGAACCGAGCCCTGGGGAACGCCACTAGTGACTGGCCTCCAAATGGACTTGGCTCCATTCACCACGACTCTTTGGGCCCGGCTATCCAGCCAGTTTCTAACCCAACGAAGCGTGCGCCAGTCCAAGTCAAGAGCAGCCAGTTTCTTGAGGAGAATGCTGTGGGAGACGGTGTCAAAAGCCTTGCTGAAGTCAAGGTAGACCACCTCCACAGCCTTTCCCTCGTCCACCCAGCGCATCACTTTGTCATAGAAGGAGATCAGGTTCGTCAAGCAGGATCTGCCTTTCATAAACCCATGCTGACTGGGCCTGATGGCCTGCTTGCCCTGCAAGTGCTGCATGATGACTCTCAGGAGGATCTGCTCCATGAGCTTCCCTGGCACTGAGGTCAAACTGACAGGCCTGTAGTTTCCTGGGTCTGCCCTCCGGCCCTTCTTGTAGATGGGCGTCACATTTGCTAGCTGCCAGTCAACTGGGACCTCCCCCGATAGCCAGGACTGCTGATAAATGATGGACAGTGGCTTGGCCAGCTCCTCTGCCAGTTCCCTCAGTACCCTTGGGTGGATCCCATCCGGCCCCATCGACTTGTGCACATCCAAGTGCCGTAGCAGGTCACCAACCAGTTCTTCTTTAATAACCTCAGATAGACACCCATCTGTTGGGAAACCTCATGTATAATTTTTCTGCCTGCAAGCAGAGAAACATATTTAACTGATCTCTTGAGGTCACTTCCAGCCCTCTGATTCATATCCCCTAATTATTTGTAGTGCAAAATGAGTAAAGTGAAAGGTTTTCCTCAAGGTACAAGGACTGATTTTTGCAGAAATCACTCTCTTTTATTCCTTTTATTGTTAATTGCTTCACTGTAGGCAACTGGATTAGCCTTCTTCTGTTTGATCAGTGTGAGGAAAAAGGAGGAAGAAAGAACATTAATTGTATCAAATTTCTCTCTCAGCATTTTGACAATAAGATAGCATTTATGAAGAACTAGGGTCATACAATATATATCCATCTGTCATTAAAAGAACCACTCTCCAAGCAGTTTTATTAATCATAGAGCTCACTACAAAAAGCATCAGGGTGACTCCACCTATGATATTAATCCTATAAAGACACTCTTGATGGTTATCTTTATCTGGATTCCTCCCACTAGAAAATGCCAGCTTTGAATGAACATCCCAGTCTATTTCAATAGAAGCGTAGGACCGCTTCTGTGCTTTTTAGTGTTTTCATGAGCATGGCAATGTTTTATACAGGATTATATCTAACTGTTCATTTTAATGTCTGGATCGACTGCTGATAGAGAAGAGCATGGAGAAATTTGACTCTCTTGAACATTTCATACAAACCCAGTTGCTGTTCTCACTTAATTATTACATTTTATCATCAAAAATATTAATTGCAAATACTTATCTTTAGTCAAAACACCTCCAAAATCTTTGAAACTTTGTCGTTTCATTTTGAGACTGATAGAGTTTTCCTCAGTCCTCTTTGCTTTGCAACTTCACTTTTTAAAGCTTGGAAGTGACACTAAAATTTTCTGCACTAAAATCTTTTTTGTGTCTTCATTTGAATAAAGAACTGAGGGAAGTGTAAGATAGTAGTTGGGAATCCTGACATGTATAAGCAACTGTTTTTTGTTTCTTTGTTTATTTAGCACAGTACTGGTTGACCCACAGCACCAAGATCATAAGTGCTTGCTAGGAGAAGTCTTGTTCTTAGCAGGAATAATTTGCTTGGTTAACTCTTTGAATTCCATAGAGATCAATGCCTGGCTGGAATACAGAGGCAAAATGATGCCACAAAAAAAGCTTTATAGACCATTTATTCCCTTTTCAGACAGAATTGATAATTACTGCTCCCAGTACTGTAGAACATCGCTCTCCCTTTCATTCTTTGGGGGGGGGGGGGGGTGGGGAGGAGGGGGGAGAGGAGGAAGAGAGAAGGAGAGTTTTACATCTTTTTCTTTTTGCTAACGAACGAACACGTGTTTTCTCTAGGTTATGGCAGTTTTAATTCATTGTCTTTGCACCTCCTGAAACAGGTTGAACTGTACGCAGACAACAGACTCAGACTTTTTGATCACTTTCTGATCGAGTCTGGGAGATGGACAAACTCAGACTATCAGAAGGAGATGGTTGGTATGAAATTCCAAAGAGGCTGCAATGTCTTGCATAATAGTTACAGTAGCTCTTTGAAAAGGCAATAGTGTGTAGCTGATGGCAAATAGATCCCTAAATCTATGAATTTTAAAATACAATATGCAATGTAGGACAATATAAATCCAGGCAGACCTCAATTTATCTGTACTTTGTTGCCTCAACTCATGCAAAGACAGCAGTATTGTATCATATAAGGGGGAAAACTTGATTTAGTATTTTCTTCCCTGAAAACTCAGACCGAAGCAAACATCTTAATGATTATTGTCCATGTAATTTTATTATCTGTACTTAATAAAGAAATAAATAAGGTAAGGAAATATATCTGTAAGATTATTAAAGTTTTATAAATGTATAGATTCCAGTAAGACTAAACATGTGCTTAGTTGATACCCTAAATAAATACAGACTTGAGCACTTCTGGCTACGCTTTATGAAAGAGGATCCAATATAGGAATCTTTTGAGAATATTTGTAGAAACTGACTAAAAAAAAATAATAAATCTCATGTACAGGTCTGAGAAATGGGTACCATATTGGCTGATAATTGAGGTATCATGATATGGACTTGGTCTTTCTATTGTTTCCTGTCAAATAAATTTCACTTTGACCTAATATCTTATTTCGTATACAGATGAAAAATAACTCTGTAATTTAAGGCTTGTGCTAGTGGGGGTGGGTCCCTGCCCTGGGAAGCTCCCAGTGAATGTGTCACTGTTGTGCCTTTAACAAAAAGCACACCCCGTAGCTCATTTGCAGCAGCTTTCTGTGCTACCCAAGAAAACACTCTTTCTGAGTGTGTGTATATGGAGCTGGGGGGTGGGGAGGAAGAGAGACGTGAGCTTGTTCCACCAGGGTGGAAAGCTGGGGACCCCATGAAAGTGAATTAGCAGAGGAGTGGAGCAATCAAAGCTGCACAAAAGGAATGGGACTTGTAGCCATGATGGCAATAAGACCGAGGGAGGAGGATTTGTTTGTTTAGGCACATTCTAGGAATTTACCTCTGCCACTTTAGTTTAAAGAAAATAAAGTGTGCTTCTGCCCACAACTACGTAATTACATTGTAGTCTAATATCTCTCGACTTCAAAATGACAGCTAAAGCAGATTAAAGCTGTTTACCGCCTATGGGAAGCAGTATGGTGGCTGCTGGCAATATTCCTTTCTCGCTCAGTAACCAAAGTCCAGTCATAAATCTATATTCTTCTTCAAGGAGGAAGGCTGTGATTAAAGGATTCCTCCTACAGCTGTGGCTTGGTGATAAGAGCTTTCTGTTCAGACCCTCCTAAGCGACAAAAAGAAAAAAAAAATCATTTTTCATTAAGTTAGATACTCTAATTTGGGTGTGAGGGGAGACGCAGACAAGTAGTTTGGTCAATGACTTGCTATAGATTTGGTAGGGAGCATTGTATACAGTATTTCTAAGCAGCAGCTGGGATTTGAGAGATAGACTACAGCCCTTGTAGCACCTCATCTATGTCCCTGCACAGTGATAGTTTTCTCTGCAAGATGGATATTGTGAATTTAAAGAAGTTTCTTTTTTTTCAGTACTTGTTAGCTGTCCTAGTCCTATGCCAGAACTGCAGGTTTACCCTCCTGCAAGCAGGAACATTTGAATTGTCTTCCCAAAGCAAAGAGACACAGGAGGAAAAGAAGCCCTAAAACTCAGTACTGCTGATGTGCTTTTGTCTTTGGCTGAGGCCTTTGCAGAGTGGCTGCAGAGGCCAAAGGAAGGACTCCTGGGGAACCCAAAGGACTTTGAACAGAAATTTTAAGTGCTCAGAGCTGTGCAAGGCTGCCAGACTTCATTCTGTCAGGCAGAACTTTAAATGAATGTTCCAGTGATACCTCTACCACTGAAAAAATAACAAGACAGAAGTAAAAGCACCAAAACAAAACCCAGTAAGCCAGAGTGCAGAGACTTTGATGCATGTTTTGCAGGGTTTGAACATTTCTGGTGACAGGGCACTGCTTGATTATCATAGGGAGACTAATTAAACTATATACCACAATCATTGGGGGAATAATGTGATGGCTGGTACAAGAATGAAACAGGAGCAAACTCTAATCCTTCAGACACCCAAGACATGAATTATCTCAGTGGTGCATATGCCCCCAGTTCTGCTCTGTAACTCAGTAATGACAAAGGGCACAGTCAGAGATCCAATGACGTTTTTATGTGTTTTTTTTTTTTTTTTTTTCATTTTTTAAATCTGAATATATTTCTATTGGAATTTTTTTGCTGGTTCTAAGTTTACAATACTTAATTTGTGTAATAATGTGCTGTGCAATATGGGATGAGGGTTAATCAAAGGGTTTTATCACACTTTTTAAATTATCTTCATTATGTTAGAACAAGATGTAAGTTTTAATTTCACCTTGTTAGCTAACATTTTTCACCAAAAGTTTGGATTTGCAAATCATCTGTCACTTTTAATAGGAGCAGATGCCAGTGATTTTTAAGAACCTAAATGCTTCAAGTATTGTAGGCTTTGCTAATTTGACTGATACACAATTTAATGTAACTTAGCAATTATTAATGCCATTTAGCATCAGTGTCAATATTCAGCAAGGTAGCCTACAAGCAAGAACAGTAATGCAAGAAAGGAGAGTTAAGGGTGTTTGTTTGTTTGTTTGTTTGTTTGTTTTCCCCCTAGATCTGCTTCTGAATAGAGACGCTCCTTTTACACTCACCACTGTAAACGCTCTTTCTTCCTCCCCCATTGAATTTTTAGTCACAGCTATCACCTGGAAGGGTTATTTTCTAGAGGCACATACTTATCTTACCTTTTGAGAGGCAAGCAGTAAGCTTACTCTTAGCCTGAAGACATTTACCAACAGTGTTTTATATGTTACATTTATCAACTCTTCCAATCGCAGTAAAGCCAACTGAAAAACATACCTGCTAATGGAAAAGAACTATTAAAGTACTACTGTGCGTTCACCTTGCACTAAGCCAGCTGCATACAGCCATGCCATAAATCACAGTTAAATGATTACATTCCACCAGAATAACTGCCAAAAGAATAAACTCCCAACCAACAGGGAGACTATGCTAACAGAATGAAAAACCCATTCATTTAGAGAAAAATGTTATTCAGCCGTACACCCTGCATTCATGTTAAACAATAGGAAAAGGCCTTTTGGATGTGCTGACATCTCTTCTGGGGAAGATATGAGGTCACCATTCTCCTGTTGTGAGGCTTCCCTCTGATGGAGGCTGCTCTGGGTGCAAGGACAGGGATAGGGCTGGGACGCCTGGGTAAGGCTGGGGGGTGGCGGAGGTTAGGGCCACCGATGGTGGAGGCTATGGAGCCACTGCACAGCCACTTCTCCTGGCCAATGGTGGATCGGCAGGCGATGTTGGCACTGACTTAACCACCTCACCAGCTGAGTTGGAGCTTGTCCTTTGAGAAAGATAGCACACCGGTCAGGTGCTCTCCACTGAGACTCAAGAGGCTTTAATTTCTCTCTCTGGTCCAATATCCGACTTGTGTAAGACCTTGGGATTGGGTTGGTGGGGGTAAGGAATAGTTTTTTTTCTATGCTCCTTGGGAAGCAGACAGATGTTCTGCTTTTTCTGCCTGGCTGGTGAAACTCTAGCAAGGCTGCTGTGGATGCAAAATTTGTGTGGCAAACATCTTTCCTAGTACCTGAATCTGCAGCAGCTGGAGGAAAAAAAAAAAAAAAAAAGGCGGGGGGGAGGGATATTAATGCACTAGCCATTGCTTTACACCTTTAACCTCCAAGTAAGGTCACAGCTTAGAGAGCATCATGCAGGCAGGGATGTGAAGAAATCAGAGGGATGGCTGGGAGTGTGTGCCCCTTCCAGTATGTGTGTAGTGGACCTTTGAAGATGTGCAACGGCAACAGGGAATGAGAAACTTGAATGGTTTTGGGATGCTGCTGAGGCCTTGATGAAATTTCAGCACTGGAGCAGTGGAAAGGAAGGAGAAGTCACCTCACTTGCTTTTTCTGTTTGAGAGGACTTGCATGAACCTCACTTCAGTAGAGGAGAGTTTCTGATGTCAGAATACCTGCAATTGTTACCAGATGAAATAGTTTGCTAATTGAAACCACTTTTTTATTCACTAATGCATTTCTAGAAAGAATAATAATAATAATAATAATAATAAATAAATAAATAAACCACCTTATTTGCAAATTGTAAATAAGTGCTTGAAAGCTTTCTGCTTAGTTTTTTGATGGAATTGATCTGAATGCTTGCTGGTCTTGATCCAGGCACTGGCAGATATTTCCTCTGTTTTGTTATTAGCCAGTCAAATTCAGGAGAAGATTTGACTGCTCCTCAAAAGCTCTCTTTTTTTGTGTGTGCAGAAAAACAGGCTGATTGCTCACCTGGGAGTAGCCACAGATAGTGCTAATACAGGCTTGTATTACACTACTAATACAGTACTACAGGCTTGGAGATGCATCAGGATTTGTAGAAGCACAGCGTTCGAGACAGGCTGCTGTAGTCAGTTGTCTCCCTTCCACTCCTCCCCAAAATATCATAAATAAATAGATATCTATATCCTGAGCACAAGAGAGAGGAATAAAAGAAAGGATTTCCATGTGAAATAAGAAATTTATTGGAGGTATGTGTAAAGCTTTGGGGCTCAAGGGGACCCATTGCTACCCACAAGCCTTTAGGAAGAAAAAAAATGCAATCTGTGGGTTCCAAGGCACTGAATACCATGAGCAAGTTCTGCTGCACCTTGGACTTCTTTTTGGCACTGCTTTGCACCCCCCATATTTGCCTTTGTTTTGCAACAGTGTAGTTGAAATTGTGTGACTCTTGTGTGCATGTGTGCCATTGGCCATATCGCTGCCAAGGAAGGCCGGTGCACTGACCTAGCAATGTCAAAAGGGGGAAATAATTGATACATTTAAGAGATGTTGATGCCCAAACCCATATGCAGGACAGATAGATGAAATTTTATATTTTTAAGTATGGACAGGTGCTTTTTTGCATTATGCGTCAATAAAGCATTTAAGGATAGTTATGAATAATAAGTAATTTTATGCTGAATGACTGCAGAGCATAGAACTGTTCCCACCCTCTTTTAAGTGTAAAAATTTCCATTAAAGGCCATATATTCTGTTCATTCCTGAGATACAGCTTCCATCGATACCAGCTTATGGTCCTGGAATGCTTGCTGAAGATTAAGAAGGAAGGAATAAAAGAGACGTTTATGTGTTTTTGTCTTCTAACAATTTGAATCAAATGCTTTCTAAAGAAAATGCATTTCAAGTGTATTTTAAATTCCTCCTTTCATTGTAATGTCTTTTTCTAAGTGACTTGCATTTTGAAAATGTTTTCACATATTACATTAATTGAATATACAGCCTCAAAAATTGGGAGTACCTTTTCAATTGCACTGAATGCAACTGAGCATAAGTTCTGACTGCATAATTTCCAACAAGAGGAAAGGAAGAGTGATTTCGCAGTGAAGATGTGATCAGTAACTCAAAAAAACAACAATATCAATGTCTTCCATCCATTGTACTGCATTGCACTGGAATTCCAAGAGGCTGTGAAAGAGAAATCTCAGTCCAACAGGCTAGTTGACTTTACAGTGAACTTCTTGGTTTCCCCTAAGTATAGACCTTTTTGATAGTATTTGGAACATAACTCTGACAACGAAATAGGCATGTGAAAATACAAACTTTCATTAAGTGATTATATATCCATGCTCCTCTTTCTAAATATTTCTCCTTGTTTCTTTTTTGTTCTGCAACACTGCAGCAGTCTTGCTTCCATCTGGTTGCAGTTTATGTTCCCATCTAAGGTTATACTTTCCATGAAAGACAGGTAGGAGCAGAGTATGTAGCTCAGCTGCATCTGTGAGACTCCTCTCTCCTTGAGATGTACACAGAAAGCTCTGTCAAAGAGCAGTTGTTAGAACTAAGTTGGGTTGTAGATGCTTCTGTCTGTTTCATGGGAGGAGCTGGTTTGGACTGAGGTCGCTATAACCTGCAGGGCTATCCCGCTCCTGTTCTCCTTCTCAGGGATATCCATCACCAGGAACAGTGCAAAAAGCATGTGTAAGTCTTTTGTGGAGTTGGTGAGATGAATCTGGTCAGAGAGAGCCATGCTGGGGCTCAGAAGGGGACTCTGATTGGACAGGAAGAGAACAGCCAACCAGAAGCCAGCGGCAGCAGGGAAATTTTGCTCTCTGTAACACTGGCAAGTAAAACCCTGAATTGTGTGCTTCCTCAAAGAATGTGAAAGACAAATGATATTTCAGCAAGATAGCTATATATTTAACCAGTGTTATTGGAACGAAAAATAACCTCCAGCCTGCAATAGCTTGGTAAGAACAGTTTTCAGTATGAGTCTCTGGCAATGACAGAGCTATTCAGAACTGTATTGACAGCATTTGCATAGACGAGGTGGCTCCTGAGATTGTAGTTTGTCAGTCTCTGTGTATGAGGGGTTTTGTTGTTGTTTAAATCTCTGACAATGTAAAATTATGAAATGTTAGGTTTCCAAAGCTTTTATTAATGATGGGATGTGCAAATTCATCTCTGTACAAAGGACTCTACTTTTATAAAGAGAGGACAAAAAAAATGAAAAAGACTTTCTTTTAGGTCTCTTCCCTAGTTCCATAACAGGAATTGTGTTTGTTTATCTATTTTAAATCTAATCAACCAAAGTCCCTCAGATATTCCAGTGAGATTCTGCCACATGAAATATAATCATTATATGATTAAGCCTCCTTTTTCATGCTTCAAACACGGAAGTGTTTGATTCCTTTACACCACTATTCCTCAGCTGTTAAGTAGCAAAACCCTATCTTCTTTTTTGTTTCATGTACTATGTAATTATTATGTCTTTTCACTTCATATTTGTGGTGAAGGAGCATCACCAACAGCAGGTTTTTAGAAGCTGCATCTGAGGTCTTTCATCAGAGTTTAAGAAATGAGAAAAAAAATAAAAAATAAAATAAATATGAGAAAATAAATCTGATTTGGTCTTATCAAATGTAAGTTTTGTTGGAAAAATGCCACATCCACCTTCTTTGCCATACAAGTCTAAAATCTGAAAGCATGGAATGATGAACTCCAAAGAAAAAGCTGCTGCTTGCATTCGTGTGAATGTTAAGTATGGGAGCATAGGTACGTGCCTCATAGTAATGGTTCTTATTTAAGTAGTCTGCTTATAAAATGCTTTTTGATCACAAAAGAAAAGGTGTTATGCAATATATTATTGCTGCTTCCCTCTTCTGGAATCTATGCTTGTGTTCAGCCTAATGTCATAATCCCCATGAAAACAATATTGCCTTGTTAGCCAATGAACTAATGTGCCATAAGGCACGCATGGCAGGGTTTGTGTGCTGAGCTACCTGTTCTGTGCACAGAGTGCTTCACTTGACATGGAGTTCTGCACAGGAGAGTGGCTGACTCTTTCAACATCTATTAAATTTACTTGAAATAAAGTACAGTCTCTAGTGTTTAACAATATAAAATCATAGCGTAATTATTGATAATTCTTTTTATATTTATTATGCTTTATTAATAATGAGTCATTTAGTATTAATATGGCTGTTCTAAGGACTCCAGTAGTATTTCCCCTGTAATTTACTGTTCCTTAATGTATCGTTATTAGAACGTATTTCCCTCTAATGCTTTAACATTACTATAAAACTAAAGATATGGATAAAACTTAGATAAGAATTTACCTTTGCAAGTAGCTCAAGGCAGACCAAAGACTATTTCCATGTTTCAGGTCTTGTTTTGCAGTATGAAAGGGGATAAATAAAGAGCAAAATCTGGCACTTCTTATATGCACCTTACACTCCTGGCATACACATGAAATCTGCAAACCGGATGCTGACCCTTGAGTGAGTCAGCACTGTAGAAATACATACAAAATAGTATAGCCATTTAATTTGCATTACAGTTGCTATACAGTAGCTCCTAATGACAATGAAATTTATAGTGAATTTAAAAATACGTGCATTTCTTTAGAAGTGTAATGTTATTATAATCCCGTATTTTGAGCATACAGTTTGTCTAATCTGTCTCACGTTGATGTCCTCTTCTCTTCCATGGCATCCACTTTATAATCCTTGTGAGGGACTGAAAGAAAGTCCTTGTTTATTTTTGAGTTCTGTTTTGGCAATATATGTGTTCCACTAGACTACAGTGGTCCTATATTTTGGAAGATTAACTGAAATACAGAAATGAGCATTACTTTTTCCTGCATTCAACTTGTTGGTATGATATTGCTGCAGTTTTTCAAGCCAAATCCCCTATTGTTAAGCTCTGGGTGACTGGCTGTGTAAGAGGAAATTAAGCACTTCCACTTTTAAAGGTATTATTTAAAACAGGTTTTAAACCTTTACTATTCATAGTGTTCTTTTCACGAAGTGAAGCAAAGCACTATAGTTTTCTATCCTGAAAAAAAAATGCTGCTGTCCAGAGCATTTGAGTCTTTGCGTGTCAGTAAAAGCTCTGAATATCTGGTTGGTGTTGAGGTCGGTGAGCTTTGCAGCAGCTGTGGAAGTGCTGAGGATGGCTGGAGTAGGAAGCAGCAGCCCTCGTGACAGCTGTGTGAGCAAACAGCAACCAGACATGCTCCCCACTGTCAGCAAGACTACTGAAGTGTAAGAGTATGATAACAGTGTGTGATACAAATACATTATTGATATCCCTATGAATTATTCTTGGATATTGTTTTAAATAAAGTGGTACCAAGTATACTCTGAGTTTGAAAAGGTCAAGAGGACAAATTAATCATGCCCAGGTCAGAACCTGTTATAAGGGCCATTTTTGATACCAGGATGAATATGTGTAGCTTAGCATTAAGAAATTTAATAATGGCATTTTCCACTAATGGAAAAATTATATTTGCCGTATTATTGAGTATTGTCTGGGTATTTGCCTGACGGTATTAAGTGACTGCATAACCTGCTGTCACTATAAATGAGATATCATTAGCTAAAAAATATTAGGCTGGTGCTCCTAAGACCTGTTAGTAAGTGATGGCTTTGCTATGTATCATCCACAGCCATGCCTCAAAGCAGCGGGTATTTAGCATCCTGCTGTGGGGAAGAAACCCCAAGCTGCTTTTTGACCCTTGTCACTCTCTTGACCTTATCTATGCTCTTGAGCCTTCAGGTTCTCTGGGATGTGATAGCTAAGGTGCAATCTTAATAGTATGTCTTTTGAAGGATTTCTCAAGATGTAACAGCATATTTGTAAGTATGCTACAATTAGGACACAGGCATATACACAGAGATCTTAAAATATATTCCTAGCAGAGAAAAGTCTCACTATAGCTGATTTATCAACTGTCTATGTATCATTTGTATCTGCGTGGAGTTTAGTATATGAATGGTTTGCTAGACACTTACACTTTGTCAACAACCTCTACAAATGCATTTACTTTGTGTTGCACATTTCATTATAAATGGCTTACAGAACATATCTATAACCTTGATAACTCCATTTACTTTGTTAGTAATGGCTCCTTGAACACTTAGAGCATAACAATAACCAAAATGCATATAAATATTTCATCGCAAATCTATTGTTACTTATTTATAGCATGCTCACCAAAAGCATTACAGAATATTTATTAAACATTTATAGATTAGTTTTGCTACAACTAGTATGTGATATAAATGCATTATTCATCTCACAGTAAGTCATTGTTGGGTATCCCTTAAAAATAAAGTGGTACCAGGAGGGTTGGGGGTCTGTAGAATTTGAAGGGATTCATTTTAATCATGTGCAATTCTGACTCTGCTTTGTGTTTATTTTTGTTAAATAAATGAACAAGGAAATAAGTAGAAAAACAACTCTCAGCAACAAAAGACAGAATGAAAAAAATGGTTGCCTTGAAACCCTGGGACGTTTAGCATGCTCTGTCTTTAGCATCTGCCAGCAATTGCACACCAAAGTCTAGAAACTGTAAACAGCACTTCTTTTCTAATAGCTATGCTGGTGGGTTAGATGGAACATTTTCTGGAGCTAATAATTTGGAATGAAGGCTGTTCTGTCTAGCTATATTTTTTATTTGATCTGAATTATTTTTTCTGCTAGTCTCCAGTACCACAGCATCATTCACTTACTGGAATAGCAGGCAGGACATGAGCATGTGTGTTTGGGTGTGTGCAAACAACAACCTAATTTGGGTATGTAGGTTTTTATGCTTTATCTGATGTGTACAATCTACAGAGAGGAAGAAGGATATATATGTGTTTATAGTTACATACATGTATATTCTTTGCCAACATATAGTAAAGAAATAGCTCCTGTTTTACAGAGAGCGCAACCTAGGACTCTGACCCAGAAGGCATTTATATAACAGATTGATAATGCATGTGAAAAGTTACAGCGTAAAGTTACCTGAATGTTTAAGTAATGGCAAGAATTCCTCTCAGGTTGGTTACAAGATGCTATCAATGTTTATCTAAGCTATATTACCTGATATATTTTCCTTTAGCAGTTTGCTATTCAATAACTGTAAATAGATGGAGTAATTTAAGCTCTTACCTAGCCTTCAGGAGAGCTGGATTCCCCACAAACACTCACACCAGTTTATTGAAATGACTGTTGATATATGAAAGATGCAGTATTAAACCTGTTAAATTACTCCCTTTTTTATCCATCTATGTGCTTATTCTCAAGTAACATTTCCTCATTACGTGTGGCTTTATATTATCTGTTATTTCTCCCCTTTTATTCTAAATGATAGCCTATTTAATTAATTTTGCTCTAATATAAAGGGAGGATATAGCTGAGTGTTTCCACAAATGGGGGCGTGTAAGTAAAGAATCAAGATAATCTCTCAAACTCATCTCCTCCTGGCCTTGTGATGTTTGCAGAACATATGATTTATTGCAAATATGCTTGGGTACAATACTGTATATTTATTTAGGTGAAAATGTTAAGAATATCTATGAAGTGGTGGAAATACCTGCTTTTATTTGGTTCTTATAGTCTCCTCTTCAAACTCATGTAAATACCTTGCAGTCTCATGTTGTTGTCTCACTGTTGTACCCATATTGCATTGAAGTCTAAATGAAAGCAATATGAAGAATAGGGAGAAAAGCACGGAGTGCATAGAGTGAAGGATGGATAGGAGAGTCTCCATGAAGTCAGGCCCTTTGACTAACAGATGAGTGCGTTGTGCGTTCATTTTCTTAATAATGTTAATTTTGCAGTTATGGAGTTATTCTGTATTAACTTGATGACATACATGGAACAAGGAGAATATAGGTGGAAATAAAAAAAAAAAAAAAAAAAAAAAAAAAAAAAAAAAAAACCTTTCATTGAGGGAGAAGTTCAGTAAAAACATGCTTGGACAATTATCTGTATAGGTACCAGAAACTCTATGGAGACGGACCTAGGGCAAAAAGTGCAGAGCCCCTTTTGTGGGTTAAGAGCATTGCTGTTTTCTGTCAGTGTGAGCACAGATTCTGGGTAATTTCTGGGGGAAAAACCACTTCTCTTTTCCTTACTGGTGAATTTAGGGGAACTTGTGGTGGGGAAGGAGATTCCATTGGGCTTTACTTTTTGTTGTTGTTGTTTGATTGATTGATTTTACTGTACTTTTCCCTATTATTTTCAACTATGCCAGTTTGGAGGCAATCGTGTTGTTTTCAGGTATGGGCACTCAAATTTGAAGTAACTTGAAGTTATTTCTAGTTTTCTATCAGGATAAGTGAGAGAGAAAGCAGGCATTGTACTTCAAACTGATTTTAATACTTACAGGCAAGTTGTGTGGAAAGATGCATTAATTTTCAAATTAAGAAAACAGCAATAGCAATGCTGTTGATTCATCTGCAGGTTGTATGAGCAGCTTTACCCTAATATTTGGGAAAGATAAAGTGTACATGGAAAAATAAACATGAAAGTATTAATAATATTTATACTTTGCTTGTGGCTTGAGTGATAGTAATGTCAAGATAGAGACATTTAACTGAATGATCAATAACACATGAGTGTAAGTCAAAGATTCATTATGTTTGGACTGAAATGTCCAGTTAAATTTGTAGCAATGTTAATGATGCACCATAGGCAGACTACCTGGACGTTTAACAAGTATGAGAAATGCTAGTGTACCTTAATCAGCCTTCCAGTGAATAAGCCTTGAGTTAATATTTTTTGTTTAGCGTTTTTTCTAAGTAGCACTTTCTAAGAAATGTTTAATTTGGCTTTCGGTATTTCAAGTGTCAGTTTAAATGGTTGTATTGTGGATGTGAGAATTCAATATGAATCTAATAAAACAGCTCAGCATAATTTGTTGCAAAAAAAATCTATTGGTATAACAGCCACTTCTAATAGGTGTTGTTTCTTCAAAAATCAGTGAACACCATTAGATTTTTTGGCATTTTCAAATGCTCATTAGTGTCAGCCTCAGGGGTCCAGGATGGTCATTATTAAAGAATGAGCTCCCAAGAGAAAGAGGCTCTGCCAACAGAAGCCAACAAGTGACAGAAGTTCAGTAGTTGCTAGGTAAGTCACTTATTGAGGTGGTGCCTGGATAAATTAGCTTTCAAAGTCTTAAGCTGAACATGTAAAGAACACAGATGTCATGTGGCATATCCTCCAGAGGTTAAATTTAGGTTCCATAACTCACACTGCCAATTTTAAAGAAGGGAAATGTCAGCCATCACAGAGCTGAGGCTGAGGGTTTGTTGCTTGTGCAAATTCCACTGACATTGACATTAACTGACTCTGGGAGATAAACTATGGATCTGCTTCAGCTGTCCATGATTTCATCTGTATTACTTATTAGTTCTCCAGTTTGTTCCAGCACAATACCAATTTGCTCCAGTTGACTTGACAAGCTTGTGTTTTGTCTAGAGGTAATTTATAATCCCAGCTACATCCCTATGTGGTGGCACAGACAGGTTATTATTTATGCTGTTTACCAACTCTGGGAAGTTACATAATATTGAAGCGACTACATAAACTTGTATTTTAGCAGTGTGAGATTTAGGGTGAGTGCCTGTAATGCCAGATGAAATGTTAAGCTTCAGAACAGTCACAGATATTTTATTTTTGAAAAAAAAAAAAAAAAAAAAAAAAGCTTCAAAATCGAGACAAAGATGAAATTGAAATAAATATTCTTTTTCACTTAAAATCTAGCTCTCATTTTTATATAAACACAATGTAACTCACTGCACTGTGTTTAGATAAAAATTCTTTGGAAAACAGAAACTTTTCTGTAGACCACACAAAAACATTTTCCTATGAAGGTGACAAGTAAACCTCTTAACACTGTTTTGAACTCACCCAGTGCTTGGCTTTTTCTATTGTCCTTTTCTATTTTGGGCTTTGTTAAGCTCCAGCTTGGTCAGTGGGAGATGTCACATTCAGTTATTTAGGAAACTTCACCAACTGCTGTTTTAATTGAAAGCACGCCTAGAGCTGCTTCTCATCAATGGCATTCATTTTTGTGACATTCACGGGACCAAATCATTGTAGTTGTCCCATTAAAGTAATGCTAAAATAAGAGCTCTCTAGCAGTCTTTTGGGGCAGCCTGTGCTGAGCCCTGTGCAGGCATTCATCAATGATGCCAGGAGCAACAGACCTGGTGGCATGGCTGCTATGCCAGGCCATGGGGGTCTGTGCTGCCTTCTCTGCTAGAATCTCCATCCCAGAAGTGGAGCAGGAGGGGCAGCCCAGGCCTCCAGTGTTGGCAGCAACTAGCTTGGTGGCATTTACACAGATCTGTGTATATTTTCTGAATTCTTCCATGCTTTTTACGCTACTGCTCTGGCTTTATGGTCATCGTACCTTCTGGGATTTGGCCTGTCTCGAGTACCAGGCTCAGCTGAGGCAGTATGCTCCTGCAGGCCCCAGATCCAGGCTTGTGTTTTGCCTGGCACACAACAATAAAACATCAGTGGCATTCAAGTAAGTGAGGAGGAACAGAATCATATAAAAACGAAAATTCTCTAAGTCTGCTATATCTGGATACAGCTGCCTTTTCCCCTCAAGCTGAACCACAAAAGCAATTCTAATATGGCTTTTCATTCTCTCAGACGACCACAGATCATGCCTGCCTGCAACCCAGAAAGCAGCAAGGGAGGGAAACCTATTCCAATATACACAGAGGTCACCTTTTTGATAAAACCACAAAATAGATAATTAAATTAATGTAATAATTGTACCTAGTCAATTACCTATTTCCTACCTGTACCATGGTCTTAATGAGCTCAGCTAATGAACTGTAATGTAATTAATATCTGTGGAGGGAAGGAGGAGTAATAAAAAAAAAACAGTAGTTTCCATATATGCCAGCACCTAATATATTTTATAATGGCAGGGAGAAAAAAAAAAAAAAAGTTTTGAAGATTGAAAAATAAACATTTGATTAAGGAAGGGAGGTTTTAGGCTTGGCTCTTCTGCAGAGGCCTATAATTCTGCACCTGAAAAACATCCATGCAATTAAGGAAATACTTTTAAAATGCTCATTATTGTTTTTCTGAGACCATCCTTATAAAATCTGTGAAGGAAAATGAGAATTTAAACTACATTGCAGATCTAAGCTGTTATTGAGTACTAAGTACATCGTTATAACATGTAACCTTTGCAGGCAGGATCAAAGTTTCTGATGTACTGCAAAGGCTGTTTAGTTTGATCTAATTTTATCTTTGGGTTTGTGGATTATATGGACCTGGGCAGCAAACCCTGGCTGTCCATGAGCAGTGGTGAACCCTGCTCTTAGGAACCATGGTGTGACATGTCCTCCAGTTCCCACCATGCATAGAGCAGGTTGGGTGTTTTTCAGTAGATGCACGGCTGTGCCAAGGCTCTAGATTTTATATGCTGCAGCAGAGAACGGTGTATGTTACTGAACCTAGTGATGGAAGTTTTGTGTGGAGACTGCCCTAGTAAAGTACCAAAAGGCATAGGGAGAAAGTAAAGTAGAAGAGAATCCTGCTGTGAATTTGGGTTGGTCTTCTTTGAATTAAGTTATGGTTATGCTATTAGGGAGGCAGTGCAGTAGGTCTATTAACTGTAGCATTTCAGAGCCACTGGAAAACAATTCACATTTCTACTTCAGTATCTTAAAATCCAGCACTAGTTTTTATTATTAATAGACTTCATGCTATTATTATTTACTTGAACATATACATTAATCATCACATGGGTTTGCTAATTTTTCATTTCATTCAATAAATAATTAAATAAACTGTGACAAGATGCTCAGAGTCCTCAAGAGAATATGTTCCCCTCTGATGGGCAAGTAACATCTGTGGGCATTTTGTTGGCTTAACAGCATGTCTGTCAGAAACTTGGTGATTCAGAAAATTTACTAGCACTCACCTAATGATTAATTAGCCTTCTCTGTAAAGAATGGGGTCTCTTCATTACATGTATTGTCACCAAGAGTTTCATCTGTTTGCTGTAACATTTATGCTAGAGACTTAGTAAATGGATTTCCAGTAGTCAAGAAATGAGTTAAGATTGGTTTTGTGAGCAGAATTCAAATTTAGCTCTAAATACTTAAGCAAGTCTCCCAGGATTTTAATCCATATGGGTGCATGTGGTATTATTGAAATGTTTTATGTGAATGAAAATACTGTAGGATACTAATTAAAATAAATTGGCTGAAAACATCATTTTAGATGAAAGATAGATGTAAGAATGATTTTAACAAAAGTCATGCTTTATCTATGTAACTTGCACTGTCTGAAAAATGTTTTAAATTTGTAATGTATCTTTAGAGTTTTGCTTTGGAAAGCCCTCATATAGCCTTCTGTTACATGTAGCCATTCAGTTGTCCTCTGTGGACACTTGAAGGACAAGGTCAAATGGGCACTTTGGGATCTAAATCCAAATAATTATTACCTGCACAGAGGTGAGTTAATGATTTTTTCATGTAGGCAAATACATCCAAAGCCGGCATATTTCTTATGAAAATACATACTTGGTTACCATCACTTCAATTTAAAAAATATAACATGAGCTCAATTAAGTCTGTGTTCACTTTTCATGAGATGTCCATAGCACAATTCCTCCATCTCAGGTGGGTAGGAAGCAAATATAACTCTTGGCTGTAAACTGGCAAGAGAAATGCCAACTAACTTTAACTGATGGCAGCAGCTCAGTTCCTTCAGGCTGTATTACATAATGATTAAAGCAATCACACCTGTTTTTTGCTCTTTTCATCCCATATGAGATGGACTGTTGCTTTCTCCCCTGAGAAACAGTAGGTTGTTATTAGTAGCTTTATGTTTCTCTTTGAAATATTCTACACACTGATAGACTATTATTTGTCATCTTAATTTCTCCCCCTCCTCTCACCCTAGAGGGAATGGAAGTGAACATTTCCCACTTACAAGTAATAACAGCTGTTGGAAGAAGGAAAAATAGGTCTAAGGTGGTGTTTGGTAATTTTTAGATTTTACTTTTTTGTTATTGTCATTCTTAGACTCAGTTATTAGAAAGCTGGAAGTCTTTATGGACTTTATGGAAGTCTTTATTGGAACCTTGTCTAAATATATAGGTACGTGCAGGTTCTTTGCTATTGGTTATATTCGGTTGCTTGTTATAGCTGCCTCTGATTCTATCGTTCCCTTTGGTGCTTGTTACCATCACATCAACAAAGTAAGGTAACACCATGTTTTTGTCCCTGTGCCTATGACTGGGGAACTGATGCACAGACAGCTGAGTGACCTACCTGGGTGCTGCTGTAAGGAAAGATGAAACCCAGCATGGAGGTATGATATGCAAATCAAAGACACAACTTGCTCTACCTGGTCTTTTTGTTTATCCGTGTAAATATCTATGTTTCCTCTCTCTCTGGCTGCTAGTTTGTAATTAGAAAGTATGGCCTTTACAAGAGGCTCCCTGTGGCCTGCTGCACTTGGCCAGGAGATGAACTTCCCTTTGGATGGATGCTGAAGAGGACACTCCGTGCCCTCAGACACCCTGTTGACTTTATGCCTACTGGTGGCATTGTTGTTATTCCCTTATCTAGATTGGGGGTACAGAGCTCTGGTGGTAGTTAGAGCCTAGAACAGCATTGAGGTGTCTGGGGGAAGCAGAAGCAGTTAAACAATTGACATGAACAAGTTGTGTTTTACCTTTCAAATCTAATATGTTTAGTTTACACTTTTCCCCAATGAAGGACAAATTCATTCTACACTATAAAGTTAATATTTAATATTTCCAAGAGTTTTCCTGGCAAATACATTTCTGTTTTGGAATAAGTTTCTTTGCAGAAGATGTGTTTTTGTTGTTGTTGTTTTTAAATATATCCAATAAGGAAACAGAGAAAAGCCACGTGACTTGTGTGTCTAATTAAAACTATTCAGCACAGCTTGAATTTACAATTTTGATTTCTTGAAGTAATCTGCTTGTGAACAATCTAGAGGCAAGGAGTTATTCATAGAAACTGTTGAGTAAATAATTTTCAGATAATGAAAACATTCAAAAAAGTCAAGATAGTTAATTAGTGAGCAGAAGAAATTAAATTAATTGAATGAATAATTCATAATGAATTATTCACCCAGATCTATTTTACATAGTGTGGAAGGTCTGAAGAAGAGCCAGTGTTTGAATTAACTCTAAATGAAAAACCACATCTCTATTTCTGCTGTGTTGAGGTTATTTATTGATGTGTAAAAACAAGCTGGGTGAGCCAGTCTATTTAATCATCTTACTCTTTTTGCTCTGTAATGTTAGTCATGCTGGATTTGAGACAAACATAGATCCTTTGCTTGCAAATGTGCATTAGGGAATATGTGTTAGAGGACTCTTTTTTTTTTTTTTTTTTTTTTAATATATTGAAATGTTGTCAGAGAAGCATGATCAGAGATGAAAATGCTCTGGAAAAGCTATAAATTAAGTTTATGTCGGCATACTACTGCTTGCAGTTGACATATGTCACAGCCTTGGCCAAATACTTCTGTTTAACTTCATTTTACTACTGAATAGAACTGTATCAAAAGATGAACTGTTGAAGTTGTATTTGTTTTCATGTGGTTGTGGGCGATGGTTTCATTTTTGTTTTTCAGGATTTCTTTCTTTGCTTCTTATCCTTCAGGGAGAACAATTGTAATGGCAATCAAATAATGAAATATTGGAAACCTAAATTTGTGCTGAGGGGGTTGAATGCGGTTCTGCCCTGAGACATGGTAGTCAACGAGTGATCAGAGCTCACCTGTTTGTCCTCTTTGTTTTGTTTTCCTTCCACTGTGCTATGGAAGAGAACAAAAGTTCTTATAAGAACAGCGTCCCAGGACTGCATAAAAAGAAAAAGGGATTGGACAGCCATTTCCATTCCTTGAGCAATCACAATGAGAAAATATAGCTCCTGGTTTTAGTGTGAGTATATGCAGAGAAGTGAATATAATAGTTAGGCAGGAGCTATATCTACAATGTGTTGTGACTTCAGCTCTTGAGGACACTGGACTTGAGGTGGAAGAGCATCTCAGAGTGTCGCTGCTTCACGTAGCGGTGATTCTCCTACTCTGAGATGAGTACGCTACGGAAGTTAGTACTACTGTTAGCATCTCTGTGGAGGAATAAGTAAAGTCTGAGTGATCTGTTGACCCATGTTATCTGTAGCAGGAGTGGGAGTGACTGTTTTTTTTTAATTTTTTAATTGTTTTTGAATGGAAGTGTAGCTGTGCAGGTGGATAGAGATAAAAGATAATTGCAAAGCTGAGTATCCAACATCACCTAATATTGTCATACTCCTTTTTTTGTTCAAGTTTCTCTGTAAACTGGGAAATGTCAAGTTACATATGTAAATTGCTGGAAAAACAGTGTGTATAGACATTGATTATATATAGATATTTATTTAGATAGCCATAAGAAAAGAAATAGGTTGAACATTTAGTAAAACACATAACAAACATCATTTTCTTTGGCACTTGAAACACTGGAAGGATCTGAATAGGTTACAACTGGAATCAGAACGGCACTTCAAAAAATGACTTTCTGTCTGGGTTAAAGGTAATTAAAGGTAGTTCTCATTTTGCCCAGAGTGGCTCACTTAATCCACAGGGTGGACAGATGCTTTGCTAGAGTCACCTTTGCCATTTTTCTGCCTTTTCTCTACATCAGTTCAATTTGGTTAATCTAATGTCAGACTTCTGTCAAAGAGCACTGCTGGGCTAAATTATGGACTTGTTTCTGTTACATTAGTAAATTTGTTCCTGACTGAGAAGTGCTGAGGTATTCTAACTAAGCTCAAGCCAACTGAAGTGCTGAGTCAGAAAATCTAGGCCAGTCATGCCTAAAATTAGACCATAAAATGATTCTCACTTATGTTTTATTTCTGTATGCTTTAAGGCAGATCCCAATTGCCAACATACCTAAGCTCTTAAACCCCTCCTAGAGCTTGTTCAGTAGGAGAATTGGGTAGCAGATGGGTTGTGTTATCCATTTACTTCAGGTCATCTCCACATCGGCAGGTACCGAGTATGAACTGACTGGATGAAAAACAGGCTTTGACCACAGGTGGTTGGAAGGGATGTGGAAGGAATTAAAAATATAATTGTAACTGGTTGTGGTTTGAGAGACACAGCAGGCTAGAATTTAAAAGAAGATATCAAGAGGTGGTTGTGCATCACTGAACAACCATTTAGATTTGACTGTAATAGTACAGAATTTGTCATGGTGGTTTAGTTAACATGTTCAGTTTTGATGAAAAAGGAAGTGTCTTTGATCACTCCGCAGAGAGAACAGAGTTTACATTTGGAATTGTGCAGTAGCTAATTCTGTAAGGTCATGCAGTTTAGTGCCCCCCTCCACTGCAAACTTGCTGAGGGGAGCAAAATCAGAAAAGCTCATAGAACTAGAGGGAGAAAAATGATTAAGCTGTTCCAAAGAAAACCATGTATTTGCTTTATGTTCAAAACTGCAGATTCTGCTATCCTATCTTATAGGATAGTTGCATAAGATGCCATTGATAGGTCAATGGAGAGATGAATATGCTAAATTGCACTAGATAGCACAAGACTCATGAAGGTGAAGATTTCACAGCCTTTTTTCAACCCATGGCAAGATTCAAATCTAGTATTATAATATTTTAAAGAAGATTATTGTCTTTGTCACTTTTTAAATGGCTTGTGCAGCAATGCAGAGGTCAGGAGGGGGAGCCCTGGAGATGGATTTGTCCTGCTCCCACCACGCACAGCTTAGTGATTCCACACACCATCCTCTGTCTGGCTGCATGCTCTTCACTCCCCAGCTGGTCTGTGGACATATGTGGCTTCTCTTAGTAACAGCTGGGCCATGGAGATTGTTAACCATGTGGACACCTGGCCTATTGCACACTGAGAACAGGCCACATTACTTTCTGCAAGCCATCAAACAGCTGTCAGATGGTGACAATCATAGGTTGTTGCCAGCCTGACCAGTTATTGGTCTGTAAAGAATTATGTTGGGATAGTCAGTCTTCTCCACTTTTCTGCATTTTGTAAATATTAAGAATCCACAGAGTCTGAAGGCTGTCAGTGCTGTGACATGACGTGATATAATATTTTGGAGCCATGCTTCTCAGAAGGATGGGAAGAGTTTGTCAGGAAATCTTCCATCACTGCTCATCAAGAGATGATTTTCAGACCTGTGCCAGCATCAGGCTGTAGATAAAAGTTTTGCAATGGTCGCCAGACAGTTCACAAGAGGGAAGATGGCACAGGAGCCATCCCTCCTCCCAATGATCAGTCATCAGCTGTGTCTGCAAAGCAAAGTGGCTGAATGCCCAGTGTGCCATTAGCAATCATATTATTAATATAATGGGACTCTTCGGTAAGTTGGTCCCAAAGGGAGGACATTGCTTCAGTTCTGCTGCCCTCACAAATTGCTGACAGCATCTGGTCCACAACAGAGGGACAGATACTGCCCATATTTGGTTTGGACCAAGCCTTTGCAAAACCAAGTGCCCAACCCACCACTAGTGAAATCTAGATGGATCATTTCTAATGTAAATAGATAAATGCCAAATTCTGTGTTTTTTTGTTGTTGTTGTTGTTTTTGTTTTTGTTTTTGTTTTTTTTCCTTTGGTTTGCTTCTTCTTGTGTGTGTCTCTGTGTATCTCTTCTATTATTTTTTTATTATTTTTTTTTTTGTCAAGTCACCAACTTGATTTTCTGTTTTTTTTTTTTTTTCTTGCTTGGTTGTTTTTTTGTTTGTTTGTTTGTTTTTTGTTTGTTTTTAAGTTTACAGCAGAACTAAACTGGAAGAATAGTATTTGAGCTGAATTATTATAAAACTTGAGAAAGAAATAGCTAAGCAGTATTTCATGGCTTACATCTGCCAATAATATTATTAAGCAATTGAGGATTTCTAGTATGCTGTGAATAGAATATATCCATTTATATACTTTTATTCCTTTGTTCTTGTTGTTCATACTACAAATGTCTTTAAAATAGTGCAAGAAAACTTGACACATTGTAAAGAAAGAGGTGTATTTATTGCAGGTTTGAATTTCACTAGGGAAGCTCGGAACTGCATGAGGCTCTCAACTATGATAACCATCATAGTTTTTCTTCCACCTTGATACATCTCAGAGGAATGTCAGTGCTTAGTATTTAATGTTCTCTTTTTGATATCGTTGTGGTTTTTTTTTTATGGTCCACATTGATATAGTAGATCCTATAGATGTAAATTTCAAAGTCTGAGTGACTGGGGAAGTGGTATTATTGTGTTTTTGTGATATTCTGTTAAATAAATAAATAATGCTGCCTTTGCTACCAGACCACTTATCCTTGGGCCACTCAGCCTCCCAGCCTGGAAGCCTGGGACAGGGAGCAGAATAACCCCCCCACAGTTCGAGTGGAGACAATTAGAGACCTGCTGCTCCACATGGACTGTCACAAGTCCATGGGGCCAGATGGGTGCCACCCAAGCATGCTGAGGGAGTTGGCAGATGTGATTGCTGGGGCTGTTTTCTGTCAGCTATCAGTGGTCACAGTCATTGAGAGAGGACCCAGATGACTGGACACCCATCTATAGGAAGGGTTGTAAGGAGGAAACAGGGAACTACAGGCCTGTCAGCCTAACCTTGATGCAAGGAAAGGTGATAGAACAGGTCATCTTGAATGCAGTCACACAGCATATGCGGGACAAGCAGGAGATCAGGCCCAGTCAGCATGGGTTCGTGAAAGGCAAGTCCTGCCTGACCAATCTCATCTCCTTCTACAACTTGGTAACCCGCTTGGTAGATGAAGGAAAGGCTGTTGATGTAGTCTACTTAGACTTTAACAAGGCCTTTGACACAGTCTCCCATAGAATTCTCCTGGAGAAGCTGGCAGCCCATGACTTGGACAGGTACACTGTTTGCTGGGTTAAAAACTGTCTGGATGGCTGGGCCCAGAGAGTGGTGGTGAATGGAGTGAAATCCAGCTGGCAACTGGTCACCAGTGGTGTTCCCCAAGGGTCAGTGTTGAGGCCCATCCTCTTTAATATTTTTGATTTGGATGAAGGAATTGAGTGCACCCTCAATAAGTTTGCAGACAACACCAAGTTGGGGGGAAGTGTCCCTCTGAAGGAGGGTAGGAAGGCCCTGCAGAGGGACCTGGACAGGATGGGTTGATGGGCAGGGGCCAATGGGATGTGGTTCAACATGGGTAAGTGTTGGGTCCTGCACTTTGGCCACAACAACCCCATGCAGCGCTACAGGCCTGGGGGAGAGTGGCTTGAATGCTGTGCAGAGGAAAAAGATCTGGTGACGTTGGTCACTGCTTGCCTGAACATGAGCTGGCTGGCCCCAGCTGCCACTTCAGAAAGGTGTATGTTCCCTGTGGGTCCTGCATCATATTCTGTATTGGGGAAATCTCTGAAAGGATGAGCCGGGGGAAGGATCTTCTTCAACATCTAGAGGGCTTCCATGGCACGACTGGAAACAAAGAGTGACCTCTGAGCTAGGGCTGTGGGGTAGATAGGCTCTCAAAACTTTTGTTTTGCTTATCTGAAGAGAAACAGATGCACTTTTTGTTTGTTTGTTTGTTTGCTTTTAATTGTATATATTTGTTTTTCAAGACAATTAATGTCTCCAAAAATGTGTTAAAAATAAACTTAATTTAAAAAACAAAACACGACTAAGGATAGAGATTTTTGATCTAAGTGTCTTAGATGTTTTATGGGATGCTTCTCAATGTCTTTTGACTGCAATGGCACTCGTACTTACCCTAACCTCTCTGGAAATCGATAGTGTAAAGGCAATTAAACTGTTGTCTGCATTTACTTATCTGTAAAATCCCATGCGCTAACACAAGATTCCAAGAAAAAAGCTGTTTCCAGAGTCACAAAGTACTATTTACTATTTGTCCTAGGAGTGCCAAAAAGCCCACAACTTTACTATAGTCAGTCACCAATTTGTTCACAGCTGTCCCAGCAGCCTGGTACAAAATTGTTTCTGTTGGCAGATCTAGTGAGTACTGTCTGACATGGACATTCTTCAGAGAGAGAGATTTTCTCTCATACATTTTCATAGCTTCAGAAGGTTGTTTTTTTTTTTTTTTTTCCTTTCTTTTTCTGTATGGGGCTGTTAGTTGCAGGTGGGTACCTTTGCATGGGTGAATGGGGAGAGTAGGTTGAACTGACAGTTAATCAACAGCTGGCATTGTTCCTAGCTCACTGCTCTGTAAAGGGCACAATGCTGAATCAATTAAAGAGAACTTTAAATTGGTTTCAGTGAAGAGCTCCTGTAGAGATATGGACTCTGGAGAGTGTGTTCCTCCAGTCTTGCAAGTTTGGCTAACTACTTCATATCTCTTCTCCCCATAGGTGTGAGACTGAGGAGGCTTCATTGGTGCTGATGCCATGAATGGAGAAAGATGCTGCTGGATAATTCAAGCAAGGGAGGAGTCTGAGCAGTGGCAATGTAAGTTAAGAATCACTGTGCCTGGCAGTACAATTCTAAATATATTTTGGGGATTCATTTTTTGCAAGTGAAACAGGGCTAAAGCACTAGAGAGTCTCCTAAAAGAGTGTGTATTTCACACTGAATAGTTTGCAGAACCAAAGCCCAGTAAAAGCAGGTAATGCTGGTGTGAGTTATGAACATTTTAAATGTCAAAGGTCTTTCCCCAGTAAATTTTGAAGTTTTCTATGGGCCTTTAGAGTACCATTTCTGCATACATTCTCAACTTGCAAGCAGGCTGTCTGGACACAGTGGCAAGTGGGTAATGCTACATTTGTGACAATATCTGAGAGAATTTCAGTGTTTTCTTGGTAATACTGCAGTGTCTCCAAGTGAAGAAACAGCATTATGACATCTGGATGATCTATATCCAAATCAGTTCTGTGTCTTGGCAGAGGCTTAACCAAATTGGGTGCCTAGGTTGGATATGCACATAAATATTTGCTCTTGTAAATTGAGAATGATTAACCAGGCATCTGCCTGATCTTTTGGGGTACAATCAACTTGATGCCAAAACATGCTCATATAAACGCAACTGGTGTGGAGTCTGGTCATCATTTTATTGGTCTTGATGAGGTAGTCAATACACAAAAAGAAATGATGGAAGTGCAGAGGAGAATGCTTCTGATCATCTTTCTGATGTTTGGGAGGACAGGAGTTTCTTCATGCACAGTGTTTAGCAATGCACTCTATGATAGCAGCACTTTTATTATTCATATAATACATGTACACACTGTGCACATTTCTCAGACAAGTTCATGTCCCCCTTTCCAAAACACCTAGGAGTTGTTTTTTCTATATCTGCCATATATTTGACTTATCAGACTGCCTATTTATTTATTTATTTATTGTGAAGTGTATTAATGGCTTGATGATGTTTTTAAAATACAGCATCACAAATGCTGTACTGTATATATACTTCTTAATACCTTTTCTATTTCCTTTTACTGTTTGATGCTCAGTTTTTGCTGGAATACATTTTGCAATTACAATAAGAGATCTAATGTTGTTTTGAACTCTGCCAAAGTCTGATTAGATTTTCTGTTTTGGACAAACTCATTTCTTTGTGCTTCAATTTTCTCTATATAAAATGTTTAGATTGCAGATTCTGGTAATTAACTGCATGTCTGATTTTTAGTTCAGCAAAAGGTTAACCACCTTCCATAAAGCAAAATCCTATTTATTTGGAATGAAAGGATTATAGGGAAGACATAAAGTAACAAGAAAGCAGTTTACATACAAGTCTGGTATACCAGGAAGTCACCAGCACTGACACGGAGCTCCTAATAGAAAAGCAGTATATAATATCCTCTCATGGGTTTAAGAGTTCTGGTAGCAATTCCATACCACTCCCAGATCCTGCAAAAATATTTCTTTCCATAGGTAAAAGCATTCAGTGTGTACATTTATTATTCATTGTATGATTTCCTCAGGAAATAAATTGCAGTCGCCTGCATCACTGTAAAATATTAAGTGTTAATTAGTTAACTCATCTCTTGCACTAGCTTGTATCAGGCATAGTGTAGCCAGCAGGATGAGCGAGGTGATCGTCCCCTTGTATTCTGCTCTGGTGAGGCCACACCTTGAGTATTGTGTTCAGTTTGGGGCCCCTCAGTACAAGAAGGACATTGAGGCCCTGGAACATGTTCAGAGAAGGGCTACGAAGCTGGTGAAGTGCCTGGAGCACAAGTCCTGTGAGGAGCGGCTGAGGGGACTGGGGGTGTTTGGTCTGGGAAAGAGGAGGCTCGGGAAAACCTCGTTGCTCTCTACAACTACCTGAAAGGGAGGTGTGGGGAGCTGGGTGTCAGCCTATTCTCACAGATAATCAGCTAGACTGGAGGGAATGGCCTCAAGTTATGCCAGGGGAGGTTTAGGTTGGAAATTCTGAGACATTTCTTCTCAGAAAGAGTAGTCAGGCATTGGAATGGGTCCCTTGGGGAAGGGGTGGAGTCAGCATCCCTGAGAGTGTTTAAGGAGTGGTTGGATGTGGTGCTTAGGGACATGGTTTAGTGGGTGATATTGGCAGCAGGGTGATGGACCAGATCTTGGAGGTCTTTTCCAACCCTTATAATTCTATTATTCTAGTGACCTGAATTCCTGCAGGAGGTCCTCCTTATCTGGATTCTTTAGCTGGCAGTATAATATCTAAAGAAAGACACTAGTATCAGTGCTGCTGGCTTGAAAAGTCAATGAGCCACAAAGCTGAGTTGGGAAGAGAGCATTTACAGAAATAGTACTGCATACATGCCCTGTGCTTATGCCTTCTCCTGGACAATTGCTTTTGGCAGTGGGACAGATCACTTGAACTCTACCTTGAGCTTTGATCTGAACTCATATAGGCTTTATGCTCGTAAGAAATAAAGATAAATCTATTACAGTTATTTGTTAGTTTTCAACTATACTGTAGGTATTCATTAATTTGTACCAGACTGCCCAGAAAAGCCGATAGAGAATGTGCTTGGTATATTAAGAAACAAGCCCTGACCTGAAGATCTTTACAGGCCAACTAGACAAGACCAACAAAGTTTAGGGGGGAAGTAAAAGCCAAGAGAAATGATGTGATTTCTTCAAAACGATACAGCAAGAGCTGGGAGAAGCCCTGGAGTCTTGCTTGATTGTGTATCCTATAGGTCAAGCAGAGTAGATTTTATTTTTCTGTTGAAGCTTCTTTTATATTTATTTAGAGCTTTATTTCATATTTCTAATGCGTTCCTTATGTAAACAACACTTTTTCACAGTTATTTATTCTCTTCTATATTAGTGAAAGTCATAAGGTTCAAATTATATCATGTCACTCAGGGTGGGAGAAATAGCAAAGCATTTTAAGTCTGAAGTTGTATCCTGATTCAGTTATAACTATCAGCACATGCTTTAAGTTGAATATTGCTGAAATCCACTATGTTTTACTTGCTTTTTCTAGACATAAGTGTTTTGATAAATTGAAGTATTCTTGTGTTTGTAGTACTGAGAAATTATCCAGCCTTACTTTGTGTGTCAGAGTGCTAAGCCCTAGAGAGGCTGAGAACTTGTCTCTTTATCCAACGTGAGCATCTAATTCTTCAGGAGTCCATCTGCAGAGAGGTACAAACATTTTCAGCAATCTTGCCAATAAGAATTGAGTAGATTGAACCTTTTTAAAAATGTGGGCAGGCTCTATTGTTGTTGTTCTTTGGTTTGTGGTGGTGGTGTTCTTGTCTTTTTATTTTTATTTTTATTTTTATTTTTATTTTTATTTTTATTTTTATTTTTATTTTTATTTTTATTTTTATTTTTATTTTTATTTTTTTGTTCTTCAAACTACCTGTTTTTTTCTGCTTATAACTCCTCTTTCCTCTTCCTGTGAAAGATTACCTGTCCATCCCCTGGTAATTTTAGAACGTATGCCAGAAGCTCCTTCTTCAAAGATCTATCTGTACAAGAATACTCAGTGGGTATTGCTCTCCCTTGATGTGTGTAGTTCTTTCAGCAAAAAAATAAGAAACTCACACTGTCATTCCCAACGATCAAGTCAGATCTTTCTTTTTTGAAGAAGAAGAATGTTTTAAATCACAGTCACTTTGAATTCCTGTATTTTCTTTGTATCTGCACACTCCCCAGTTCTCCTGTTTGACAGCAGCAGGTAAAGCTTCTCCCCTCTAACCTCTCAAAATTATACTGCGTAGCAAAATCATGGAGAGGGTGTAAGGAGAGTTGTCATTTCTTCTGCTTCACAGCAAGGATGGAAGGGGAATATCCACTATATGCTAAAATTTGGAGGATAGTATGATAGGATAAAAAGCAATTCTAACTTTTGCATAGAGTTGGTGGAATAAACAAACACTCCTAAAGTCTGTGGAGAGAAAACATGTTATTCATCAAATTTATTTCACCAGTGAAATTAGCTGACTACATATCACATCTGATGTCCTTACTTAGAAAGCTATTACATCTAGCACAAAAGAAAAACTGTTCACAT
The DNA here is from genome assembly GCF_965140915.1 of Aythya marila. Taxonomy (NCBI): domain Eukaryota; kingdom Metazoa; phylum Chordata; class Aves; order Anseriformes; family Anatidae; genus Aythya; species Aythya marila. The sequence goes on from NC_139056.1 coordinate 3,694,727, forward strand.
AACACTGAGCTACTCCTATATACAGATGTGGCCATTACTTATATAAGTCAAAACAGGCATAAGATTTTCTTTTAGAGATGAGTACATGTTGCTTGTCTTAATCTGCAATATAAAATGACAAGACTTGAGGTTCAGAATTGATCCTATGATAGGAAACAGGGGAGATGAAAGAAGACAAGATGACCATCAGATTATAAAGCCACAAGCCAATTATAGTGCAAACCTTTTGTTTCCAGTCTTTGTGTTGGTGCAGTTCAAAGCCCATCCCAAGCTCTCAGTACAGCAAAAACACACCCTTATTTTTGGTCAGAGCCAGCAGAGGTCTTCGACTCAGGATGTCACTGGAGCTGGTTTATATTTTCTTGAGAAACTAGATGTATGCTAGGGCATGAATCAAAATGGTAGATTTTTTTAATTTTTTTTTTTATCTTACCATTCCCCAGTACACATTTAGAATGTCATATAGCGTAGAATAACTGGCAAAATAATACTTTATATTAGTCATAATGAAAAATTAGTTTTTAGTGCTGCACTCTGACATGGACAAGATCAGTTTGGAGCCTATCTATTCCAAGCTGAGAGAACACGGAGTAGTGTCAGAACAACTTTGGGAATTGCAAGCATGTGGGTAACTATAGTCATAAAATTAGTTTAATTTGATTTTTACAGTGCTGATCTCGGTCCCTAGTTGTCATCTGCATAAAAATGGTGAAGAGTGATCAACGGCTTAATAGCTCAGTAGGATATACATTTCAAACAGAAATACTGGTCTCTTGAAATACACCAAAATTTCAGAAAATGAGGGGACTGTTTCATAGTCTTGTCAATAGAGAGGAAAAGAATAAAGTTTTGCTTGTTCTTTTCTTTTGTGTGTGTGTCTTTGAGTCCAAAATTTTGAAGCTTTCTCATAGATCTGGGATCTCCCTGGTTTAAATAATAAATGGTAACAATGATAACTACTCTTCGCAATCAAAATACTTATTACCTCTGTTAGTAATGATATTTCAGATGTTAACCAAATAGGCATGCCAAAGATGCTCTCAGGAAGATTAAATTTTAAATCCTGAAGTGAAATTCCACATGTCCCCCGATAATGGCCACACTCCCTCCTTCTCATTTACTTGCAAGTCACATACTGTCTTGATAGATTAACTGTGAATATATATGTATTGCACTAATCCACTCTAGTGACCTAAAAACACTCTAACAGGTGATCAGGTTGTGTGAACAGGAGCCTAAAAAATAGCATGTGCTAATTTTTGTCAATGAGGAACTCAAATGATCTTTAGCTGATGTCCATGCATGGCTTTGTATCTGTGCTGCAGTTTCAAATGAGGGTGTGTCAATCTTTGCTGTTTGCTGCTCAGAGCAAACATCATCACTAGATTAACAATAATAAAATGAAGAAATAAATTCTCATGTTATTTTTTAAAATGTTGTTGGGTGGAATTTAGTTTTATGAATATCAGCATCGTGTGTGTATTGTTTTGAGAGTTCCTTAGCATGTAGCACTATCAAGATGTCATTCTCACTAGAAAAAAACTAAGAACATTGTTCTGGTCATTTGTGCTCATCTTAAAGAAAGAAAGGCAATGCATTTACACTTTAATACTGTGTCATATAAACAGACATCTATGGCTCTGCATACATTATTAATACAGGTTTATTGCCAGCTTTATTGGTTTCACTACTGCTTCTCCTCTTGGGAAGCCATGTAAAATACAAAGACTGCACAAACACTGGCATTACGAGAGCCGCTATATACAAAGCAAATAACATTGCACAAGTACAAATATTCACTTCAGTTGCTTCCTGCAATTCAGATAACATAGTAACAAATAGTCCATAAATGCAATCCCCCTAGCTACTACTATTATTCCATGTATTTTATGTTTTCATCTAGGACACTTGAGCTGCTATTAGAATACTGAACAAAATTTTATTCCTATATTTTGTGACAAGAAAAGTGAATTCTTTTTAAGAAACCAAAAACATGAAAAAATATTCAGAACCACTATAACTGTTAAGCAGATGTTAAGGAGCTCTAGTAGTGAGTTTCTTTTTGGTTCTAAAGAGCCACGTTTCTCTGTTTCACATCAGAAATGAGTTTGAGCTTTGAACTAAAGAGACAATAGAAGTGTAAAATGCATACAAAAGAGAAACACTGCTGACAGCATTATTATCAAATGTTAAACTCAGGTAAATCACTGACATATGAAAGCTTCCTAACCTTTTGAACCTCAGATTGATGCATACACGTCACCAGTTCAATAGTCCCTATTCTCCCACTTTCAGATCTAATTTTTGTACATAAAATAATATAGTACTTCACTAAATGCCGAATATATGAGAGATGATTCAAACTGGAAATTTTGTACAGTCCAATGTACAAAATTTTTGTGTGCCCCTCCATGGGAATAACAGCAAGGAGATTGGTTCTGTAGCCTATGGTGATGCCTCTGCCAACAAATACAGGCAGACTCATGCTTAGCAAGCTGCTTCTAGGCTTTTGTAATGGAAGCTGTGAATAACAGACTGGAAGGAAGATGGAGTGGGGCATTAGGAGGAAATATTTCCATATTTCAGGTGAAAGTATCACACTTAAGAGTTTGGTTTCCTTTTTCTCTTATGCATGTGAAATGATAAAAATCTCTTTTGAATTTTTACCCTAAAATGTGTATGAAAATAAACATTGGTTGTTGAAGAAATGAATGTGTGATGAGGTTGAAAGATGGTTCTGTGCCACTTGAATTTAGAAAGATGTCTAAGACAAGTGTGGTGTGATTTAAAATTAGATAGCAGCAACATACAGTTTCAGCTGAGGCTAAATGAATGCAAAGTATAGGCCCTAGCTTCAGAGAACACTTGAGGTAATATCAGTTGCAGATCCAACACTTGATCTTCTGCTACAATGTGCTGTAGGTTTCTGTTATAGATCCAGGATGCTCCAGCAGTTTCTCTTTGTGACCTCTTCGCTATAATTTCTAGAGGCACATCCTTCTTAATCTTGGATTTCTCCTAGTGTTTAAAAATGTGTGTAATTATTTACTTTCTCCAGCATCCAAACTTTTTCAATTTCCTATCTTCTTCCCACCCCCACTCCACACAATTTCCTTTTTTTTTTTTTTTTTCTGTTCCAGTTGTAACCTTCTTTCTTTTGAGTCTAAACATCCTGCACTGAATTTAAACATGTTTCTTTTGGGACAATATATGATGTTATCAGGACTTACTGATTACAGCATCTTTTTAAGTCTTTCACAAACCTTGGTTTTGATAGCTCTTCACCTGTCTGTCATTTATTTCTCTTTATTCCAGTTTACCATCTCTGTGAGGATTTCTTACATCTGTTTTCTCTGTCTGTGACTTGTTCTCCCATGGACCACCCCAGGGCTGCTCCCACCTATCACAGGTGCCTCACAGACTTCATACAGGTCATACTGGGGCTTGCCACAGGCTGGGCCCTGTAGCTTTCCATGGGCCCCATGAGCTGAAGGACTACTGTGCGAAATGCCCTGTCTTCCAAGGAAAACTTCAGTGCTGCTCTTTTTGTTCCCTTCTCTATGGCAACTTGGCTGGACTTTCTACTCCACTCACCTTCTTTTGGAAGGGCAAGCTACTGCCTTCAAGATTTGAAAGGGCAGCTCCCATCCCTTGCAGATCTTCCAGCATTAAAGGAGCTTTCTGTAAAAAAACAGAGACAGAGAAGGGCTTTATAAAGGTCTCCATGAGTCTGACACTTCATGCTCAGGAGCAAGTATTCTGATTTCTCCATTCCTACCCCTGTCAGCATTAATCAGCCTCTCTTACCTGACACAAGCTTTTACTGCCCTCGACTGCTCTCCATTTACACAGAGGTTAAATCTCCCATTCCATTAAACATAATAAAGGCAGGTGGATTTGGCATACTTGTTGGGGCCTTTTGTTTTGGGCCTTTTTTTTTTTTTTTTTAAACAGACACTAGGCCATGGAGTAGGTGCAGCTTAAAAACTTTTTCGTGTCCTGACAAATCCCAAGGGAGAAGCTACAATTATCACTATACCAGGGGAATTACAGGAGGAGCAACTGTCTGTCCCTGCTTGTTGTGAAGAGGGAGAGCACAGTGCAAGTCTGTAGTGTTTAGAGTTATGTCTCTCTCAAAAAAAAAGCATGGTTGTGTGGAAGTCATCCATTTAGACATGCTAGAGAATGATGTCAAATGGCTCGTATATGTCTGGATGTGAATGGGGACTGTTACTCATCACTGCAGCAGGGCAGCATGCTGACTAGCAACCCTGGAAGGGTAAAATGTCCTCTTGTACTTCCTCAGGTGTAATTGGGAAAGTCCTGGATTCAGCTTCTGTTTATGGAAGGTTCAGTGCTATGTTTCCACAAGTGCAATCAATGAGCTCAGTTATTTTCCCAGTCACAGTATTGTTCAGCTTGTGCTGCTTTTGTATGCTAGAACAACTAGTTTTGTGAAAAGGTGAGGGGAGAACTTTTTGATCTCCTTTTTTTCTTTTCAGATTGCTTCCTAGATACAGGAATTATTTTATAGCATTTGGGAGACTCCCACTTTTTTAACAACAGACTGTGTAGGTAACTTTATAGCAACATTATTTTTTTTTTCCCTTTTCAGCTCCTCATACTCTTATCTGCCCTGCTTCTTTTTCTTCCTGCAGGAAACAGGATCTTCAGAGGATTTTCTGAAAGCTCTTTGTAATATTAGTGAACATGTACAGGAAAACCCTCAGGTTATGTTCAACTCATGGTATCCTTCACTTTAGATTTAAGAAATTCTCTTAAACTCTCATTAGTGGAGACCTTCTCATTCCTATAAAAGTTTAAAGAAAATCTGTGTCTAATCAGAGATTTAGCACGGCTCCTCTGTGTGGTTGGAGAAAGTAGATTCTTTACACTTTTCTGTTCATTCTGGTGAGAAGACAACTGCTACAAAAATGTGGCTCTATTGATGTGACCCTCTTTTTCCCTTATCACTTTTAGCCTTATTACCTTTTATTCTCTTCTGCCTTCTGCAAATCTCTTAACTGATGAGGGGAAGAAATCAGATTTTGATTAAACACTGATGAATCCAGGCAGGATTATTTATTTTCCATCTGATCCTGTGTGAGTTGGTACTGGTAGAAAAGCACACTGCAATCTTGCCACATTTTCTTACCTAATCTGGAACACTGTACGTTAGGGGCATTTTATTTGTTTATTATTTTATTCATTTTATTTTGTCATGAATTTTGATATATTTCATGTATTTTTCAAATTCTCTCTTCATGGAATCAAGTTACTGTTTCAAAAGAATAGCAGATTTCTCACACATGATCAAGATGGGGAGAAGCTGGAAAGCATTCACTGCTTTTAACCAAAAGAAAGGAAATGTCAAAGTGAAAAAAAAATATATTGTTTCAGAAGTCTCATCAATTTGAAACAAATTAGGGGGGCCTGTTTAGGGGGCCTGGTATACAACTTTAAGTCTTTTGAGTGAGTATTGCAGTCCAGATTCTAATATAAGTGCTCTGTGTTCTCCTGATGCTATTCCTGAACTGAGAGCTGCCTTCCTCTTATTCACTGGGGCTTATAATTAGCTCCTGCATGTGACTGCTTTTCTTTTTCTAAAATAACTATGGTCCTCACACAAGAAAACAAACAATCTGTCCTCTTCCCCAGGCATGTTTGAGTTGACTGAACACTGTTGTGACCTGAAATTTCCAGAAACCATGGGAAAAGACAAATAAAATAAAAAACACACTACCTAGGTATCATAATGATATTGGATGCAAAGATGGCTTACACATATTTAAACCAAAACAAAAAACTAGTATCCCAGAAAAAAAAAAAAAAAAAAAAAAAAAAAAATCTATATATATGTCTGACTTGTCTTTTCTAATTTGTTAATATGCTGTATGGGCTTTCACAGACAACTTTTAAAAATTAGGGGTCTTAAGGACTTCATACAGCTTAATACACATCAATTGACCTAAATTTTGTAGACAATGAATATGTAAGTCTGGCCTCAAAAAGGTACTGGACAAATCTAAGTTGAAATACCACTGGAAGGCTTTAACCCATTGACTTTTGCTACAAAATGCTTAGTATAATTAGAAATCTGAAATGCATAATGCTGGCAGAATGCTATAAATATTTTTTGCAATATTGAAGTTAGAATTTTAATCTGTGATGGTTCCAAAATTAATGATAGTTTAAGATCATAATAGTTTAAGGTAAAGAAAAAGAAATGTGGCAGTTTTGGGAGAGAGACTTTTGGAAACTATTCAGAACATATAACGCTGGAAGAAATTCTACTAATGAGATGTGCAGGTACACTGCACTCAGTGAATAACATATCAAAAAGAATTGGTGTGTTTCACGTTGCTTTATAAATCATGGGTTGTATCGTGTGGGGGCCCATCCATGGATAAATAAATCAGTGCATCTTTAAGTACCTAGTTCTGAGTTCCAGACAGATAGTTTTGTTCTATAAAAATTAACTTTTATTCAGTGTGAAAAGTGACCTCTAGATGTGGGTTTTGGTGGCAAAAATCCACTAAGCCGTGAAAGGCACACTAAAGGTTGCAGTGTCAGTAACACAATTTCCTACAAATTTCTTTGCTTTTCAATAATCCCATTTTTCAAAAATTACTTCAAGAAGTAAGAGAGAATTTCATTTTTATGGTCCATTCTTTGTCTTAAAGATGGGAGAACCAAAACAAGGTACAACTGTGTTCTAATGCGTCAGTTTTCCAAAGTGCTTACCTCAAACTCAGCTTGTTTAGTTGGGCTCTGCCACTGGAGATTAGCCATTGATAGCTTTTGGTCAATATCACATATATTTAGCACTGATTTTGCTTATGAAATTTCTCCCCATTCAATCAGATCTTATTTATTTTATTTATGTAGTCCCATTATAAAATTATGTAGAACACGGATGTTTCTAAGGGCCTTGTTCCCTTAATTAAACAATTAACTTGCCGTTTTGGATTTGATCAAGAAATGATTTAATGTGACAGACTCTCTCCCCTCTGGAGCACGTAACTGTGTCAGGGTCAATTATGTTTCCTTTGGAGTCAGAGAGAAAGAGCTTTCTCACAAGTTAGAACATACTGCTGATTTACAGTAGTAAATACCAAACATAACTGATTACATTAATGTTCTTGTAAGATTAATAAAATAATATGGAGACAATTTAGGATGTCAGCAAGGTGCTTATTTAAGGATCAAATTACAGTAAACTGAAAAGACCCAACAGCTTGGTGAAACTTGTTGATTTAAGAAAAAGAGAAAATATGTAACATGAAAAAGCAAAGAAAATATTTGGTTTATTAAGCAGTGATTTGGGAGTTGGGACTGTTTCCTGGTAGGGATGTATTATTGCATGAATGTTACTAATGCAGAAGCCACTGGCAAACATTATCATCAGTAACTGCATCTGAGATTTTCAGAACCAAAAGCATAAATACACACCTCTAGAAGAATGTTGGAGCTGTAAATCGTTATTCTCTACTTGAATATCAAAGCTGCCTTGTTGCTTCTTGCTCTAGATCCGGTACTTTGAGAAAGATTGGGTGGTTGTTGATATTTTGGAGGCTGTGGAGGGAATTGTTTATGGTCTAACTAGCTTCTCTAATGCTGAGGAGTGCTCAGTCTGGGGGATGCAATTTAAGGTGCTTTCTCATATCCTAAGACAAGTAACAAACTGGTTGGCTGCATTGGTCTATCGGCCTGTATTATTGTAGCTGTCACTGTCAGGGGATCGTGGAAAGCAAAATTAGAATCAAGCAATGTAAATTACCAGTGCACATGGAAATCCAACAACCATGTGAAATCATCTGACACAATTGATATGGAAAAAAATGCTTAGCATCCTTTGGATAAGTTGCTGTTTTTTTTTTTCTTTTTCTTTTTCTTTTTTTTTTTTTCTCCTCCATCTTTTCAAAGCTGAAGGCATTCTTGATTTTATTCCCAAGTTTATTGTAACTTTATTATGTTTCCAGCCTATTTACTAGAGACAAATATATTCTTTATGTACTATTATAAAATAAATAAAGAAATATTTTAAATAGTACATTTATCACAGAATGAAGAATTCTTATAACCCCTTCCTCTACTGTATTGAAATGAACACCACTCACTTTGGCACTTTACCATGAGATGTTTGCAGAAACTGAGTTATTTACATATCAGAAACTGTTCACAGATACATTGAATAACATTTTATTGTGGACATCTGGTCTGCTAAAAATCTGCCAAAAGTTTGGATCAGATAACAGCAGCAATCCTAATTTATAGAAGGAATCTGTTCTGAAAATATGTTAAACCTACTGTCCCTCTTTCATTTCCTAGCTTTTAGACTACATTATTTTGCAGAAGTTGTTCTTGTTAAGGGTCTGAGTCTCCCCAGCAGAATAGCTTCTTATATTTCTCTCCAACTTATAAAGAACAAAGGAATATCTGCATTTAGGATTATCCAATGAAAAAAGTGTGTTCAAATACGCTAGGACTAAAAAATGAACTTCCCAGATAAGCTGATATGTGGCTATGCATTTCATAAAATGACTAAACCAAACACATATGCTTCAGACTGCCTACAACATCTGTAGATTATGTAGGAATAATTTAACTTCAGTCTCTCTTCATTTCAAATATTCATTACATTAGATCTGTGTATTTTACATTAGAATATATTAACGACTTGTTTCACTAGTACATATATATTTTATGTGGAATTGAATGACCTGTTCTTTAATGAAAATAAAAATGTGCCTCCAACCCCAAAAAGAAGAGGCTTTTTTTTTTTTTTTTTCAATTGGTGCTTGAGGATACTTACAGAATTATTCTAGTTTCAGTATGCCTTCTGCATCCAAGTTCCATTGTATTTTGACATGCCATTGTCAAAGGGCCTAGGGTTTCTGTCAATCAGACTATATGGAGTAGTAATTAATTTTGTTATAAGGTTGTCAGCATCTGAGGATTTTCTGAGGTAGAGCTCTGCCTCTGCATTGTCCTAGGTTGATTGGCATTAGTTCTCTTTTAATAACACGGAAAGGATACTTGCTCCTAGTGGCTTTTGGATAGTGCAATGTAAGTTGCACTGTTGACAAGGAACAAAAGGCCAAGTCCTGCTGTGATTTGCACATAATAAATGAGTTAACTTTAATAGGGGATGGTGGGGATGGCATTCTGAAGCAGATGTTTCTGGAAGAGACCTGCCCATAATGAGTGCTAACATGGATTTAGCCTGCAGTTCCACAGTGTGATTCCTTTAACAGTAAATCAGGCTTAGGACAGGAGTCTTTCAAACCCACCCTAACAGCGGATGTGATCACACTGTGCAGATTCAACTATTTGAATAGTTGTTTAATGTGGCCACAGGCTAAGTCACTTTGTGAAATGATCCTTTTCCTTTAGGAGGCATCTGTGTATGTATTGGGGAGAGCAGGGAGGGGGGGGAGTATGCTTTTAGATACCACAGCTGGATCACTTAGACCTATTTTGAAACATATCCATAGAAACAACTGAATCAGCAGAAGCAATTTGGGAACTAAGTTGTGATGCTAAGGAGAAGCAAATGATTACAACAAGGATTTGTTGCATGTGATATACCATGAAAGAACCATTGTTTATTTTTTTAGACCACATGCCATTCAGCCAGTTGGCAGGTTTTCTACCTTCTACTTGCTACGTCAGGTACAAAAAAAAATAATAATAATACACATATACTTTGCATCTTGTGTTGGTTTTATGTGGCAAGGTTTTAGTAGTGGAGGAGCTGCAGGGGTGGCTTCTGTGAGAAGAGACCAGAGGCTGCCCCACGTCGGACTGAGCAAGTTCCAGCTGGCAACAAAACAGACCTGCCACTGGCCAAAACTTGTTTCTGACTGTTTTACTGTGGTTTTTGCCCATGGTGGTAATCGTAAGTGATCTCCCTGTGCTTATCGTGACTCAGGGGCTTTTCATCTTATTTTCTCCCTTGTTTTTCTCCCTTTTCTTGCTTAGGAGGGTGAGAGAGGGAGCAGCTTGGTGGGCACCCGGTGACCAGCCAAACTTATCCCACCATACCTGTCCACCTTTCACAAATGTTGTTCCTACTACCAAACAGAAAATAATTAAAAATGCTATTGTTTACCTTTATGTTAAGACTTTGATGTGAGGAACCCAAATAATTTTAGAAGAACCTCAGATGGTGAGTCAGAGGAACAGCAGAAAGGGGAAATGATAACATTTTGAATGTATTTGCTACGTACCCCCCTCCCCACCACTCTCACTAAAATTGTTGTCCTTTGTCAGTTTTCCAGCTTATCCCTATAAGCATTATAATCATGTGTAAGTATTACATGAATATGCATTACATGTTGGATAACTGAAGTACAGTCAGTGATAGGAATTTCAAACATGATCTGTACTGGTTTCAAGTAGTTTAACAGGACAGCACTAGAAACAGAAAATGGCCAGTGGTTCATGTTTTAAAAACATGTCATTTAGTTATTTGTCACACAGCAAATATGGCTGAAAGAGTCCAAAGTAGAACTACGAACACTATTTAAAACATAGACCAGACATGGTGTCAAATTATTGAGTTTCAGGCGTTATTTCAGTTCAAGCTTTTCAATGTGTTCTTTAACAAATTGACAGTGGTGTGAAAACTTAAGTCCTATTTCAGGCAAACCCAGGCTGATCTTTGACTGTCTGTGAAAGCCACAGAAAAGCAAAATAGACTTTCTGCATGCCTGTGAAGAGAGGCTGGGGGAGCTGGGCTGTTCAGCCTGGAAAAGGCTCTGCAGAGGCCTTATAGCAGCCCTAGTGAAGGGGGCTGCAGGAAAGCTGGGGAGGGACTCTTTGTCAGGGGGTAGCGTGATAGGACAAGGGGTACTGACATTAAACTAAAAGAGAGCACATTTAGATTAGATATAAGAAAGAAATTCTTCATAATGAGGGCGGTGAGGCCCCGGCTCTGGCTGCCCAGAGGAGCTGTGGGTGCCCCACCCCTGGCAGTGCTTGGGGCCAGGCTGGATGGGGCTTTAAGAGCTCTAGTTGGGTTCTAGTGGGAAGTGTCCCTTTCCATGGCACGAGATGGCACTGGATTGTTTTTAGGTTCTGGATTGTTTTTAGGGTCGCTTCTAACACAAACCATTCTCTGATTCTGTTTCTATGATTCTTTCTATGCCATTTCCACCTCCATCATGTTAAACGTCAGACCACTGGAGTTAGGGCCAATGCTATTCATTGCCAGCGGAAGTGTTCTGAGCTTATCTTTTTCTTGACCTCTCCTTAAACCATGCACAATCTGGATTAACGAACTTTACGAACATCCCATTGTCTTCAATGGGAATCAGGATGCAATGAAAAGGACTGTTTGTTTTTTAAAAAAAAATCTGATTATCTGGCCTAACAACCCAAATGAATACACATAAAATGCCCTTATTGTTCAATGAGGGTAAAACATTTTCAGTACAAATAATCTTTTTTATCTAAAACATGGAATTTTCCCAGCTACAGACATCAAAGTGGTTAGGATTAATTTGGCTGTTTCATCAGAGGTATCCAGTAGTGTTCTATTCTACTTTATGCAGGATGATGGCATCTAAGGAAGAAAGAGGAAAATGAATATCTACAGTTGTATTTTCATAGAGATAGAAATGGGTCTTATGTTTCAGTGATTGCTTCCGCTAAACATATAATGTTTACTAACCATTCACAAAAATGAGCAAAAGACTATAATTCCATCTCGCAAGCTTCCAAAGACAATAAATAAATAAATAAATAAATAAATATTGAAGTTGCTCAGGCAGTTAGGCAGTTTGAAAACAAGAATTAAAAAATGTGCTGCTTAATATTTCAGCCAGTTTAAACAATATATTTAATGAGTTATATACTGCTTGGCATGTGTTGCAAATTTAATTGCAAATGATCATTGGTAGCAAAAATCATGTTGCTTCCTTTGTTTTCCCTTATTAATTGTCATTGATTGGTCTTTTTTCTATCAAATTACTCTGTTTTCTCATCACTGATCAGTCACCATATGACATGTGTCACATATTGTGTATCGGAGAGGAAAATAGCAGTCTGTTTTCAGAGGTAACAATTCACAAATGACTTACAGTTTGAACTTTTGTCATCTCATTTAGATAGCAAATATTTATGAACAATGTGCACCTTCCAGGAAAATCACAATTAGCTCGTAAATGAGTTGCTAAATGAATACACCATATATTTTGCAATTCATTATTAACTATTTTTCCTCATCCAACTTCTAATCTTTATCAACTCACTTAGATGGATAATTCTCAGTATCAAGGTGCATGCTATCAGAAGGGCTTATTGTAAGTTATTTCTTTGCTTGATGCAAGTGTTGGTGGAAGGCAGAGTCAATTTTTTTTTTATTTTTTTTTTTTTCTAATGCCACATTGGTTATTTGGCATTTTTGGTATATCAGGTAAACTGAGATGGGGAATGAATATCTATTTCTGTTCATTTTTAGCAATGATAGATATGATTCTTGGTTCATAAGCAACAAGGATTTCATTATTATTATTTTTTGCTTTACCTTTTGCTTTACCTATTTATGAAACATTTGTTTAGAACTCTGTCTTTCATTTTACCTCTGCTGGAATATCTATGGATTATAATTATTTATTTCCTCACCACAATTCTTCCCTGTTCCTTCATTTGTTCTGTATTCCTGAGAGTAGTCCAACAAACTTTCAGAAGCTAAAATATTTACTGTATAGGTGTTTAATTTTTCCAGCATGACTGAAAAGAAAATGTATTTTAATAACCTAGATTTTCTTGCACAGCCAGATGACTTTTTTTTGAGCTTAGCTCTGTGGCAGAAAAATGACAGATTAAGAAACTGGAACAGGAAGATAAGGAACCTCCCAGAAATTAAGAACACACTTTCATATATGTGCAGGAGGAAAATGGAAATTCTTTGTTGTATCACTGACTGTGTACAGAGACAGATTGCAGATTTTCTTCTCATTTCCACAGCCTGGAAAGGTAGAAGTGTCTTATTTTAGAAAGAAGGTATATTACTGAAGTAAGGGTAGCCATGTCATCTCCAAAATGAGAGGAGAAGCAGAAGGGCCTCTGCTCACTTAGAAACTCAAGTGAGACCTGTAATATGCAGTAGAAACAGACTAATTGGGGCTTATGTTCATCAGCTTGCAATTGTGCTTTCATCCAAGACTGTGTGCTGGAGGCAGTTCAGTTGAACTAGCTGCTGAAGATATAGACATCTCCCAAACTACTTGTTTAAAATCTACCTCCAGTAAAATTTACTCTCTGCAGCTGCTATCATCTTTTCTACCTGGAGCTGTGTTACGTTCTCCTTGCCTCCAAGTATCTCACTGGGCATCACCATTGATGCATCATCATGAGTAACAAAAGATTATTTTGTGTATAAGCTCTGGAGAGCCTGAAACCTCATGAAGACACTGTTTACAGCCTGCTCATGGATTTAGAGCTTCTTCTGTGATGCTTGGAGCTAAAATCCTCCTTAATTTTAATGAAAAATGAGAATCCGTAGGATGAGGTTGGTACTCATATGTCAGTATGTTTTCTTATCTAAACTTGATCCACGGATAAAAATGGGGGGCATCAAATAGTGAAATTTCCACTAATGATGTTGCCTTGCCTTGTCCTAGCATCTCGTAGCCTAGAAAGCAGAGCAGTCTTTTAAAAAATTCAGTCTTTTGTGCTGAATAACTGCATTGAAACCCTTGCCAAGAACTCCCCTAAGTGCGGAGAGGGAGGAATAGAATTTTACGTGTAGCAGATGAAAATGGGCTTTTTGTAAAGTTAATTCTGGAAGGTTTCAGCCTCAGTATAAGGCTGCTGTAGAGCAGTGAGTTTGTTTATTCTTCACATTAAATTCTACTGCAAGTTATGCAAGGGTGGTCAAAAAATTCTGGCAGCAAGTTTTTCTATCACAAAATAGCAATTCATTGAATCACAATATGTATTGGGACAGGGTTGAATGGTTAAGACATGGCTTTCTGTACTCCTCTCTTTTCTCAGAGGAAGTAGCCCTTGAGATCCCGATGTCAGGCTGCTGTTAGAGCAGGCTCTGAGCTCAGCAAGCATTTCCAATCTTCATTCTCCCACTCCCTCTTCCCCCTGCACTGCAATTGTGCTCCCTGTTCACAATATTGCTGAGCTGTCTGTAATGATAAATGATGTGCCTTTCTTTAAATTTGCTTTCTGCTCAGTACTAGATATTGGCCAGCTTGGATGTGTGTTCTGGGTGGATAAATTACTTTGGCAAGTCATAGAGAATTTATGCACATGGCAACAGATGTACCATGTGTGGTAGATTTTTTCTTTGTAGTTCTAATTATGTAACTTGATTTTACCTAAGGCAATTATATTTTCACAAACAAGGGTTTGGTTGCTGTTTTTTTGTGTGTCAGAAATATGAACTTCTGTGCCGAAAGAAATGTTGGTCTCAACCATTACAAGCCAAAGCAGAACTCAGCCATTACTCAGCTGCACATCATCCTTTACTGAGCATTGATCTTCACCCATGCATGGGTTGTGTTGTCAAGTGAATCTTTATGGGTTCAGAGGATTGAAGCTAGGCTTTGCTTCCTAATGAGGATTGTTGTAGTTTGGTAAAGGTAACTGTAGACAACGTTTGAGAGGAATGTGTGTGAAATGTGTGAATCTGGACTGCAGTAGAAATGCAAATATTTTTTTGTTTATTTGTTTACTCAATTTAGAAAGTAGTATCCCTTTGATAGTCAGAAAGAAACATTTCACACTTTATACATTTTTGTGTGTGTGTTTGTCTTAGCTGTGAAAATATAGCTTCACATGGAAAAACAAAATCATTTTATTTTTTTTTCACCCCCTTTACAATTAAATGATTGCTAGTAAAACATGCTCAGCTTATAAGAACAAGTATAGAGGGATAAATGTTAGAGGCTGATTATGTATACATAAATCTGTATTCAGCCTGTGCCTTCAATGTGTTTTGAAAAGGATTCCCATGGCCAAATTTTGCTGCATTGACTTAGAATTTCAAGCATAAGTTTTACCAAATTTTAAGGTGTAAAAAAAAAAAAAAAAAAAAAAAATATGTAGAAAACCAGTCATATTCTTTTCTCAGTATTAGTGCCCATATTTTATGAATCCCTTAAAGCCGTAAGTGCTCCCCTGCAACAAGGTAACATAGTCTCTGTGCTGAAGACAGCATCAGAGAAAGGCTCCTCGTCTCCTTAATGAGATATAGAGAAGGACCAATTGCTGTCTGGCCACTGGAGATACCCTTTATTAACAAGATAAAATTCTTTCTATTCAAAAAAATAAAAATAAAAAAATCATACCCTCCAGGGGTTTTTCTGTGGACTCAGAGGTGAACAACTGAACCATGATTGAATGGAACTGTTGACGTTTTCTTTTACGTTATTTGTACTTCTGTGATATGTGTTGGGTTTTTTTTAGCATGTTTTCATGCAGCTGGCTCCAAGAACCCTTTTGGGTAAGGCTTCTGCTCTGTTGGTTAGGATTCTGTATTATTTGATGTTGGTGTTAATCACCTTAACAAATATTGTAAATAACTTCAGAGAATCATAAACAGATGTTTTACTACAAATTGTGATTGCTTAGGACTTCCAAAAAAACATTACTTTTTTTTTTTTTTTTTTTTAATCCTGAAAGGACATAAAGCATATATGACAGAGGCTGTGAAAGTGGGGAAGGGGGAAAAACTCTGAGGCTATTTCTTCAGTCCGTTGTAATTATTTTGGGGTCTCTTGATGGGGTAAAAAATATATATATTTTTTAGTTAAAGGTTACTGGAAAATATTTAAAAAAAAAAAAATGTCTAGAGATGGATCTGAGCTCAAGGCAGGAAGTCAAGCCCGCAGGTTGGGAATCCAGGCACAGGCATGGCTGCAGTGCAGCTCAGGCAAAGACCAAAGGCTGACAGCCTGAGTTAAATGCAGCTGCCAAGCAAATGGGGCCAAGCCCATGCTTGGCTCTTCTCCTGGTTCTTCTCATAGCACTCAGAGGTACCCTGTCAGCACTGGCCTTGAGCACCCCTGGAGGAAGGGTTGCACACAGGGGGCCTGACACAAGCTCACAGGAAAAGGACAATGCCCACTGTGTCCGTCTTCTAGTACTGGGAGAATTCTTAAGGACCTTGTACCCTAGCTATCAAGCCCTTGAAGAAATGCTCTGCAAAACAGTCTACCAGGTGAGCATCTCTCCACCTGTAACAAAAACTGAGAAAATTCAGTCCATGCATTTCAAGTAAAAGCAGTTTTCTTTTCTTTTTTTTTTTTTAGAAAGTATTATGCAAACATATTTCTGTTATACCAGCATAGCATGTGGCTATAGCTCCCCCTCTCCCCAAATCCACAAGCACTGAGACAACACAGTTTTTGATTCAAACTGTAAATCCCACCTACTATAAATCCTTCCCTGCAGCTCTCCCCAACCCTGCCCCTCAAATAACAGTAAAGAAAATAAGTGGCCAGTCTAAAAAAGAAAAAAGAATAGGTGGTGCGTAATATTAAAAATAGTAGCTTGTTGAGCAAGGCTATTAAAAAAGATTCTGAGTACCACATAATAAAGGTACTATCAGCAAATACCAGGCTAGCATCTCAGCTAGCTTTACTGGGCTATGAGTTATTGCTGTGGTCAATAGATCTCTTTTCTGTAGCATTCTGCTTATGTAGGTGATAAATCTTACAGTCTTATGGGAATAGGGTCAGGCTTCTGCTACTCTGCCCCATTATTTTTCTCCTACATCATTTAGAAAAACTACTGGACTGTACCATTTTTGGTGCAGTGACTTTTTGTTCAGCTACATACTAAATTTTATTGTGCATATTAAATTTTAGCTCAGACTATTTTTTAAAGCCCATCTCTATAGAAAATGAAAGCGAAATAAAATCTTAAGCAAAAGAGCATAAACTTGAGAAGTAGAAAACAAATGCTATTTTAATGAAATTTTTAGATGCAAAATACAATAAAAAAATAAAAACAAGTTTTGTTTTTAATAAAAAGTTTTTGCTGAATACTTGTCAAATCAGAAGACTGAATGACCCAGTAGTACTGGCACTTGTTCAGAGAAATTTTTAGCAATGCCACAAGCTCTGGGAAAATTCTAAATAAGGGGTGGTTTGAAGAATTTTTGCTGTTAAAGCAGAAGCAACATAAAGTGATGTTAGGTAACAGTAGATAAAGCATTTGAATCTTCATGATTTTGGTGCCCCCTCAGTACCATCACCTTTCAGGAATCACAGCTTCTACTCTCCTGCTACATACCCTGGCGCCATTCCCTCATGTTTGTGGAGATGGCTACAGCCTGGTGGGAGCAGGCAGAGAAGAGGAAGGAAGAATGTGTCTTGCTTTTAGCCCTGACTATGGGTCAACAGAACAGACCTTTCAGTTTTGCTCTGTGTTCAGGCAAAAGGAGGGGACAGAGATACCTTGGTGTCAAGATGCAAAGGAGAGTTAATAGCAGAGCACAGGATGATATCACAGAGGTCTCCACGCAGCCCTGGAACCTGGTGGTTTTAGCATCTTGTTCTGTGAGAACCGTTCCTGTTTACAGTATCCGTATTGTATGGGATAATACATCAATAATAAAAGGTGTGAACCTTCACAGCTTTTTTCCTCCTATGGTCAATGTCACTTATATAAACGTGCAAGGAGGGAGAGGGATTTCTTCAGGTACAAGTCATGTGCACAATCCTGTGACTATCACAGATGAAATGCTGTCCCTTCTGTTTTGCCATGTGAGCTGTAGCATCCCCAAACACTTCAGAGCTCATCATGCTCATGCTTGTTACAGCATTCTGAATGTGGATTACTTGCGAAGGCCTGGATTACAGACCCACTTAAACAGTGGTGGTGGTGAAGATGTGGTTGACCAGTGTTCCCTATTTTTGTGCCAAGCACTGCGGTGCTGGGCAGGGGGAGAGGCACCAAGCTTACTGCTGCACTTGCCTATTCTACAACAGTCTGTAGCCCTTACTGTGTATAACTGTGAGCTACATTCTTAATACCACAGTAAAACAACACAGCCCAAAGGGTATGAGGGCAGCATATCACTGCAGAATCACAAGGTGCACTTGGCAAATCTCTCTATTATTTATTTAGTTATTAGGCCATATATGCTGCAGCAGAATGCTAAGTTGTGTGTGTATATATATATGTGTGTGTGTTTGAAAAAGCAAGCTTTTTTATTATTATTTTTTATTTCTATCTGTTAAGACTGAAGAGGATGTCAGGACAATATTCAAATATGTAGCAAGCTGCTGCAAAGAAGAACGGAATAGTCTGTTTTCTACTTGAATGGCAAGAAGTAAATTTTTAAAAGCTTGAGTTCAGCTGCTAGGGAAAGCCCCCTGATGTTTAGGATAATGAAACAGTGGAATAGGTTACTAGTCAGGGACTCTCCATCAGTAGAAGTCCTTAAAGCAAAAAATATGTTAGGGAATAGTGGTATGTTTGCCGCATAACACAACATCCCATCCAGCTCTATTTTTCTTTGTTTTTATAATGCGGATTATCTAAGAGGCACATAAGTCTTTGTTTCCCAGATATGGTCTGTCAACCCTGAGAAATTGGTTCACGCAGTTTTGGTGACTCTTCTATTTCTTTTGTCAAGGAACTTTTTCCCTTTCTGGCAGGAATTCTTCCACATCTTTTTCACAGATTTTTGCTCTTCACTAGGCTTTTCAGGAAAGTCATTTGCTGTCTTTAATTATTCTACTCCACGTTGCTTTGGTATTACCCATCTACTTTGTGCAGGATAAGTTCTTCTGTTACAGTTCTTTTTTCAGAACCTGGAGTGAACTTTGGACTTCTTGGGTGTCAGACTTCTGCAGGAAAGCTCTGTAGCTGTAATAACAGGTCTTTGATCATATGCTTTTTTCATTAGTCCTCAGTGCCACTCTAGCATCCTGATTAGAGACAGTTGAGAAGCAGTTGTGCAGCTCTGGGAGAACTTGTCAGCAACTCTTTCCATGAAGGACAGGCAAATAGCTGCCATGCCATTGGATGAACCAACTGTTAGTTTCACTGAAGGAAGGAAGATCATGGAGGTTTTGTTGTTGTTGTTGTTGTGTTTGGTTTTTGTTAGTTAGTTTGTTTGTTTTTTCCAGACATGTTAAATGAAGGCACTTAGGATGTCTGAAACTTATCTCTTATCAGTCATACCTTTCTCCATAAATCATGCTTAAAGCCCTGAGCAAAGCATGTAGGAAACTTTGTTTTCTAGCTTTATTTAATGATTTTCTTTATATGATTGCTGCTGCTTATGTTTTCTTTTTTGTTGTTTGTTTGTTTGTTTGTTTGTTTTTTCTAACATCGGAATTGAAAGGCTAAATTATACAACCTCATACTTTCATTGCATAAGACTACAGAATGTGCAGCTATCTCTTGTTTGTTGGACTTTGGCTGACCAGACTAAAAAAAAGTCATGCCCCAACAGCTGTAGTGCAAAGACTGCGTAATAGCCAACTCTTGCATGCTAATCTGAAATCAGTCTTAACCATGTAAATAACTACTAAACCAAAAAATAAAGGAGTACATTAAGTTATTCTAATCTGCTTTACATTTATTTTTAAATTGAATAAGCAACATTCAAATAACTTTTTTTTTTCAATACAAATTGTCTTGCACTTTAAGAGTAGTCCAAATAATGACATGGCTGACTCTAGCATCATTAAGAGGTAGAGTAGTTCTGTTAGTATTATAAGGTAATAAGAATGGATCTGAGTAATGAAGTGGCCTTCACCAGCGAAATCTTTACCATATTGAAGGATTTATAAGTCTCTTTAGAAATAGAAGCCATCCTTTGTTTGAAAGGGCTTTGCAGGTAGGCTAAACTAGTTTATTTTTAAAGCATGAAGCATTTGCATATACTGTTGTAAGCACAGGTAGTAAGAAATTAAAATATAAGTTTGTATCTCCACTAACCGAAGATGTTTTATCCCACTGGCACTTTTAGCCACATGTCAAAAGTTGTTCAGCTTTCTAGGAGTAACATTTACTTCATAGTCCTAACAGTATTCTGGTTTCTGAAACATCTAGTTTCTCCTGAGAGCTTTGAATAGCTGTAAGATTTCTCTCTCAGACTGCTGGATATTTTGCCTCATGTCTTTGAATAAATCGTCCCAGTATATTTTTCTCTGCATTTGGTTCTGCATCCAAATCCTTCTCATTTTTCCTGCTTTAACTCAGTTGACTCCTGAAGTGCTCTTCATGCATGTATGACTTGCTACTTCCTCATACAGCTCCTTCTGCTTTTCAAAAAGATGTCTGTTTGGAAGACAGGAGATATGTAATGTCACTGTCATTGTGTCACAATCACTCATAGGAGGAGGGAGAAGCTGTTGTGGAAGTAATGATCAGTCCATGAAAAATGTGCTTGACTTGTTCACTTGTGAACTGAAGATCCGGGATGCCATGGAAAATTATCAAGCCATGTGAAATCATTGGATAGTTTAGCTGACTAACTCCAACAGGTCACTACCAAATTTTATAGGCATATAGTTTGTGCTGCCTATTAAATCAGATGAATCTATGATTTTGTAATCACTGTAGCACAGAATCAATCAAAAAAAAAGTTATTAAACTCCACTGCATGAGTAATTGGGATTGTTCCCAATTTTTGTCCTGGCTTATAAAAAGTCAGAATAGATGGTCTAATGATCCTTTTTGGTCCTAATAACTAAGACTCTTGTCCGATAGTTTATTCACATTTTCCTAGGCTGCTGTGAGCAACGAAGGGATATGGAGTCAGGAAAACTAAAGATATATTGCTTTTTAATTTCATTGTGGTCTGCTCCTGTGAAATCACCTGGTGATTTGGAAGAAATGAAATCTTTTTGGCTCTAACTTCTATGTAGTAATAATCCCTTCTTAAACATGAACTGAGATTTAGCCCCTCACAAAGCATACATCTTGAATATGGCCTCTTCATGACCTAAAAGTCTGTACATATGCCCCATATGCAGTTGCAAAACTGTCAAAACTGACAAAACTTAGAGATTGCCTTGTATAGGGCACTGCAAAGATTAAGCATATCACAAGCCTCACTCGTAATGTGCCTGGCATGTGATTGGAAGATTATTTCTGTTTTAAATGCCTCTTACCTTGATCGGCAGATAATGTCATCATTTTGACTGGCAGTCCCAAGTCAATCATGCATCATATTATAATGCAGATTTCCTTGATTCTCTGAAGGATGTACTAGTCTCTGAGAGTCCCTTGCTAGAGGCTTTACTTATTACTGTATTTTTCAGTGATGTACCATAATTTACTTGGCTTCTTGTAGCATTGAGAAAAGGTTCTCTAGATTTTGTGGTTCTTCTCTCAACAGGCAGGACTAAACGAAGACACAAAAACAACTCCTTAAAATTGCTCAAAAGCAGTGACAATTGGTTCTCAAATTAGAAGACCCTTCAGTTTATTGTATGCAGCAATAGGCAGAGAGTGAATAAGACACAGTTCAAAATAATGAGCATTTCAAGTAGAGGAATATTGAAAATTATCTGAGTCTTTTTGCCTGAGAATATAATAATATGATAAAAATTTTTAGATGCCTTGCACTATGAAGTTGAATCCTAAATGACATACCTGACATATTTACTTTTTTGTTTTTCATCCACTCACATAACTGAGCTGAAAACACACATACACATAAGGTGTTTGTTTCATGGCACATGCTCTTTTATAGATGAAAACTAAAACACAAAACCCAAGACTAAAAACTCTTGGGCTTATTATCCCGATTGTTTTTGCCTATTTCAGATGTTTCATTAGCTCAGACTGACCTCCCGGCATTACTTAGGAGTAGGAATGCTGCCAAATATTTTCAACCAGTTATTGAACAATACAGGGAAGGAGAGTGCCTATAATTATAGGTGGCAATGGATTAGTAACTCCTTGATTACACAGTGAATTATAGTGGACATATTGAGAACAATGGGCTGGTTTAGTTTCCTCTATTCTGATCACCTATCTAATAGTATAGTATGAATCATGGAACAATTACTCTTTCTAGTTTCTTCCTTTAAAAAAAAAAAAAAAAGGCAACAATTTGGTTTATGTATATATCCTAATGAACAAACCAGGCACATTTAAAGCAGATCTCAGAAAACAAGTTTCCAGAATGTCATGAAATCCTATCAAGAAAGTGATATAACTGAAAATTTAACTAATAATGTTGGCCTTTGGTCTGCTCTAATCCTGAGACTTCAATTTAGGTATATGTTAAAACCAGTTCCTGAAAGACTCTTATCTTCATTTTGAAATCTAGTGGCATGAAGAATTGGGGTGGAAAGGTATTTTTATTTAAAAAAAAAAAAAAAGTGTTTTTTTTTTTCATTTTGCTTTTTTTTTCAAAGGACCATTCCATTCTTGTTTTTTAAGTAGCAATGAAGCTTCGGATATTGGCTTTATATACTTATATATAACTGCCTTCTTTGCAGAACACAAAATATTTATAATTAAATTAGAGCATTCTTGTTTGTCTTGAGGCTATATTAATTTCTCCAGAGAATAACATGGACAGTGTATCCAAATGATGGTCACATATTGTCAAGACACCTTTTTTATTATTATTATTATCATTACTTTATTATGGAAATACTCTAAACTGAGTAAATAGCTTAGACCTAGAAATTGATTAAATTTATTCTGCTGATTTCAATCAAATTATATCAAGTCTTTAGTACTGAATTTTACATTTTTAATAATCTTTTATAGTTCACAGTCTCATGTATTAACTCTCCTTTATAATCATTCCTAACGGATCGCTTGTCTTGCTCATCCTCAGTTATGCGTAATTCCTCAGTAAGTGTGTGAGCTGCCTCGCAAAGTAGCATTAGAAAAATACTCAAAATGGATATTACTGGTTTTATTCATGGGAAAGAACAGGTGAAAACATGGAACATGAAACTGAGATCATGTGAATTGGCTAGTCCTATGCTAAGAGAATTAGAAAATGCACCCTAGGCTAATTAACATTTTGTGTTTTTAGTGGTTATAAGGACTCATTGGTTTCTTTGTTAGGAGAGGCTTTGATAAGCTCTTCTAGTTCAAGAACACTGAGGACAGAAGTTTCTTGATATTGTGCTTCAATTCGCTGACTAATAGGTCTTATTTGGTTAAAAATGTGCAGTTAAAATGTCTCTTCTGCTAGTCTGTGCAGAAATAATGAGGCATTTATGTGGGCATTAATTATAGATTGAAACTATATCTCAGATTGGAAAGTGTCTTTCTTCTCATAATGTAGCCTGTGGGCTACTAAACTTATCTTAGTTACAGTAAAGCAGAAAAATACTTCACATTACTATATGGACTCTGTATGCAGTCTGTAAGTAATGTTAACTTTCTGTTTGTGATAATTTTATGGATATATAATAGGCACTGTATAGGTGTGAAAGTTATCAGCTGGTTGGTAAAGCAAGACCAGATATGAAACATCAGAATAAATAGCTTAGCTTACATAGAAATCCAAGGTGGCTTTGTTGTTGCTTAGCCTGCTACTTTGCTTACAGACATAGTGCAGCCGCCGTAGTGTGGTAATATAATAAGTTGATTAAAGTTGCATAATCTAACCATTAGAAAAAAAAAATCTCAAAGCATTCTCTTATTCCTGATCCTTTTGTTCATGTATATGTTCAATATTTTATCGAAAAGAATAACAAAAATTCTTACTATACATGAAAATAGAGTAAGAAATGAAGCTAGACCTTTTCAACTATCTAGACTAAAAACCGTGTGTTTCAAGCCTGTTTTGAAATTGGATCTTTCAAAATCATATTTCATGAGTGTTACTCTCTGTTAATTGGGCAGATACATAGATAGATACCTTGGAAATGACATGTAATATATGAGAGAATTATAAGAAATAGCAAATTGTGGATAAATCAAGGAACCTTTTGGACTTTAAACATCGGAGATGAAAATTGCTGGGTTTTCCTGCTATTCATGTTGTTTGTTTGTTTGTTTTCTTTATCTATTAGCTATTCATGTGTGAAGGAGATCATAAATACATTATCATACTTCTACTATTTTTTCTACTTAAAAAAAAAATATAGAAAACTAAGCCAGTTTATTCTTAATCTCACAATGTTTGCATCGAATTGTTATACAGGAAAGTAGCATGAAAACCCAAGCCATGTTAGTTAAGTACCAAGTGCAATCTTTGAAGTCTTAAATTCTAGGGAAATTGGTTTGTAAAAATAAAATCTTATATTTAGTATATCCTACCTACTTATGTGATTTTTGAATTAGTGGATGAGTTTAGTTTTTATCATTCAAGCCTGAGGACAACTAGAGGATTTGTACAAAGAATGACGCGATCTGTTAATTTTGCAAATTAATACAATTTTGAACATTGTCTAACTTTTTAGCATGGAGGTTTTATGATGCAGGGGTAGCGTAGCACTCTAATACTGTGTTGCAGCATGTGTGGCAGAGGGTATTCTGTTTGGGGCTGTTTTCAACTCATTAATGCTGTTATTTTTCAAATGGCATACGGAAATCACAGATCATTTCTGTGTAGAAGATAATGCAACTGTATGGAGACTTAACTAAATCAATCCCGAAGATGCACAACTTCATTTCTTGTAAATGCAAAACTAGTTGTACTTTCCCTGCACCAGGTTTTTCTGGTGGTCTCTGTTTGTAATAACTAACACAGAGTACTTGGAAGAAAATATTCTCTTCCCATAAGCAGCACTGTGTAAGCACATAAGCACGGAGATGTTGAATGTTAAATTGGGGGAAAAATGGGTTGCACCTTTAAGAAATAGTGTTAATACTGTGTTAGACTCCAGATGCTCTTTATCATATAATCGTTATCATAAAAAGTCTTAATGTAAAAGATCCTAATAGAGTCCCACAGTGTTTCAGGAACAACCTGGATTGGCCTTTGCATTTAAATTAGAGAATAATTAGATCCAGGAGGAGAAAAAAATGGTGAAGTGCATTCTGCTTTTCTCCTCTAAGGGAAACACACACATAGTCCCAAAACTATTAAATAGGCATTGTGAGAACATGGAATACATTTAACATTTTGGAACGAGAACTTATTTTATCATCCATAATAGTAGAAAAATGTAGCATTGTCCTTCATCTGTCAATAAACTTTTCACTGTTGACTGAAAGTTAATCTCAAAACAAACGGATATGAAAAAAGGAGGGTGGGGGAGAAGCGTAGCCCTTCCACTGCCTGCCTCATCAGCCAGTAGCATAAAAAAGCATACAAGGATTGTGTTAAGTTCCTGACTTTTCTTAGAAAAACTAATAATACTGCCTACCAGAAAAGCAGTGCTGCAGTGAAAGCCTTTGTGACAGAAGTTCTCAGTTTAAGCTTTTTATGACTTTTTTTTTTTTTGACTATTTGCAACTAATCAAAGGAAGGATGTAATGTTCCATAAAACCTCATTTGGGATTAGAGACAGTTTTTGTTAATTTGCAGTGGTTCTGTTTTTTGTTGTTGTTGTTTGTTTGCTTTAATGTTTAATAATAATTTTTAGACCTTAAACATGAAATCCTGACTTGCTGGAATCAAACAGAAAAAAAATCCCCTAACAATTTTTAGGTATTTTTCTCTATTATTCCTTACAAAATAATGTTCTTCATTAGTCTTGGAGAAGACCATCTGTTAGCTAAGCCCTGCTATTGCTACTGCCTTATCTTTCCTGTCTGACACATCTGCTGCACACTGGCCTCATGAGGAAAGGGGCTAGGAAGTGAACTGTGACAGAAGAAGGGTTTAAGCCCTCCTCTCCCTTTGCATTGACTCCTGCCATGGGTGCCTGACATGCCAAAGGTGAATCACTTTGAAAACAGGGCTCTGTCCCAGTAGAGAGTGTGCCAATCAGAAGCACAGTTACCCTGATTTTCTTCAAAAGCTAGGATTTTATATTGTATTAGAATATACGAGGGCTGGTCCTTAGAAGTCTTGATGGAGCATAAAGGATGATTTTTATCACAGTTTTTCAAATAATTTTTGGTAGGCCCCATGTGTATAGACCCAGCAGATTTCTAGTGACCACAGCTGTATTAAAGCCAAAATGCAACTTGCACATCCCTCAGTATGGCTCACAGCTCAGTATCTGTTTTCAGTATTAGTCCTCTGAGAATCTGCTCAGCCTTTCCTGATATAGGGAGTTACGGAAGAGAGGCTTAAATATTTATGTCACCTTAAGGCATGGGAAAATTACTGCCTATATCACCATCTGCATCCTGTTTTGAGGAAGGAAAATGCAGAATCACAATATGATGTAGCACAGTTTGTGCAGTAAAAAGTATTAGAAGATTTTACATTTCATGAAGTTGGAACTGAGGGCTAAAGCAGAAGTTTTTATCATGGTGTTTTGTAAATCTGTTTCTATTTTGTTCTTTTAGAAGTGCTAATACTTTTAGATATTCACTGGTTTTCCTGAAGGTTGGAAAATAGTTGTGTGTAGTCATCTGGAGCTGAAATATTTTCTATTACTTGCCAGTAAGAGATTTATTTAGACATCTCACTGTAGTGAGAAAATAGCTTGTGTGTATGCCCTTAAAAAAAAAAGCAGTCCACTGAGAATATACCTATCTTTGTGTGGCAGATAAATAGTTCCATCAGGATGAAGTTAAAGTTAACCTTGTATTATAATGTTTTTGTTATTCAAGCTATGCTTTAAGCCAAGCAAACTCCTGAAAATCTCTTGAAGATAGAAAAGTTTTTATCCAGATGCATTTTGGGGGGGGATCATCTGCTACCTAACATGACTGATGAATCTTGTGGTTTACATAGGGCATCCGGCACAATCACATGAAAACAGAACATGCAGGATCATTCTGTAAATAGCTGTTCTGCTTGGTGCAATGGGATTCGGGAGGAAAGTGAAATGGGTTTTCAGACTGCTTCCTAGACAGTGCTGACACTTCATGCATATTCTTTACAATGCTGGGGCTGTGTTTTAAATGCTGATGTTGAGCCTTCTTCTTCTACCTAATTTTATTACATTTTACAGTGGTTTACATTAGCAGGGAGTATTGTAACATGTGACTATGCCTCTTGAGTTCAGGAATACTTTATTGGGGTTGACAGAAGCTTTCATTTTAAACAAATTTCTATAAAATGAACAAAGTCTAGAACACCATACTTGGCAGTTTCCTCTCGTGCTACCATTTTGTTCCAAATGAAATATGACAACACAATAGCTTGTGGTAATTACAGTAATTGACTTCAGAGAGTTCAAGATGATCACGTAATTAGCTGCTTTTTGGTAGAGAGATCACCAATATCTCCCTGTTTCCATACTTCTGTGGTCTTCAAAGATATTTTTCACAGGACTTTAAACCAAAGCACTTCTACACAAATTCTGAATACACTTCATAAGGGTGACTTCTGATTTTAAAAACAAAACCTAACTGCCATAGGAGAAAATAAATCGCCTTTTCTCCTATCTAGGAGATGTGGTCATGCTGATGCTATTGCAGAGCCAGCACATGATAAGAGAAGTTGTAGTTGGCAGAGAGATAATTCATTTAAAAATGTCTCTTTTACAAAGGAATTGCAGGCAATTTCAAGAGAATAAATTAAATGTCATAAAGGATCTTTACAGATATCTTTTCAAACTTTTCTGTGGGAGAAGGAGAGGGCAAATAGAGTCTATTGAGTATTTTTATATAAGCTGTGAATGAAACACATAAAGCTCTAATTGTTAGTAAGCCACTGTGCTCTAAATGGTTCACATATAATGGGATCGTTTCTATGCAGCTTCAATAGAACATTCTTCCATTTTCTGGTAAACAGGCTTGTGTGCATGGCAGACGATTTGTGTTTCTTTGCCTGCAAAATCATTTTGCAAAGAAAGATCACCACAGAAAGAGATCATAATAAGAACTAACTCCTATCAGTTTTACCCAACTGATGGTTAGTTGTAAAAGAAAAATAGATCCCTATGATGCATGCAATAGTAGTAAAACTTGAATTTTTGTAAAGGCTAAATAGAGAATATCTGTCAATATAGGATTATTGCAGGTATACACAGCTTTGGAAGCTCAAGACAGTGAAATTTTCCCTTTGACTTTTTGTATACAATTTCAAAACAGTAGACATCAAAGCTGAAAAACTTCAAAACATACAATAAATCACTTAACATCAATATAGACACGTAAAGCACAGTATGGAATAGATTCAGGTCTCCTAGCCAAGGTTATGACATAGAAAAGACATTCTATACTGTAAGTTTTAATCAAAATTACTCTTTTGTTTATACACAATTTTGTATTTCACTAAGGTTTGAAGTAAACTTAAAGAATAAATCTTCATTTTCAGAGCAGCTCAAAACCTATCTGAAGAAAAGCTGAGCAATTTGATCCAAGGGTGAAAAAGGAGATTGGACTGTATGGGCTCCTGAGGATCCCCTCCAGTCTAAATTATACAATGATTCAGTGATTAACTTCTATTATCCTCTTAATTCAAGATGATATCATCTGAATTCAGACTCGTACTTAATTGGCATTAATCACTTTTGTGATCCATGGAAACTAATTGTGTGATCCTGAGCCAGCCCACTTGCCAAGTAAAACACGTTAATGTAACCACTGGAAGCTCTGGCTTGTAATGTGATTGCTCCACCTACAGAGAGACATTCCTTGCACTAGGCAGCAGCTGAAGTTCTGGTTTATTCCATACTGTTGCCATGGGGAAAAAAATGAGGAGTAGAAAGGAAAGAATGGATATTTGCCATCGCCTAGGTAGAAAGCCCTTGGTGATAGCCATGGCTGGTTTAGCTCATAGCACACCCTTTATTTGGTGTATATGCACACACAGAGACTGGCTTGTTCTTCCTGCAAATGAGAAAAACACTGTGCATCAGTTAGTAGAGATCATAAAAATCCAGGTTCTGATGGATCTACTTCACCATCTGTGAACTTGTTGTTCTTTCAGATCATGTAGTATGAATTAGCACTGGAGTCTCATAGGGTTTTTAAAGGGTTTGAAGCTGTAGCAAAGTCAAAATTTTTATATGAAATATGTAGCAGAGCAGATAGCTAAGCAAGAACATCCATAGCTTTTAAAAAAGCTACACCTCTAGAGTTAGAAAATTAAAAGTGAAATCCCCTTAAAAGTGATAAATGCACTGAAGCCTGTATGAAACAACCTCTCAAGGGACTTCCAAAAAAATAAAAAGTCTCTTAAGGTAGGGAGGTTTATCCTCTGCATGTTTCTAATGCTGCTGTTGCCTTCCCTGGTGCTTAAAGTTTAAAGTTTTAAGTGATGTCTTGATCTACTGATTAGGATTTTGATGATGTGTTAACTGAACAACTGCAAGTGAACGTTTTCCAGGTAGAGTTTCAAACGGGCAGCTGTGAAGACCAAAAGTAGAAAAATAACATTATTTGGTCATCTTAACTCTTTCAATAAGCTATTGAAATATTATTTCAATAAGCTCTTTTGACATAGCTATTGCCTAAATGAACCGTTTTTATTAGTGTTGCAAATGATCTGCAATGCTATCATATTATTGTTTCTCAACCATCTGGGATTCAATTACTTTTTTTCTTGTTTTTTTGTTTGTTTGTTTTTCTGGTTGGGTACATAACTTTTTTTTTTTTTTTTTTTTTTTTTTTTTTTTACTATTTTTCTGTCTTTGTTCTTCCTGTGTGTAGACAAATTTTTATTAGACATGGCTTATCATTACTGAGAAGGCACAGGACTGTTTGCTATAACCAACCATTCATGTTTCAATATCTAAACACTTAGAAATTAGGATCACTTCTTTTCTTAACTTCTTTTGGAAAGGTTATTTTCCTGAGCAATAGTTCTGTTTCAGGACTTCTCCTAAGGACATTTTGAAGCCATAGGACAACATTGTGGGTCTTTGGGGAGAGTGACTATTTCTTTGGTTTTGTTACAATAATCAAACACAGTAAGAGAGATTTAAATATTTAAGTACCTCAAATGCCTCTATATATCATTGTATAACAAAAACAGTACTAGTAACCTTTGAAAGACTTTCTTATGCTTTTTAGTTGCCTAATTTCCATGTTTTGTTGACTGCTTCTTAAGATTTGGCACAGAAAGCTGTATAACTTTTAGACTTTCTTGTGTAGCCCCCTTGGTAGTGCCCTAAACATCAGTGAAACTAATTATGGGAAAGGAAATACTCTTCAGAACCTGTCTTCAAACATCCCATGATTTTAGTAAATGTAATTCTGGTGTAGAAGGATTATTTTTCAGAATAAATAGGGAAGCCTAATCAACTTTAACCAAACCATCCATTATTTTACATACCCCTATGGTGTTCCTTTCCAAGAAACTGCAAGCGATTCTCACATCGGAAAAAAAAAGTATTTTCATCCATCTGAAAGCTGAATGCAGCACAGTGAGCATGGTAGTCATGTGCAGAGAGGGCATTTTTCATTTGTAATAGTTTGTACAGGCTCCACGTGTCCGAATTAAAGCCAGTTTTCAGGGAGGTAGTTTAGCACGGCTCACAGCTGGCAGTACATATCCAGAGCCACTGTAACGGGAGGCGGTCTGTGCAAGTCTGAAAAGGATTAGCTTGAGTGACTTCCATTTTCTCCTTTGGAATGGATGAACATGGTAAAGTAGTTATTTCCTGTGGTTCCATAGTATATGCAATTATGCCACTTGTGTGAATTATTATTTTTTTCCTCCAGGGAAGCCTACAAAACTTGCTGGGGTTTTTGTTTTGTTTTGGGTGTTTGTGTATGTGTGTGTGTGTGTGGTGGGGGGAGGGAGGGCTTGATTTTGTCGTGTTTTTTGTTTGTTTGTCACATAATGATGTGTGACAGAAGTTCTTCTGCCTTTGAAAAAAACACAGGTTCCCAAGTGTTGAATT
This sequence comes from Aythya marila, assembly GCF_965140915.1. NCBI lineage: Eukaryota > Metazoa > Chordata > Aves > Anseriformes > Anatidae > Aythya > Aythya marila. The sequence goes on from NC_139056.1 coordinate 3,725,548, forward strand.
CTTTCTGCACTGAAAAAACGTGTGTTATGACAGAAACAAGCTGACCAACGTTTTGGTTGTATTCTTTGACAGTCTTGGGTCTGCCATGATGTAATTACAATATCAATGCATTTAAGAACCATTTGGAAATCAAACAGCCTTCCAGTAACCTGTAAGCTCCCAGTTACAGGTATACTGTGTGCCTGTGTCGAGGTGCCCACAGTGGGGCCTGTGCAGGGATTCCCAGCCAGCTCCAGGCCCTGCTGCAGGGCACAGCACAGCCCTCAGTGCTGCTGATGCTGCCAAAAGGACACAGGTTTCATCCTGGGCAGAGTGGGGCCTGGCAGGGAGGGGAAAGGACAAGGAACAGCCCTGCAGCTGCCAGGGCAGGCCAGGAGGAGGGAAGCAGCAGCTCCGGGTGCCAGAGTAGACATTCCCCTGCAGCACAGGCAGGCCTGTGGGGGAACAGGGGAGAAAGGAGCCTCTGAAGGAAACCACTGCGCCCTTAGCATAGGCACCTTGTGCTTTGCGCTGCCACCCATTGTGTTATGGAACAGATTGAGTGGCACCTTCAGCAGTAACAGGGGTGAAGGAGAGAAGTCTGGAGTGGTGTTGAGCCTCAGAGATTTTTTAAAACTAACTTCAAAAAGAAAATACCTTCATTTTAACATACCTTTTCTTTGTTTTACGAATTAAATTGTACCCTTTTATATACATATCTGTGTGAAAAGAATTTGAATTGGCCACAAATATCTGTATTTTTTAATTGACTCGCATGTGATTTTTTCCTTTGGAACAATGGTTTTCTTGAAAATTATAAGCCAGCTGTCTTCTGAACAGGTGAGCTAGCTCATTTTTTGACAACCCAAGCTACAATTTTAAAGGAGCTTTTGAAACAGTTCTAGAACATATCTGAATTTTTATGCAACAGCATAGCTCAATAAATGTGGCATCTCTAAAGCATTTGTGGCCATGTGTACAGGGATTTGATTGTTCCTTATACATAAAAAATGATTTAACCAATCCATTGACATCAGCTAGGTCTAGCAGCCTTAGTCCTTGCAGCTTAACAAATGTATGGAACTACATCAAAGACACAACACTTTTTTCTATTAATTTTGTTTTAGCTGTTTCCATTTGAAACAAATGTTCAACAGTAGCACACTGCTGATTGCTGAAATGTGTTGACCTATAAGGACCAAAGAATCATGCAAGTTATGGATGAATAACAGCAGTAGAAGATTATGGCTTTTCTCTGATTTGTTTCATTATGCAGGTGTGAACAACATGAACTCCAATTGCTTTTGGAACAACATTAATAGAGAAAAACACATCTCAGCAAGAAACGCATAATAGGATTTTATTGTGGTGGTTTGTTGTTGTTGTTTCATCATCAGGTACAATGTTCTCACCCCTTACTTTCATAGATATCCACTGCTGGCCTTGATATTCACTGTATGAATTGTGGCTCTGGTGGCAATGCATTTCCACAAAGAGACAAAGTGATAACTCTTCTGTCTGGTTATCTTTTTTTCAAGAATAAATCTGGAGGGGTGGATGTGAAAAAATATCATTGGATCAATGGCTTTCCAAGTAGAAAAGAGGGCTACTGCAGAGAAGGATGTTTGTTTGTTTTCCTTTATTTTGGCAAACAGCATCTTTCATATTAGTTGTAGATTGTGCAGGTCACGTGAAGTGAAATGCAAAAGAGCATGAAGAAATAAAACGCAGTGATCTAGGGAAGTTGAATTGTGAATTATAGCATCTCATAAAAACTGCAATAAAGACCGGCACTCTAGTATAAAAACACAGGAAGAAACTGTCTATTTCCTGAAGAGATTTTAATATTGGGTCCAAATCCTGAAAAGAAATACACCACTCCTAAAGTTAATACATAAGTTATTAAAGTCATCAGAATTCCAGGACTATTTTGGCAATCTTTATTGCCAGAATATTACATCTGTAGGGATGGATGTCCTTTTGAAGTTACTGTGGGCTTATAACATAAAGAGTTAATGTTAATGAACCCTGCATGCACAATAAAAGCTACAGGCACCATCTAGAATCATACATGAGGTTGCAAAGAGCTTATATGATCTCAAGTTAATTCTTCTTTGCCAGTCTGTAATATCAACGTTTGTCTTATCTAACTTTTCGTGCTTGAATTGACTCATTTTATTGTTGTTTTTCTCTGACTCCTCATTTTCTTTCCATTAGTCCCCTTAACTAGGCAAACACTCCATGTTTTTGCAGGCTGCTCGGTTTTAGGGAAAAAAATGTAATGAAGTCAAATCTAATAATTGAAGTACATTAATTTACAAAGCACAAATGAAATACTGCTCCCTTAAACTTCATCAAGCAGCACTTCTCCGAAAACTTTGTCCTTTCGTTATTTTGGTTTGCTTGTTTCTCCATTGGAAAATAGTTTGTTTGTTACTGTACCTTGATTTCTTCCTCTTTTCTTACAATTTGTTTGATACTGTTCTTGTATTTCTTTGTCTTATAATGTTTAAAGCAAACAAACAAACAAAAAAACCTACCTCACCTTAACTCCTAACATTCCTTTTATTTAGCACAATAACAGGTTTAACTTGAGGCATATATTTTTCATTCAATTTTTACTTAAACAGTACTATGTCTGCTGGCAGTGAGGTTTGAACCAGTCTGTGTCTTTAGGCTGCACAGTTGTAGTGTTTCTCTTTCCGAAGGTGAATTTGGTGCATTATCTGAAAACTGTTAAGTCTCTTAAAATCTTTCACTGACACATCTTGACAATAAAGACTGCATGTTTGATGCCTGGTTAGGAATTGTTGCATTTCTGCAAAGGCTTGGCTACTATGTTCTGGTGTTGGGGCCCGGATACAGTAAAGGTTACTCTAAGTTGCCACTTGCAGGATCCCTGCACCTGCAATCATTTGGGTGAGGAAAATGCTTGTCTTTGGTTCCCATTTTATTTCAGTGGTGTAGACCCCACAGTGTCATCAAAGTTCGTAACACACTTGCAAGCAGAATGTGAACACATGAAGGCAAAAATAAAATAACCAAGTGAAGCTGAGAACTGGAAGTATATTTGATCTAAAAATCAGTCACCTTGCATGTGTTGATATTGGAGTCTTTTATTACAAATATCTGGAGAGACGGTGGAAATAGTGTGATAGGAGAAAGGGATATCATCAAGTGAAGCCTGTAGGAGTTGCATCTGCTCTTGATGTTAATCAGTCTTTGAAGACTGCTGGAGAGGAGCTCCAGACTCACGACACTGTGTTGGAACTTGGCAATGTAAGCAGATGTTATCTTATACCCAACAATGTATAATCTAACAAGGCTAGGCATATGGGAAAAAGTAATCTATTGAAAAAAATTAAGTCCAGAATTGTTTATCTGCTTTCCTAACAGGGAAGCAATTGTTGCACTTTTTTCTTTTTGTTTCCCCCTTTTTAAAAAACTCATTTTAAATAGCTGTTGACATGAGACTCAATGTGCACTGCAGTCTGTTTAACAACTCTGAACAATATAAAGTCAAAACTGGAGGTATGCGAATCATCTTTGAAGTAGCACTTGAGCTATTTGTGTTTTGCAGATCATGACTTCTCTTTTTGCCCATGGATTTGCCTTTGTACCCTTTGCACAGGCCTGCTATTGATGCCAGGAGAGAACCTGTAAAAAGGACATGCAGAGTAGTTCTCCATATGCTCTGAAGTGCTACTCGCAACTGACAGAATTAACTGATCCTGGGAGCGTAGATCTGCTGCTAGACAAGTCTGATCGCGTACACGGAGATCTGATTCTTTCTGTATAGAAAAAGATAGAGGCTTATAAACACTAATAGATGTTGTCAAGGATCAGACTGGTACTTTGAGGCAATGAAAGTTGTGAGATTTCAGGCTATTAACGTGTACCTCTTTTTTTTATCTTGTCAGGAAAAGGGATAAAGCTCATATTATAAAATTCAATAATTCAATGTAGGACCAACAAAGTATATTAAATTACTTGAAATTAGATTTCTTTGCTTTTAAAGTCTACCCATTTCTTCTCAGATCCTTTCCTAGCATTGCATATAATGCAGTTCTATTATTAGCCCAGTTGACGTATGTTAATACCAGTTTCATGGCATTTCTATTCCATATGGAAAGGCCCTCAGTTAATCACCTCTTCTGTAATAGATGAGCAATACACTTATTACCTGTCTGGCTTTTCTGGTTATGATTAACTGATCTCTGGACTAAAATCCATGTCTTTTGAGTCATGGTTTAATAGTGCAATGTTTAACCTTGCAATTTGTTCAGATGCTGCCAAAGCAGTTCTGGATTGAAAGAAATGTGTTCAGTTTTAAAACTCTGGGTGGGGTAAACTAGTGAACCAAAGAGAATGCCTAAAGGCTTTTTTGACTGTAATACTCATCCTACGAGATGAATTTATCTCTCAGAAAAACATTCAATGCGAATCAAAACAGCAGGGCCAGAACCCTGAGTTTTGGTGTGGATAGCTCTGAGCAGCACCACACCACTGCCTTCCCACCCATGGCCCACCAGTCCCAGTCAAGCTCATGCCCTGATTGGAGCTACTTGGTGGGGTGCCTGTTTCCAGCCCCATCTCCTGAGTGTTTTTCTGAGGTTCCTGAAAAAAAAAGACACCTGGCTTGCTCAGTTACCACATCTGCTGTGTGCTAGACTGTCACTGGCTCTGCTGTGTTGCTGTTGCACAGGTGCCCCAACTGTGAGCTCATGCACGGGGAGAAGTCCTGCTCCTGCTGCTCCCCAACACATATCTGATCTTTTCGGATACCCTCCCCCTGAAGGCCCTTTTTATGTTTTCCCATTTGTACCTCAGCCTGTATGTTTGAGGTAATACAAGTAGTACAAGGTTCTTTCTGGACCTTTTGCTTGATCTTGGGTTTCCTGAAGGAGCTATCCTGTTCTGTCCAGCCTGTTTCTTCTCTATCTTTGAGCAGGCTGATGGCCTCTCAATATCAACTGATTCCTGGTCTCAAATCATCATGTGGAAGCTAGTCACTAGTGAGGATAAAGCCAATTTCTGTAGAGACCACTTGTGGTTTTGCCACAGTCATGAAGTAAGGTAGGCAGAGTCAGCATATATTTTACATTCCTGTTATGACAGTTTCTCCTACTAACAACATTTTGTGAGGTTAACTTTTGTCAGTGCCACAAGTAGAAGAGACAAAGCCTTTTGCTTAGCAGATTGGCTTAGTTATATATAGACAAGTCCTTTAAATGCGATCTTGTTCTGCAGCAGAGCTGCTTATTCAGTTATCAGGTTTACCCCTACATAAGAGTAGGACTCTCTTTAAGTATGTGGTGACAAGTAGATATGTAAGGGTTCAACTGGTGTAGGAATTGTACAGCTGTGAAATGCAGTCTATGATTATTTCGGAAGGGGACTAACCCCTCTATTGTGCATAGTTTCTGTTTATCACACTAATAAAAGGTTTGTACTGGTAGGTATAACTGTCTATGTGGTCTTCTATAGATTTCTATCTCTAGCTGTGTTTTTGAAAGAAGAGAAAATTACAGAGTGAGAACAGAACAAGAAAAATAGGAAAGAAAGGGGAAAGAAAGAGAGAAAACATGACAGTTGCATTCTAATACAAGTTATAAAGTTGAAAGGGTTAATGTTGCTGTTCAGCAGTTAAATTCTTATTTTCATTGGCCAGAGAGAGAAGGGAACTATCACTACTTTTACTACCTGTTTGGATAGCACACGTTATCTGGCTTCGTGTTATGGACTGTGCCTTAAAGCATGCTATGCCCTAAACCATGTGCATACTTAACAGACAAGGAGAACAGAGTTAACACCTAGAGGACCTATACTGAATCCATGGTTTGGAAAAATGCCAAGGTTCATACTGCTACCCCAGCTATTTCTGTACTGATTCTTGTTTGGTAGAGAAGACATAGACATAGCTAGAGTAACTGTTGTTCCATGTTTATATCGAGTACATGGTGTTCACTGAGAGATCTGAGCACAGCCAATACTGTGAGTATAAGAATGGTTCCTGCTTTTTTTGATACATTTTTTTTCACTCATTTGTACATATTGTGTAGAAGTATATTTTTGGCTTGTAGAATTGATGAATTTCTGACTCAAAAAAGAAAATTTCATTTTAATCTTGATGTCACAGTACTATGACATAGTTTACCAGTCTCTAGATGTAGAATAGCCATATTTGCTACATCCATTGTGTATAAGATGTACTTACTCAGTGGGTTAGCACTGCTTACAAAACCCTAATATCAATGCATCTAAACCAGTTTAAATCTGCCTACTAAAATAATTGGCTTTGAAGTGGGAAATAACTTTATAACAGCAATACAAATCTTTGTGAATATCAGTAGTGTAGCTATGATTGATCAAAGTAGCATAACCATTTTGTCTTATAATAATTGAGTATGCAAGTACTACTAAAGTGATCTTATGATTGAAGTTGCTGTAGGCAGCTCAGCAGTTAAATTCCAGACAGCAGATTCCAGCCAACTCAAGTTATCAGTCCTCTAGATGTAAGGACTAGAAATAAATAGCAGTGGTGTAATGTGCGTAACAAGGTCTTCAAAAGTATTTGAATTGAGACACAAGGAGGAGAGTCGCAGTAATATGATCTGTCTGTCACTGAGTTGGATGTGGAAGCATGGTCCAGTGATTAGAGCAGTGGCTGAGAAGATGGTCATGTTTATCCTAGGCTTTGAATACCACGTCTGCTTGGTGTGACTCTGAGAAACTCATTTTTCCTTTGCATGTCTGACACTCATCAAGCTTGTCCCTGTTGTCAATTCTTCGGAAGAGGAGGGCTATTCTGTCTGTGCAAAATGCTGAGAGAAATGAATTCAAATCATAAGGTGAGGATTTTTGCATAGAAGTGGGCAAATTTTCCTTTTGAAAGGAAAACTCAAAACCTTATATTTGAAATTGCGTTGTTTTTTGATTCTTCCACTTCTCTCAAATAACTGCTTGTTGTTTTTTTTATGTGTGTGTTTTTGTTTTTAAAGTTTTTTGTAAAAGATTTGGAAAGACTCATAAGAACATGCAAAGTTTCATAACATAGGCAAACATTCAGCTAATAAATTCTCCCACCTCAGCCTCTTAGGAATTCATGAGGTTAGAAGAATAATAATAGCAGTGAACAGAACTATCTGGCCCAGTTCTGCTAGCGGACGTGAGAGGAGAAGTTTCATGGGGAGCTTCATTTCCCTTCTCTATTCATACTTGGCTCCCTTCTAAATGTTTGGTAATGTTGGCACTTTAATTAATCGAAACCAAGCTGCTTGTACTTAAGATGGTTATGTGAGCTATTTGCTTATATGAGGGGTCAGATTTGTTTTGTTAGCTTTACAGCACACTGAGGCAGGATCTTTTATTGTATTAAAGATAGCTTAAGTTTATACATATCAGTCCTAGTTACTGATTTTAAAATTCCAGTAAAATGCTAAGAAAAATGCTAATTTTAATAAGGCATAAGGCCTGACTAAACATCATGGCCTTGAATCTGTCAAGTCCTTGCTTTGCACTACCTAAGCTTCCTGTAGTTACTAAGTAAGGCTTAGCACTAGATTGAAATGGAGAGATTAATTCCTGATTTTATCCAAAAGGTGTACAATGACATAGAGCCTCATTTCCACTCCTTTCCCTTCTTTTTGGAAGCTCATGGATTATTTTTTTTTATTATTTTTTTTTTCTCCTGTATTTCTAATAGATATTCATAAGGTCTAAATGTGATCCTTACTATGCTAATAAGGGTAAAACTCTCTTTATACTAATTAATGTGATGGCCTTGAATCAGTGTTGTTATTTATGCTCAAATACATTTGCCAATTTTATCCATAACTGTCTCTTCCCAACTTCCCTGCAAGTGTCTAGCATTTGGCATCTACACTGCCAAGAACAGTGCACCTGTTTTAGCCACACGTTGCAGTTATGAAGGAAACACAAATCAAATGTTGTTTGATACCAACTGTTTCCAGATGTCCTTATTAGTCCAATATTATTTGATTTAGCAAATGTAGCCCTGATACTTTATTTAAATGCCACTGAATCTGTTTTTAAATCCATAGGGTGCCAGAAATACCCTGTTGTTATTCCCTCTGCACATTTTGACAATCATACCTAAAATTGTTTTTGCACATAGAATTGACAAGATTAGGTTACAATTAGATGTCTTGCTGGATTTTGTTTGCAACTCTGTGAGAGGAAAAAATCTTTCTGCTCATGAGTGAGTTAGCCAGTTGTACTTCTGCAATTGGCATGTAACAATTCATGGGGTGGTGGGTTAGAATATGATTTTAATGATTCAACCAGCACTGATATGTTTAGACTTAACACAACAATGCAGCACACACACATATCTTCATTTATAAACCTAAAGGAAATAAATTCTTGTAACCCTTCTCTCAGAGCCACAAAGAATTCCACAGTAGGTCTCATGGACCAGATAGTAACGAATTGTATTTCCCCCTTCCCTTTACCCACCACCAAACAATCTCATTAATTAGGCTTAATCACAATATCTTTTGTTCTGTAAATAATTTTGATTTACTTTCTACCTGTAAGGTTCTTGAAAAGTTTCATTCGACCATGCCATTTCTAAACTCCACTGTTCGAGGATTTTTCTCTAGTTTTACTGTGAATTTAGAAGAGATCCACTCTGGGGGAGGATTATCTGCTATCTGCCTAATGCACATTTTGCCCCTTCTACTGAAGTATTTAGTGCTGAGGGCTGTGAGAGCAATCCTACTGAAATAGATGGGCCTCGAGTCCAGTCCAGCAGACGTGACTGTATTCTTATTTGTTGCTGTCTGTTAACAGCATTATTCTCCTTGAATTTACTGAGCAGGAGAACAGTAAGTGACAGAGGAACAGATCCTATGCATGTCATTGTAACTTCACCCAGTTTCTTGACTCAAACTGAAAACTACCCAGCTTCCTGTTGTAGGAAACACATTGTGGATGCGTCCCTAGTGAGCTGGAGCCAAAGATGAGCAAAGATGACTAACACCAAGGTGTTGCATGAATGGAAATAGTATTGTGTGGGTGATGGTTTTACTTAGGTGGGCACCTGAGCTCTACCACAACTGCTCTCTCACTCCCCCTCCTTAGAAGAAAAGGGGAAGAAGAAAGTATGCAGAAAAGGTAAAAAACAACTCATGGGTTGAGATAAGGATAATTTAATTAAAGGGAAAAGGAAGAGGGAAGAATAAAACAAAACAAAGAAAATAAAAAAAAAATAAAAACCACAGGCCACACAGAAGCACAGAAGGGAAGAGAAGAATTACTCTCTACTTCCCATCAACGAGTGGTGTTTGACCACATCCCAGAAAGCAGGGGATATACATAGTGGTTGTTTGGGAGGACAGACATTCTCATAAGGAGAGCTCCGCTGTCTGTCCCCCCACCCCCCACCCTCCCCACCCTCTTCCCCTTTTCCACTTTCTGTTGCTGAGTGTGACCCCACATGGCATGGACTATCCCTTGGGTCAGTTTAGGTCAGCTGTCTTGGTGATGTCCCCTCCCCATCACTTGCCCACCCACAGCCTGCTGGATCTTTGGGGCTTGGAGGGAGTCCTGACGCAGTGCCAGGATCGCTCAGCAGCAGACACAACACTGGTGTGATACCAGTGCTGCTCTAGCTACAAGTGCAGCATCACATGGCAGCTGAGACCTCAGGCTCAGGGCTCTGCAGTAGGAGGCCCAGGCAGCTGATGGGGGCTTACCATGAGAAGAGGCAGCCCCCGGTCTCGTTTGTGATGAAATAATGGGCCCTCTGTTTTCTGAGTCTTTCTATGTATAAAGTGCCTATCACCATATTGATAAACAGTCTTGGGTGCCACTCTGATGGCAGCAGTTGTGAGGCCAGTTAGTACCCTCAGCACTTCTGTCTCCAGCCACCAGTGGAGAGCTGGGTAGATGTTGTCTACCTGCTCTTGAGGAAGACTTGCAACACTGCCTCCTGTTAGCTCCTCCAAGAGAAGCTGCTGAAGTCTGGACTGGATGAGCAGACAGTAGGATGCACTGATAACTGAGCCTCTGAGTGGCTGCACCTGGAGGCTGGTGATGTCAGAAGGTGTGGTGGTTTTACTCAGGTGGGCAGCCGATTCCACCATGGTCACTCAGAAAGTATGACACAAAGAGCTCAAAGTTTGAGATAAGGATTATTTAATTACAGGGAAAAGGGTGAGGAGGGAAAAAAAATAATAATAAAAAAAGCTAAGGCTGCACAGAAGGACAGAGAAAAGAAAAAAAAAAAAAAGAAAAAAGCAGTTACTCTCTACTTCCCATCAATGAGTGACGTTTGGCCATGTTCTGGGAAGCAGGACACGTAACGGTTGTTCGGGAGGATGGATGCTTCCACCACAAGAGCCCCCCACACACGCTCCTTCCCCTTTCCCACTTTTTATTGCTGAGTGTGGCTCCACATGACATGGAACATCCCTTGGGTCGGATTAGGTCAGCTTCCCTGGTGATACTCCCCACCTCCTGCCCATCCCCAGCCTGCTGACTCTGGGGGCTTGGAGGGAGTCCTTATGTGGTGCCAGGATTGCTCAGCAGCAGACACAACATGGGTGTGATACCAGTGCTGCTCTAGGTACAAGTGCAGAGCACAGCACTGTATGGGCTGCTGCTGGGAAAGTCAACTCCATCCCAGCCAGACACAGAACATTGTGAAGGCTTGGGGCAGCAACAGAAACAGGCAAGACCGAAATGGTTTACTTTTAGCTTTGACGAACACTCCTCAGCACTGAACATTAAATGTTCTGCTCCCCTAACTGCACACGCTGGCACTTGGGCTTCACTAGAGAACTGTAGCACTAAGGACCAGGGTTACTTGCCTCAGTGGTGGGACCAACCAAAAGCAACAGTGTTCTATTTTGAAAGAGAAAACTATCACTCTCTTACAAATCGTATACCTGAAACTTCTGCGGCCTGACACTTTATTCATATTGAAAGCAGTCATGATATTCTTGTTCCCAAAATAGAGCACTGCAATTCTCTGCTGGTGTCTCAGGTCTTAATATTCTCCAGGCTGTAAGAAGGCTCATAAAGATTTAAACTTAGGTAAAGGCTTGCATCTTTCCTTTCTCTATTCCAAAAAACAACACTTTTCAGACATGCTGTGAATAGTACATGATGGCTGAGACTGGACTAAAAATGAAAATCTGTGGTTTATGTAAGACCTTTTTTTCCTTGTTTATTCTACCTTGATTCTTTGCACTTACACAGCTTTTTCTTTGGATTCCAAGTTGGGCTTCTATTCTCAAACTCACTGGTCTGAAGATGCAATAACTGCTTCTGTGTACAATAAATCCTTCCTCTTCATCCACCAAATCCTAAATCCTCTGAATGCCTGAATCTTTTTTTACACGACTCCTAACATTAGCCTTGTAGACATATGCATCTGTGTTTCAAGTAAAGTAATAATCTCAAAAGGGATCAATAGTGGTTGAATTAGAATTTCATAGGAGTTTTATCTTTGTTGTCAGTACTTTAAGAGTTAAACTACTGCTGATGCCTTTAGGGGAAAGAAAATCACAATAGAATCTCATGGCTTATGTTATTTTAGGTATGTTTTTTGAGTTACTGCTTCCTCTAGCTGAAAAAAAAAATGTAATTTCTTTATTACTGTGATAAGTTTCTGTACAAAGGGGGGCTTGATCATTCCTGCCATACAAGGATGCCATCTTTTCTGATATGATATTCATATCAGAATATAATGAGGCAATTCAATCAAAGGAGGAAAAGGGAGGTACTGCTGATCAGACAATATGTGACCACAGAAATATACCACTGTGTGTCATTAGGACCTATGTAAATACTACTGCCTTTAACCTTCTACACTTATGACTCCTAAAAAGCTTCATCTAGGTTTGTGGTTCAGGAAGGACCAAGGTGTGTCAGGAGTTCTGTTAATAAGGTGCTTGGTGTCCATAAATACCTGTTTTTTATTCTGTGACACCAATGGAAAGGGGTAGATGAATTCTCAGACTAGAAGGAAATTGTATCTGGTACTACAATTCTTCATTGCATCAAGAATATTTAATTTTTCTTACCAGCTTATTTAATTATCTGCTTTCCTGTCTGTGGAGTGGCTTAGGACAACTTGGGCTGTGTAGAGAATGTGGAAGGAAAAGAAAGCAGAGCAATGCCAGCTATTTCTTCCTCTGGGGAAAAACAAACAAACAGAAAACAATTGATAGGACCATGAGAATGCAGCTGCTAAAGACTTTTGGTTGTCTGATATTTCTGACATGTCACATTGCTGAATGCAAGATACACCAGTGCTTCAATAGATCTGTTTAAAAATGTGTAAAAAGATCAGATTTAATTCAACTAATGGAGAAATAAAATAAAATAAATTAGGACAGTAGTTTCAGTAGGCATTGCCAGCACTACTGTATTTATTTTTCCATTTTTATTTTTAACAAATGCTATTACTGTAAGGGGTAAAACCAATAGATTTACTTTCTTTGCTGTTGCAGCTTAGGAAAGTTCAAGAAGTCAGCTGTCAGAGTCTGAAGCCCTTGCAGGCTAAAGAATTTCAATTTCAAAGTACAAGAGATTGAAGTCTTGAAACAAAAGATCATCAAACACTAATAATTCCTGACTGTTGCTGGAGCTGTGAAGTGGGTAGGAAAGAGTGCCTCTTTTCAAAGGGCAGTGAGTGTGACAGTGAATCTTGCACTCAATTAATTCTGTGGGGCAATGTAAGGATGATATGAGAGAACGCAGATGTGAATGAACAGACCATTTAAGGCCACTGTATTTAAAAAAAAAAAAAAAAAAAAAAAAAGTGAATTCCCACAAAATTGCTTTCAAAGTAACAGAAGTTCTAGCAGGACTGCTCCTCTCATTTCCAATGCAAGTCAGAAAGCAGATTTTCTTAGTCTTGTTATGGAAGAAAGTGTAGTTTACTTAAGAACCTCCATGATAGCACATGCCAGCTGCTAACAATAAAGTATATTCAGTTTAGCATATGTGTTGTTAAATGTACATTGCAATATATATGACATTCATAGATTTTATGTTTAAACTACAGGAAATTAATATTAGGCAGACCAAAAATTGGAATTTTCACCTTTGAATGATATTTTAAATTCAGCCTGAATTACTTAACAAATTTTGTCCTCTCCTAAACTAGACTTTGGTAAGTGTATTTTCCAGCAAAGAAACTATTTGTCAGAAAAATTGCAAAACTTTCTCTATAGTGACCTTTAAATCTTCTTTGTTGCTGCTTTCCTAGACAAGCTTTTTCAGCTTTTAGATTTAGTTTGCAGATTTGTTTGTAGATTGAGTAGATTTACTCTGTTCCCGGATGTATTATGTTGCATTTGGCTGTATTAAAATGCATTTTTCAGGTTGCAAGTGATTCAGATCTCTCTATAATAGTAACTTCCTTTCTGTTTACTGTTGCACAAAGATTTGTGGCAACAAGAAACTTTTCCAGTAAAAAAAATTATGATATCGTTTTACTGCTTTACAGAAATATGAAATGATGAATCATAAAATCATAGAATATCCCAAATTGGAAGGGACCCATAAGGATCATCAAGTCCAACTCCTGGCACTGCACAGGTCTACCCAAAATTTTAGACCATGTGACGAAGTGCACAGTCCAATCGCTTCTCAAACTCCAGTAAACTCCAACAAGCTTATTGCAGTGACTACTTCCCTGGGGAGCCTGTTCCAGTGTGTGACCACCCTCTCAGTAAAGAACCTCTTCCTGATATCCAGCCTAAATCTCCCTAAAGAGGGGACCAAGCTCTTTCTCTGACCAAAGTCTGGAAAGTAACCAGACTCTGGTTTCTACATATTAACAACAGCATCTTGAAGTCATTCATTCAATCATTTTTTTCGTGTGTCTTCTTTACATCGTACAGTGGAAGTCAAGTTAAAAGACAAGGTATAAAGCCTTGTCATTGCCTCTATAACTGGCCCAAAATTGCTTAAACATACAGACTACGAAGACAATAGATTTGCAACAACACCTTCTACGCAAATGTGCTAAGTGGCTTTTTTTCATTGCTTGTTATATCCCAGATGAAACATTTAAAGGCTTTCTATACCACTAAGCAGAATGGTAAGTAACCTATGGTTCTCCAACTCACATTTAAAAATAATAAATAAATAAATAATCTATGAATCTTTTAGATTTCCTTTGTCTGTTGACAGTTTAGCAAAAAAAAAAAAATGACTGCACACTCTCCCCCCCCCAAAAAAAAAAAAAAAAAAAAAAAATTACTAGTTCTGAAAGCTTTTTTCTGAAAATCCTTTAAGTCATTGGTGTATATTCTCTAGGTTTGTTTGTATATAAAAAAGTTGAATTTCAGTAAATGGTCTCTACTTTCTTTTGAGAAAAGATAGCCTTTACATTCTGTACATGAAAAAAAAAAAAAAAAAAAAAAAAAAAAAAAAAAAACCTGCTTTGTTCTTGTTGCATCTTGATAGCCATGCAGAAAAACAGATATTTTCATCCAGGCTTGTTGAGAATTAATTATTTTCTCAGATTCCAAAAAGCTTTTCACCATTTATTTCCTAAATTCTACTCCTGCACTTCATGGTTCTGTCCTCAGCGTGCTTTGGAAGCAACAAATTCATCACAGGAAACATAGTTCTTTTCTCCTCTGCAGGCACTCAGATAATCTTCCAGTTAAAATTGGAATTTTTGTTTAAAAAATGTGTGGTTGGGAGAGGATGCTAGTCTCAAGCTGGTTGCAGTTAGTGGCTGCAGAAGGAGGAAGAAATGGCATTTTCCCAAAGTGCTGGGCCCTGTTTGGCTGTCCTGGCAGCAGGGTAGATGTCCTGGCTGGGTGGAGGGGGGAACCAGAGCTAGCAGGGCTCCTGCAGCCTTGTGCACAAGTACCTGGTGCTCAAAGATGGAAATAAGATTTCCTTAAGTGTTGGAAAGAATTTTGCAGTGTTTGTTTTAACTCAAGAGCCTGCTGGAAGTCACCACAATGAAAGCAAGACTCAAGAAAAGGACAGGCCCTACAGGGATATCCTTGACACTTGGTAGCTTTGATGCCATTTCTTTTAATCTATATGTATTTCCCCCACTAAATCTGAGCTCTCTGTACTGTAAGTTACTTTATTCTAAGTCCATTGTTTGTGGTCTTGAAAAACCTGCCCAGAGATATTATGTCTATGATGTTTCTTGATGTGCTTGCTTTAAGGAGAAAAATAAAATGGCAGCTTCATCTCCAGACCTGAAGATCTTCTTGTATGGTGTGGCATGTTTACATAATAACATGTGAACACCTACTTCTGCAGGATATGCTTAAAATTAAGACCACCTTGTACTGAATGATTTCTCCTATGAGCTGAGTGATTTTGAATGGCAAGCTGTACTAATCAATAGGAATTGCTTAGAGTTTGGGGAAGGTGAATCTGGTCCAAGATTCTTAGGAGAAAAATTACAAATTACTTAGGCCATGTGGCTTTATCAAAGGCAAGTGGATGGGCATCAGTAGAAGTCCTCTTTCAGCTTGAATTTCAGCTTGGAAAATGTGCCAGAACACTAGTGAAACTTCTTCCCAGCACATTTAGTAGCAGGCTGCTGTGAAGAAAGCAAAAATAGCTTGGGTGTAGCACAGTGCTAATCTGGCTATATTGCTCCCAAAATGAAGTTAGCTTGAATACAGCCTGCAAGGCTACAGGGAGCTTGGATATATTTCCACTGTATTGCAAGTACAGAGAGAGATGGTACCCAAAAGAAAAGAGAATTTATATACTGTATATCAGTAGATATCCTATAAACATCACAAAGGGCAAATTACTCAAGAACTTTAATCAAGTGACTGAGTTTGTTCGGATAAAAAACCTTTCAGCTCTATTTTCACTCTGCTCCCATGTTTGTGTGATTGCTTCAATTTGCATTTATGGGCCTAACATATTGAAGCATCAGCACTCATATCTAAAGTCAGCAGTGTTAAGACTGTGCACTAGGAATTTTTATTTAATCAAAATACTAATTTATATATATATATATAAAAGACAGTAGATTGATGATAGAATACCGAGGAGCAAGCAGGCCACTTATTTTTTTTTAAATCTTTTAAAGCATTACATTCATCTCTCCCTGTTTTTTGTGGTTGTTTGTTTTTTCTTTTTTGTTATTATCAATTTATTGCTTTTACCTTTAGAGTGAAGGCAAAAATAAACCCCAAATCTTTCATGGCTTTTCTCAAGACAGCAGCAGTTGTTGCTAAGATGGATTTGGAGGTGTTTTTTAAATTTGTTTTAAACAACTGATAAAATAGGGGGTGAAATAAGACACTTTCAAAATCTCTTAAAGTCAGGAAGGAATAGTCTGGATGATCAGCTATGCAATGCAGCATTGCCCTCTTCCATTTTACTGCAGTGAGGACTGCTCATGCAAGTTCCATGTAGTAGTGATTCATCTGTTATGTGAAACTGTAGAAGAGTTACTGTTTTTGTTTTAACCAAGCAACATGCACAGAAAGTGAGGCAACAAGGTGCTTGGGGCATAGTCCAAATATAAAAGTAAAGGCAACCAAAGCATTGTGCACTAACTGGGCAAAACCATCTCTGATTCAAGAAGCCCTTGCAGTTAAGTGGCCGAGGACGAGCTACACAGGAAAACCTGCCAGCACTGTTCCCTGCACTCAGAAATGGTGAGTCATCATGAAATAAAAGTATCATCAGTAGCAATGGGTGCCAAGATTTATGATGAGCTGTTTTGTCTGTCTTTTGTGCCAAGAACAAAGTCTCGTTTTTCTCAATTGTCACAGGGTCCATTCAATAGCTTTTTGAGCTGATTAAATTTATAATATTTGATTTACTTCCCTTTCCCCCATTATTTTTTCTTAATCGACTGTAGATAGTAATAGCCATCTTGTACACTGAGAAACCATTTAATTGTAGGAATGCTGCTTGTCCCTGAAATGAGATTCCACTGGTCTCAGTAATGGATTTTTGAGGCCAGTCAGACTGAACATGGAATATCTGAAATGAGAATAGGCATTGGTTGAGCAGAATACTTGTAGCTGATCTGTCATGCAATGAGTTTGTATGCAGTGGTTGTGTTTTAGTACCATAGTACTTAAAAAACTTGTGAACAGCCATAGTTCATTCCGTTGCCATAATGCGCAACCAAGCCATCTCCAACATGGAGAGTTTCTAGCAAAGAGTTTTTCTAGTCTTTGAAGTGCATCAAGTGCTAGTCTAGCCCTCTAAAGCACTGTGTGTGAGCATAGCACAAAAGTAACACAAAGTACTACATTTTTCAACAGTTCCACTCCATCAAATCAAAGCCAATATCCTCACTTTTGAGTGTTTTATGGGGAAAAAAAAAAAAAAAAAAAAAAAAAAAAAAAAAAAAAAAAAAGAGCAGTGAACATCAGAGGGATTGCATGAGAGTCCAGAATCATGTCTTTATCCCAATAGAAAGCCTGTATATTATCTCCTGCTTCATGCATATTACAATTAGCACAGCTAAAGCAAAGTAGCTACAGAATTGAGAATTGTCACCTTACCACGAACCTCCCACAAAGTGCAGGTCATACAAGGAAAGATACAGCAGGACCTAGTTTTGTTTCTCTTTTTGTCTTGAGCAAATCAGACTCAGTTGTCTCAGAAACTTAAAAGGCTTCGTATATTTCTGGGTTCTAGCTGATGGCAAGCTGAACATGAGTCATAGTATGCCGTGGCAGACAAAAAGGCCAGCTGTGGTTTGGGGTGCCTCAGGCATGGCACTGCCAGCTGGTCAACGGAAGGGATTGCCCTGCTCTGCTCTGCCTGGTGCAGCCTAACCTCGAGCACTGCATGCAGGTTTGGACACCAAAATATAAGCACATAAAACTACCACAGTGCATCCAAAGGAGGGCTATGAAGACATTGTAGGGTCTGGAGGACCAAGCACATGAGGAGCAGCTGAGGTCCCTGGGTTTGCTCAGCCCAGAGCAGAGCAGGTCCAGGGGAGGCCTCATGGTGGCCTGCAGCTCCCTCACTAGGGGAGCGGAGGGGCAGGCACTGAGCTCTGCTCTCTGGGGACAGCGACAGGACCCAAGGGAACGGCATGGAGCTGGGACAGGGGAGGGTCAGGCTGGGGGTTAGGGAAAGGTTCTGCACCCAGAGGTGGTCAGGCACTGAAATGGGCTCCGCAGGATGTATGGTCATGGCCCCAAGCCTGATGGCGTTCAAAAAACATTTGAACAGCACTCTTAGATAAATGGCTTAATTCTTAGGTTACCCTGCATGGAGCCAAGAGTAGGACTCGATGATCCTTTTGGGTCCCTTCTAATTCAGGATATTCTGTGATTCTATGATTCTGTGATCTTTGGATGGCTATCGGTACTTAATCTCAAATATGCTGCAGCAGGGAGTACAAAAGGCTAGTGCATATTTCATGTAAAGAAAACAGGAGTTATGAGTTAACCTATGAAATGAGTGGTGCCCAAAACTCTGGAGCATGTGAAATAATAAAAAAATCCACTCTGTGGTGGAAAGGCCTTTAGGTTTGTAGCTGATTGTTGCTTGGGGGGATTTCCTACTTAAGTCTGTAATTTTACAGATTTTTTTTATAGGCACTCAGGAAGCTAAACATGTTTATTCAAGTGATGAAGAAGATAATATGAAAAGGTGAGGAAATCATTTTCCTCAATGAAGACATTTTGCTTTTTTTGAATGACATGCCTGTTTCATAGTTTTGAGATATGTACATCATGATCTTGAGAGTACATTGGTATCTACTGCTACATTTTGCTCCTAATTACTTTACCCTTGTTTGAAGAGCTCTGCAAAATCTTAGAAAATTCCTTTTACTGTCTTTGGTTCTGTGTCAGATTCTACAGCCAGCAGTAAATTTTTGTGATTTGAGATAATGCACAAGCATTATAAAAGGCTATATTCAGACTTAAAAAAGGAGTAAGGTGAGGATGGGCATGGGGAAATTCTTAATATCAAAGACAACAATCTGCCATCTACCTCCAGGAAACAGAAAGTATCTTACCAAGTTAAAATCAGAGAGAAGGTTATTCATTTTAGGTTTATAGAGTTGAAATGGAGTTACTTTACGGCTAAGACTTGTTAATAAAAGTACATATATATTGATTGGAGCTGATAATGTTGGTTGTTGTTGATAATTGTTCTTGCAGTTGATAATGTTGGTAATGTGGAGTAATGTTTGCAATAGGAATCAGGGGATTTTAATATTTAGTCAGTTCTGCCATTGATTTTGTCAGGTTTTGTCAGCACTGCGCCTCCATATCTCTTAGGATAAAAGATGTGCAATAAATTTGTTGGTAAAGATCTAGTAGATTGTAAAAATTTGCAGGTAAAATTGCATAATCACAAGATTATGGTTATTTGTATCATTATTCTACAACAAAATACTTAAAAGTAATATGATATTTTTTCTTAATGAATAAGGAATTTTACTTTTTATTGAAAAGTTAATTTGCGCTGGGGGTAAATATTTCTCGTTCCCCCAAAGGAAATATTAATTTATTTTTCAAGGTTTCATTAAACCATGTCATGTCTTCAGCTTGTCTCATTTATGGTCAGTAGCTAAATTATTTATGTCACCTCTTCTATTGACATAACACCACTGCACATAAAATTAAAGTCAGAGTCCTTAAGTGGTTCTACTGTAATTTTTGTATTGATTACTTCTGGGATTTTTTGCAGGTCTGTCTCTTCTGGCATAAATTATTGTCAGTAGGATTAACAAAAGTAGAGAACAAATTTGATGCAAAGCAGTTACCAGTCCTTGCCAGGCCATTACCAACCTGCCCTCATAATGGAAGTAAGTATGTGAATATCAAAGGTACAGGGGCCATTCTCCCTGTCTGTTGTCCTGAAGAGGTTTCAAAAATTTGGTTAAAGAAAAAAATAACAAAGAAAAACTGGAAATTGTTACAAGGATGTAGAGAGGAGGAGAAATAAAGGTTTTGCACATGTGCTCAGGCAGACTGGATTTGCAGGCAGGAGTCAACAGGATGAGAGAGGAGTGATTTATGGGTAAAATGTTAAACTGGGATTAAGACACTCAGGTTCATCTTTTGGCAAAGGCTTCAAGAGTGCAGTCAGCTCATACACTCTGTGCTCGGGGTGCTTCTGCAAATTCGAGATAATAAAGTTCCTCTTCGCTCACCCTTGGCTGGTATTGTCTGCAAGGAGACTAAGCTTTTGGAGAGGGAGGCTGTGTTTCTCTGTATATTGTGTGATGCCATGCACAGTGTTGTCCAGATTCTAGAATTGTTAAATCAGTGTTACCACCTTTATATGCTCAACACTTAGACACATTTTGGATCAGTAATTTATCATCATTTTCTGGGATGGAAGGGACTATTACCAGATTTTTTTTCTTCCTGAATAAAGAGATTTGATTAATTTTTTTCTTTTCTCTTCAAGGTTAGCACTTTGCATTATATATATTTCAAGGCAGGGAAATTGCTCACTTGACAGCTGTGGATAAAACATGAAATTTTAGATAATGTTTTAAATTCACCAGGGACAAACCTGCTTCACAGTAATTTATAAATTAAACTAAATTCAAATATTGTCTCCTGGCATGTAACTGTAATTAGAAAACTCTCTTGAAGAGGAAAGAGATGACTGATACACAAATTATTTTCCAGCTAAAAATAGGAATGTCTAGAGTTTGGGTGATACCAGGCAAGTCATGTGTTGAACAAGCTTTCTTCATTTTGCACTTAAAATTTTTTCCCAGCTCACCAGCTTGACTATCTTCAATCTTGCAATGTAAAAGTACGTGGGGAGGGAGTCATACTATGAAATGTTGAGTTATTTGTGACTGCAGTTTCTTCAGAGTGAATTTGATTTCAGGCTTCCCTCTTTTTCCATCTCCCTTGTTTCTCTGTTACCTGTCTTTCTAATACCTGAAGGAGAAAAGAAAAAAATGCTTAGAGAAAAGCTTTTCATACTAGGGAGTTTTTACTTCAAAGCTGTTCTATCTTTCTTTTCTTGGAAAAAGAAAAGAAAGGAGCTGGTGTTCCTTACGATAGCACCAGCCCACTCACTTTTGCGGGAGGAACATGCAAATGGTATGTGAGGCCTTGCAGGAGCTTTGCTTAGAAACAAGGGCTGAGAGCCTCCGAACTGCCCTGCACTGCTGAGCATCTGAGTTTTGGCTTTCTTTGCTCACTTTTCTTCTCAATTATTTTCTTTCCAATATATTTAATTCAGCGCACGACAATCCTATTTGCATTATTGCTGTTCGCCTGCTCTGCCAGTTTATTTCATTTGAATAGTTGCTTACCTGTCACTAGCTGCAACATTTTTAGGCATGGGGGAGATGGAGATTGGAGATATTTGTGTATTTTTTGTTACAAGACTTGTAGCTGCTTTTGGGCTCATGAACAAGGACTACACTGCCAAGTAAATGCCACTGGCTTTTCCAGTTTTACAGTTCTGATAAAAAATAAAAAAAATCTCTGCAGTGAGAGAATCGTTCATTCAAGCACATGAATCAGAAAATACAAGAAACAGTAATATCCTTTGCAAGTAGGAGTGTGTGGTAAAATATTGCCAGCAGATTACACTTTTATTCAGTTTCTTTGTTAGGGGCATGTCAGATTTTTTTTACCTAGATCTGCTAAAATGGTATATGGAAGGACAACATATTTTCTTCACCTTTTACCTCAGAGCAGTAAACATTGTTGCTGGAGACCATTAAAACCTAGTTGTGTCAGCTCCATTTCTAACTCTGGCACTCTTTCAGGGTTAAGCAGCACTGATATAATGTGAGATGACATCAGTCAAAAACTGCTCCAAATTCAGGTACAGCAGGCTCCAGGGCAACCTGTATTCAGTAGGTTTCTAATTCTGACCTGTAATTGCAGGCATTTTCAGAAGCTTAATGCTTTCCAACTGAGTTTTCCTTACTCCACTATAACACAGAAGCAAATCTACAGCTGTGTTTCAGCTAAAGGAAATGAGAGACATGTGGGAAAGTACCTGTCTTCTGTAAGCAAAAATTTGTAAAATTTGTATAGTCTTCAACATGGGAGAGGTGGTACTTGGTATTTTAGAAGATGACCTTTGGAAGGATGCACAATGACTCATATACCCTTTGCTTCTGAAGCAACTTTGCTTCATACACATTTGCATAAACTGAAATCTTCTACCATCTACAACTATAACTGGGCAAATAATAATGATAACTAAGTCATTCATCCAAAAATACGGTTATCTTCTCGCTAAAACTATTCTGCAGGGTTGTGGTAGTTATGAAGGAATGCTGATGAAAGCAAGTGTTAGCATTTTGCATTTTAAAAGGATGTTTTACATATGTTTCAAAAGTAAAATAACTAAATGGAAAAGGACATTAAAACATGCAAATACATGTCAAAAAAAAACCAAACATTGTTTTCTAAACAAAACTGTTTCAAGGTTTCTAATTCAGAAAGTTAATCTAAAATCTCTTTTTGAAATTGTAATTATTATAGGAGTGCAAATGTTCGGTTTTATATAAGACCAGTGGGAGCAGACTGCAACTGTGACATGGTAGAAAAATAGATAAGATAAACACTTTGGCACTTGTAATTAGAAACAGAAAAAATATGTTGGAACAAAGATAGCAAAGTCACTTCTATTCACTATAAGGGTTCAAATCAGAAGAATGTGTACTTCAAATATAAGCTATGTTTAGACCTGCTGGTAGCCTTACTAGCTGTGTGAAGTATAACTTCTTGCTGGAAGATGAAAAACATGTCAAACCTCCCACTACCAAACACTTCACCATCACTTTAATGAATCCTCAGTTGCCAAGCATTGCTGATGTTTTACTGTACAACATTCCTGACAAATTATGTTAGTCTCACTTTATTAAGCTTTTTACTTCCCTTGCCAATATGCAGGAGCTACCTCAAAAGGTTCTTTTTTTGTTGTTTTTGTTTCAATACATTTGCAAGGTAGTTTCTGTTCTCTGAATATTGTGGATTTTTTGTTACATGGTGATGGATAGGCCTTTAAATATTTTAGCAGAAATTGTTTCAATAAACTCCTTTCCCTAACATATGGTATCTGAACTATGATCATAGGCAAAAGAGCTGATAAAACACCTGGGTTTGAACTTTTTCTATTTTTGTAACATAGCTGTCAGCTGTCAGTGTTTTCTTTTCTGCATCTTGCCTTAAGAAAAAGCCTTTATTTCATCATTGGAACTGTTTTATCCTTAGAAAACAGAGCTTTGCCTATTGTGTTGAAGGGAGAACCTGGAGGACAAATGATTCTGCTTGGTTTAATATACAGCGGTCAATACCACCAGTCGTTACCAGCAGATTTGCTTCACCCATGGAAACCCAAAGTGTGATTAGGTCCTTGTCATTTTTGAGTAATGTAGTAGGAGAGTAGTAATGAAGATAAGCACCTGTTGAATTAGTTGCAGAGGGGTACAACTGAAACCATACAGCTCTTTTCCAGACTTCAGATGATGAGGTTATTTGCAGGCTAATTAGCCTTGTGGGGACTTTAGGCTGAATGGGGGACACAAACAAGGCCTGTTTGAGGCCTGCCTGTGGCATGCTGATTGCAGACAAGTGTGTGCAGCTGCAGGACACAGCTCTGCTGGGGCAGGAAGAGAGGTTGCTTCCAGGTGGTGCTGGGGTTCGGTTCCCAGCTACAGGTAGGAGTGCTTGTGTTCAACTTCCTAGCAGTCCTGCCAGGTCTAGAATAATGTTATAATTTTCTTTATGTTATTCGGTCCCTTACCTTCTCTGTTGTCAAGGTTTGGGCTTAAAAGGAGGATAAGAGACATGAAAGTGAGCTCTTACAAGTGAGGAGGTGATAACGCCCAGTAAGTACCCCATTGGATTGTTCTGTATGATGCAGTTGGTTTTCCAGTTTTATATCTCTTCATTGTGTTAAGAGTCTCTGAGGCACAAGAAAAGTTGATGTATTTGCTGCAGTATAAAGGCAGTCTATGCTGTCTTGGATAAAGGAGCAACTGGAGGGTGAGTAGATGTATTACAACTTGCCCTCCTTTAGCTGATAAAGATTAAAAAGCAGGGAAAACCCAACAGCATGATCATCAGCTGCCTAAATTCTTACGGCTTGCAATCAGCTTGGGGAATCTGTTAAAGCCTTTGTTGTATAAGTTAAACATTGCTCAGATGTATCTGATGATTTCACCATTGCGTTCCTGAAACTGCTATCTGAACTCAGTCATAGACAATAGACAACATGCACATCTGCGTGCAGAGTCAAGGAGTGATCGTGACTTCTCAGACCAGATCCTGTAAGTAGATATGTGTTGTCCCCTTGGAAGCATGCCTCAGCAGTTCTTCTTGTGAAGTCAAGACCAGAAAGCAGAGCTGGCTTTAGCGGGAAGGTTCTGTTCGGGGTTCATCTAAATAAGGGGCTCTGACTGATGCTCTCAACTCATAGCGTTTTAAAGAAGTGTCAAGTGTGGACATGTTTGCAACTGGTGTGATGAGGGTGCTGCTGGCTAGCAAACTGTCCCATCTACGTAACATTCATCTGTAGACAGACATATTTCAAGGTGTAGACAGGGTAGAGGTAGCACTTGCACATCTTAAAACTTTGTGCTGTTTCTCCTGGGCTGAATGTACTTTCTTCTCTCCATCTCTTCTTACACGCTAACGCTTTTAGAATACACTATATTATCAGGTACTACAGAAACTGGAAAATTTAGGAAATGTTTTCTTCTAGCAGTTGACTGCTGTAAGTTGTGGAGGGCCAAAAAAAAACTAACATGCATCTGCAGGTAGTGAACATTTTAGGGATTTTTTCCAAAAGTGACATCAGTGACTGCTTTCTTCAAGGATGCCTGCCCAGTGTGACTCCAGTACAGTCTGGACTTATTTTCTTTATTACAATGAAGGGTTTAAGACACTTTATTGTCTCATTCACCTGTGCTTGAGATAATTGGACTCTCTGTGCACTATACAAACAGAAGAAAATGGGACCTATTTCACTTAGAGATAACATTTGTCTTAATATTGAGTGCTGTAACAGGTTCCCATGCCTTTCAGTCATTTTAAATTCATACAAAAACAAGTTTCTCATATCTTCACAGGTACTGCAGTTTTTGATTCACTGTGAAATGCTGCAAACTTTTTGTTTGTCAGTTTTCCTTCTAATACTTAGACAAAACTCAAGTAAAACTCATACCAATTAGTTGTGAATGACTTTTGAGAAATATGTTAAAAAAAAAAAATACAAACAGGCTACAACTACTTAAAATATGAGACTATGCCAGTTTTAATATCTGTTACATTGCCATATTTCCAAGCCATAAATGTGACAAGAATGGCATGCACCATGTAAAATAAATTTATGGCCACTTAAAAAATTGTTTTTCATTATTATTAACTACTGGAAAGTCAGATGTGAATAGTAAATATTCTTTGATATATGGTATGGATTTTCCTGAACTGACATTTCGTACCACAGAACTTAAAATACTTGTTCCTGTTAACAAGTGTTTTGTTTCTACTTATGAAGTGCTTGAGGTATTTTTAATTGCTGCATAGGTTTGTGAGATGTATGTAGCTATATCTACCTTACGTTTACTCTGTGGAAAGATACTAATCATGCAAATAGTCCTCTGCTGTGTTGAGAACATTAACCAATGAGTCAGGGGTGGTGGGATGCCTGAGCAATAACACTGGGCCAGATCAGAGGTTCAGCATATTAGTAGTAGTCAATAAAAGGTGCTCATGGCAGAGAAGAAGAAAAAGACAGACAAAAACCAAAACTCTCAGGATACTTCCTCAGTGATCTGTAACTTAGTAATTGTGGATTCTTGGAGTAACTCTGAATGAGATTGAGATTTTTAATTTTTTCCTCTGAATCATAGAATATCCTGGGTTGGAAGGAACCTTTACAGATGAGCTACTTCTAACCCCTCTCAATAACATATGAATATACTTGTCTTGTATCATGTAAAACTTCAACACCAACAACAGAATCTCACAGGAATAAACCATAAATACTTCTTTATAATGAAATATCCCATGATCAGACCATGTTAATAATATACAAATAGCCTTGCCATGATCAGACCATGTTAATAATATACAAATAGCCTTGCTTTTCTGAATTTCAAATTTGCATCTGACCTTGGTTTCTTATTAACCAATTCCAGTTGCTTGGGTCTTATTATAGAAAATGTCTGAAGGATGGTCTTGTTTTTTAAATGCAAGCTTTTATGCCTACTGGGGGAGGAGTGTGTTTTTTTTGTTGTTGTTGTTTTGTTTGTTTTCCTTTGTTTTTGTTAATCGGTAGTCAGCTTAAAAGTGAGGACACCTTAATTACAGTTTCTGGACTTGCTTAGTAGAAACTAGAAGGGTTTAGAAGCACTTTTGGAGCAGATTGCACCCTACAACAGCCAGTACAGTAATACATTAAAAAAAAAAAAAAAAAAATGAACTGCAGAGCAAACTAAATTAGATACATTTACAGCAGAATAATGAACTAGTGCCTTTAGTAATTAGCCAGGGCTGAAGTGATCTACTGTGGATTATATTCTTTGAGTATCTCTAATAATCTAAGTCATATTTCCCCTGGTTGACATTTACCAAAGGCCTCAAGTTAAATGTATTTTTCTGATGTTTCATAGCTCACTTTTGAATGCTCAAAACCTGGATGTTAATGTTGAGAGCTTCTCTTTAAATTGTCCTTCCTGCAATTTTGTACGCTTCTAACTTTATTACAATTCTGTCCTTTAAGTCAGATATATCAGACATTACAGCAGTTAAATTACAATATAAAACTTGTCTGCACTAAAAATTGGTAATAAAATTTATGTCCTTTTCCCTGGAACTGGCTCTTTGTAGAGCTATCATCCCAAGGGAGGATCCACTAAATTCCTCAGGGTTTCACCAGTGTCCAGGTCCATATGAGGACGTGCTGGTTCTGGGCCCAGTCTGCACATGTATAGCACTGGTGTACCCAAAGGTGTGATTTTCAGCACTGCTGTGACACCTTGCTTGACCTTTCCAAAATTGCTGCATCTTCCATGTTGTCTCCTTCTCTGGTCTTGCCTTATTTCTCTAGAATTTATTTTTCAAGTCAAAAAATATTGTTCACTCTGCATTTTTATGATATTTACTACACACTTCAAAAGTTCAAAATAATGAAGTTTTATGTTGTAACATAAAAATGGCATTTTGAATATTTGTTGCTAACTTGTGAAGATTTGATGGTCCTTGAACTAGTAAGACTTTTCTCACAAATGCTTTCCATTTTTATTTGATAACTTTGACACCCACAGTCTATCCACAGCATAGGAGCTGATATTTTCATGAATCTGTTGCCTTTGAGAATGGGAGCTTTAGGTGAAAAAGTATCTGGTATCTCAACACTTGTGTTAATCTGTTCATGTTTTGTGTTAAGGGATCTGGACTGCTGAGAAATCCAAGTGATACAATAGTAAAAATAATAGGCTTAGTTAAATACATATACTTAGTTAAATATATTTACTGTCTTCTATTTCTCTCTTTTAAGACAACCTTGTAATTATCATCTCATATGTAAACCTCAGGCTGATGCATGTCAGGTGTTGGCATAAGGATTTTGAAGTTGAAAAACAGACTTGAGCAGTCAGCAAACTTTGTATTTTCATCTTGCTGAAAACATGTATGTGTTGATACTATTTACCAGCACTTATTTGCATAGGGAAAAGGCTTTAAATGCTGCTGCTTATCTGGTCTTTAGCCCCGTAGCATTTATAGCAAAGATGCTGTTAGCCGAGTTGTGTTATTTAATCTGGTGTTCAAAAGAAAATGTCAACCAGACCAGCTATGAAAATTAAACTATTCCAATGCCTTTAGGACTTCTTACTTCTATTGGCTTCAGACTAAAATAAACAGATTTTTTTTTTTCTATTCTTTACTGAAATCCTTCTTCTGTCCTTGTTTCTCTTTTTGTGTGACTGAACTTCTGCATCTGCTTTTCCTTGCTTCTTTCCTGCATCTTTCATTGTTCTGGCTTTGTGTTCCATTTTATGTCTTGCTCTCTTTTTGTACTTAAATCCTTCTAACCACCTGCATTTTTAATGATCTAGTTTTCAAAATCAAATACCTAACGCTGTTGGGATTTCCTGTCACTCTGCCTGCAAGCATCACTCTTCTTGGCTCTAGTTCAGAGACTTGTACTGTGCCCACAGTACTGTTTGCTGGAAACAAAGGTTGTGTAGCCTTCCTGCAGTCTGGTTAGTCTTTGGCGTCTTGGAAGGTTTCACAGTCAGCAGTTAAGCTCAAAAATACCCCTTTCTGAATGCATATTCTTGTAAAATTTGACTTCTGGAATGCCAACCAGAGGATTGCTTTACATTTCAATTTACCAGCTATTAGAAATGCAAAAAAACGCTAGAGCTGAACTGTTTTTTTTTTTCTATTGTTTGCTTGGTGGTTTGACTGCTTTGTATTGAGGTTCCCTACAAATCAAGCTGAGACAACTCTCAGTTGTGTTAGCCAAAGGTATGGACGTCTATATAGAAAGCAAACAGCGCTGTTAATCCAAATAGCACCTATGAGTGCTATTGTTAAAGAGCATGCCATGAGAGGGGGATCAAGCAGAGAAAGGCATGTGCCAGAACTGCCTGCAGATCACGCAGAACCCCCAGCTTAAGGTGTCCAAAGCTGAAACACACCCAAGGCAGCACAGAACTGTGAGGTTATACTGCTTTCTGTGTCTGGGCTGCCTTGCTGTTATCTTTGCACCTACATCAGTGCTGCCTGGGTGAGCCAAAACTCCTGAGGATGCCTGAGCTGGGACAGGTCGGTTTTGGCTGCAGAGGTGATGGCTGGAGAAAGCAGGCCAGGGCTGTCCAAAATGAGAGAACTAATGGTTGGGTGGAGTGGACTATTGCAGGCTAGTGCTCAAATGCATTCCCAGGCCACTTTATGCTGTGGCATAACCTGAGGCAAAGGGAAGCAAACTCTCACCATAATTGAATAGGATCCCGCCTATAGTGATTTTGCACAACATAACTGCGCACTGTGGAGGCAGATGTAGAACTAACTGTTGGCTAACGGGCAGGGCCCAAAAGGTTATGGTAAATGGGGCTGTGTCAGGCTGGTGGGCGGTCACCAGTGGGGTCCCTCAAGGCTCCGTTTTAGGGCCGGTACTTTTCAATATTTTTATAAACGATCTGGATGTAGGAATAGAGGGTATTTTGAGCAAGTTTGCTGATGACACCAAACTTGGAGGAGTTGTGGACTCGAATGAGGGTGGAAAGGCCTTGCAGAAGGATCTGGATAGGTTGGAGAGCTGGGCGATCACCAACCGCATGAAGTTCAATAAGAGCAAGTGCCGGGTCCTGCACCTGGGACGGGGAAACCCTGGCTGCACGTACAGACTGGGCGATGAGACGCTGGAGAGCAGCCTAGAAGAGAGGGATCTGGGAGTCGTGATAGACAGCAAGTTGAATATGAGCCAGCAGTGTGCCCTGGCAGCCAGGAAGGCCAACCGTGTCCTGGGGTGCATCAAGCACGGCATCGCTAGTAGGTCAAGGGAGGTGATTGTCCCGCTCTACTCTGCGCTGGTGCGGCCTCACCTCGAGTACTGTGTGCAGTTCTGGGCACCACAGTATAAAAAGGACATGAAACTGTTGGAGAGTGTCCAGAGGAGGGCTACAAAGATGGTGAAAGGCCTGGAGGGGAAGACGTACGAGGAACGGCTGAGGTCACTGGGCCTGTTCAGCCTGGAGAAGAGGAGGCTGAGGGGAGACCTCATCACAGTCTACAACTTCCTCGTAAGGGGGTGTCGAGAGGCAGGAGACCTTTTCTCCATTAACACTAGTGACAGGACCCGCGGGAACGGGGTTAAGCTGAGGCAGGGGAAATTTAGGCTGGACGTCAGGAGGGGGTTCTTCACAGAGAGGGTGGTTGCACACTGGAACAGGCTCCCCAGGGAAGTGGTCACTGCACCGAGCCTGTCTGAATTTAAGAAGAGATTGGACTGTGCACTTAGTCACATGGTCTGAACTTTTGGGTAGACCTGTGCGGTGTCAAGAGTTGGACTTGATGATCCTTAAGGGTCCCTTCCAACTCAGGATATTCTATGATTCTATGAACTGACTTGCTCAGAAATTTCTTGCCAGAGCTTTCTCACTCTTCGCTCCCTCCTGTAATTTTTGGACTGTGAATAAGGTACATAACACAAATTTGCTGATTTTTAGTATCAAAGCCCTGTAGTACAGGACTTCAAACTTTGCCTGAGTTGCTACTTCCTGAAAAAGATGTAGTGGAACATATACCTGGCTCACTTCAATTTCTTCAATAGGAAGTTATTAAGAGGCATTTTTAATCTAAGTCGCTGCCATAGCAGAGTATTTTCTTCCATTCCTATTAAAAGTGCTTGACCAAGTATCCTGGGGAGACAGGTCTCTTCTCCTTTTGAGCACTATTGTAGAGGTATGTAAATGAAGAGTAGGGATTTTACTAGCTTCTTGCACAGTGGTAGATAACTTAAAAGATGGAAACATAACCATTCTAATATTTTGTAAAAAGAGAACCTGAATGGTGTACAAGAATGAACTGAACTTTTATTAAGCATGAATTAACATTAACAATGCCTGAATGCTCCTAGAAGCCCGGTCTCTTCTGCTGTTCAGCTGTTGTAAATGTAAGTAATCATAATGCAGGCTTCTCTTTTTGTGAAATGGGAAATGCTTTCTAACCTAAACAGCAACCCAGATCTCATGTAAAGCCATTTTTAGGCAATAAGGAGGGTATTTAATAGTAAAGCAAGCTAATGTTTTTCTTCACATTCAAAGAATGCTTGATATTGGGGTGATCTGTTGTGATCGTAACAGACTGCTATACTTGCCAGCTTGCTGCTGACTCACATGACATTGCCTTGCAGTCACACACAGATTAGAAATGGGGAGTAGCCATGTCATCTACACAACATTAACAAGAAGTGCCACATGAAGGAAAAATTCTGGGTTAGAACACAAGTGATTGAGATGCTGTATTTCTTATAAAAGCATGGTTGAAATATGTTTTTTATTGTTTACAGTATTTTTGCATTATGGTATGTAAACCCAAATTTAAGGTGAAAAACTTTCCATTTGATGTGACAGTACTCCCATCTCTTAATGTAGCTAATACTTAAAGTTGTTTTTAAGAGCTAAAATAAGCCGGAAGCAACAAAACCAAGCCATTCATTAACACAGATTTTGAAAAGGAGTAAGATAATAAATGTCTTATTTTAAAGACCAAGTTGACTATGTTGGTAATATGTTGCCTTTGTCTTATAATGCAAAAATAACAGCACTTTGCATATACCTCTGCTTTATTTAAACATAGGTCCTGCACATCAATATAGCTTCTATTTTTACTTGGAAAAATCAGAACTTTGGTTACCCATATCTTGTTGTAAGAATTGTTGGAATAAGGCAAAAGTTAAGATGGTCATTCATCCAGAACTTCAGCCAAGCTCTAAATGAGCCATTCTTTATCTCTGTGTAAGTTCAGATCACTTTCCTCAGTTACTCCTTGTTTAGCTTTGTGCGCTTTCATGTGAGACTAAAATAACAAGACCTAAATTCTGAAAAGATACGCTGTAGCTCCTTTTCAGAGACTCCATAGACCTGGGGTAGTTGGGAGTACATTTTAGGCCTTTTACCTAAGCCTGAACAGATTTCTGCATAATCTGAGGAGCAAGAACTGAACTGCTGTTACACAAACTGCTTTCAGAATTGAAAATAAAACTGTCAGCAATTGTGGTAGGCAGAGAAAAACAATTCTGCCTTTCCCAGCTGAATAACAAATAAGTAGATTAAGCTTCTAGTCTTTTTCCTTTCTACTTCACCTATAAAAGCAGTATTTTCAAGGCAGAATGTATTTAACTCAGCTTGAAAAAAAAAATAGTTTTTAAAATACTAGATCACCCTAGACAATCCACAGAACAGTGGGGCCAAGAATGGAGCTTAATTTGTTGTTTAAAGCAATTCACATAGTGATTAACCTGAATCGGTTTTAGTCTGTAAACTCGGTTTGTATGTTGTATGCAAGAGCAACCTGATGTCTTGCTTTTCCCTGAGCCTGTGTATGCTAAGTATTCATGTACACTTGGAGTGAATTAATGTTTTGTGTGTGTGCATGTTTTCCATTACTCATTTTAAATCCTCTGTTCTCATTAATACTCCAGTTTAAATGCATTGGTATGAACGTGGTCAAAGTTGTTTCAAGTATTTAAATCCAAGTTTATAGAAAATACTGGCAGTTCTTCCCACTTCTCCCCTTACACAGTTGATGGATATCTTAAATTCACCTAGTATACCCAGGGAGCATTTCTTCATCCTGGTAGAAAGACCCTGGCTTCTGCTTCGCTCAAACAGACAGTTTTGAAGTGTGTGTCTAGCAAATCACATACTTGGTATGTGTGTGAAACACCAAACTATATACATAAAAACCTAGGAGAGTTTTGGATTTAAAAAGTGTTTGCTGACATTACAGAGAGACATGCATCTGCATGTATGGAATTGATATGTTTGCTCCTCAGTATTTGTCTGTTCTTTGCTTGGAATTGAATCCTTCTCGCATTTTTAGAAGAAACTTATAGGTTAGTACCTGAGCAGAGAGGGGGGGAAAAAAGCATCCCTTTTTCTTCGTCCTCCCTTTTGCACTCTTGCATAAGAGTAATGTACTGCACCTTTAGTCTGTAGCTTTAAATGTGTGCTGTTAATTCTCAATACATAATTATGATGTTTTTACTGTGTAAGAGGGGAGAATTTGTTTCAGATTTATCTTTCTCCTTAAAGTGGCGATTGTATGTAGACACTTGGAACATGCAAGAAGAAAATCTCATGCTCGTCAGTCTGCTGCTGATGGTTGAAAAAGGCTTAGAAACAACATAAAGGTCAAAAATATTGTAGCTGTAAATGAAAGTGTTTAAAGTTGGAGAGAGATTTATGGATGAGGACAGCACGAATTGGCACTGGGACCATTCTTCCCCATTATTTCTCTAAATGACTCTTTTAGTAATGTTGAAATCAAGATACTCAAGTTTGAAAATTAATGAGAAGGAACAGCAAATAATTAGGAATGATGCCATGAAGTAGGTAAGTACTTTGCTTTGACTACTGGAATACCCAATTCCATAACTGCAGTGAATATGAGTGTAGAATGAAAATAAGAGTAGATTACATTTACTTCCCCCAACTCCAAAATAAATAAAAATGGAGGGGGAGGGGGAGGGACATGACACCCTCTCCCCTGCAGAAACTAAAGCATAGGTCAGGTGGTATGTAGTCCTCCCAAAGCTATTTGAGTGGCATGGTGATATTTTCTTAGGAGTAGGATAGACAATAATTTATTTTAGTGCAGTTGAGAAATAAAATTTGTGTCATTACTATTGCTAAAAGTGAAGCTCAAAGTACAAATTGCCTGTAGAGAGAAGCTGTAGAATCAAGCAGCCAGATCCATGGCTGGTTTATGCTGTTGCAGTTCCAGTGATTCCTGTACTTTGCCACTAGCATGAAGTTACAGCGGCTGAAAATCAGATCACTTAGCTCTCTGCCTTTGGGTTTGAGCCTCTTCCTGAATTTTGCCCTCTCGAAAAGGGCAATTCTCAGTTACTGACCTGCTAGACCTCCAGATGATCTTTACCCAGCTATTGCTGTTGTCATTTCATGATGAACGCATGATACTACCTTAGCGTAGTAATGTTTATCTAATATCTTTTATCCCTTATTTTAATTGCTTAAAGTGAGGTCTTGGATGTAACTATCTAACCCCCCTAGACATTATTCCTCTGCAAACCAAGAAAAATATTATGAATGGCTGAAATCCTTCTGCAAATCACTGAACAACTTAGTCTTTACAATTCTTTAAGGCCGCTTCTCCTCTCTCAATAATGCCAACACCTAGTTCTATGTTATAAGCCTTCATGAGCTTTTTGTTGTTGTTGTGATGAATGAGTGACTTTTGCTTAGAGAAGAGAACAGAGACTTATGGAGGTTTTTCTATGAAACTGGTGTTGTTTAGTTTTCCTTTATGGCCTAGAGATAAAAAAGCTGCCATGCTTTGTAGCCCATTGCTATTTCAGAGAATCCTAAGAGAGTCAGATGTCCCATTTTTAATGGACTATTGTATTAATTGGATTTTTTCTGTTCATTTTGTCCTTTGTCATCATTTTAAGATTTTTTTTTTTTTTGCTTTGGGAAAAAAAATTTCACTGATCTTACAGCTTTAAAAAACTTGATTGCATGTTCCACACTGCATCGAGTGCTCTCTGACCGTGTGCCATGATGCAAAATATTTTCACATTTTTTACATTTTTAAAATGCTGAGTCAGTGTCTTGGGACACTATCTTAAATTGTCTTGCTGTTTTTTAACTTAGTTAGAAACATTCTTGCTCCAACTGGATTGGTAGTTTAAATGGCAGCCAGCTGAGAAATCATTTCAGCCTTTTGAGTGCTTTGAAAGGAAATCTTTCAGGGCTCTTTGTATCCCACAAGGCACATAAATGGCAGAGTAGTCTGCTGCAAGTTGTATGTAATAATAGCCTCTGATCTAAATTGGCTTAAGAATACAGTTAGGATTCACTAACAGTCTAAAGGAGTTCAAGAGAAAAACATTCGTAGTGTGTAATGCTGTTGTTGCAGTGCAGCGTCTCAAATAGGTTTTGTCATACCTGTTGGGGACACAGACATCTCTAAATCCCAGGCACACAGTTACTTCAACTGGACAAACCAGGGACATATGTGAATGCAACAGAGGTGAACTGAACTTGCAGGAAATTCTGGATCCATTCCTTCTCCATTAACTTTAGTTCTTCAAATAACTTCGTAATTTTTATGCTGATGACGCTGTTTTCTTTATCACCATAAATCATTGTTTTATGCTGATGACACTGTATTTCTCTATCACCATTAATCATCTGTAATGCTTGGGACAGAAATGTTAATGAAAAATACAATTTATTAAACATCACCTAGTAGGTAGGCTAAAAAGGTGGATTATCTGCAGATCAAACAGGACCAAAATAAAGCACCAGACTTGTGGATCTGGCAGGGGCAACAGAAGAGGCAAACAGGGCTTGAGCAGAGATGGGAGGAACAGCAAACAGCTCTGCTGAATGCTCGAGAGCCAGGAAAGGCCACGGCAGCCTGGCAGAGGTCAGCCATGCAGTGTTGCGGGGAGGGAGCTGCTCTCTGGAAGCACCACAGCATGTCTTCACCATGGTGTCACGGCACGCCTCGTCATGATGCGGGGTTCTAGTCAGCATCGCTCTGCTGCTCATCCCGAAGCCACAGCAGAAATAGATGGTAATTTAAATTTAACTTGTCTCTCCCTAAGGTCCCTCTACTCTGGAAGTGCTGAATACCCTCTGATATTTCTCTTCTCTGATCAGAGAATAATCAACTCTTGCAAATCAGGGAAAGGGACTGGAGTTGAATGGCAGCAAAGACTGTCAAAACAAATGCCTCAAGTCATAGCTATTACTGAGAAACTGTTTCAGACCTTAATTCAGATAAATGTTTGATTGGATAGTCTGTCTGTGCTATAAACTTTAAAGACCATGTTACTTACCTGTCATCTTCAGAGATCGTTTCTATACCCTGTCCACTTAAAGTCTGTGCGTTTCCCAGAAGGCACAGATTTCTTTCATTTTTAATTTTTACCACACTTTGATTATGGTGATATTATATGGGGTCAGTGCTCAGTCAACTGTTAAATAAATTGCAAATTCTACAAAACACAGCCAGCAGAGTCATTACTAACTGTAATGCTGAAACTTCAAGCAAAATTACATCTGGCTACAATGCTATATGGATGCATAAATTATACTGCCTCTGATTATCCTAAAGAAAATTCAGCCATTAAACTTATTTTATGGGCACAAAACAAGGGGAACTGCCAAAAGGAATCTGTGCATCCTAAAAGTCACAAGAAGAAAAATAATTGGCAAACCTTTTCCGCCTGCAGTTTTATAGAATGTTCTCTCTCCCTCCTGATGTTCAATCAGCTTCCACGATTGGCACAGATAAAATCATACAACGGCAGAACCGGTAGGGGGAATGTAGCCTGTGTAGCTTTGAACAGCAGGTGGGTCAAACATTTCAAATCTGACCCCAAACAGCACATATCTTTACATGGGGAGCTAGAAGGGAGACTCTCCAGGGAGATATACTGTAATTCAACGCAGAACAAAATAAGGATGCTTGATTGTGGGCAGTGTGATGTGCTACAGAATTCCACTGGAAAGCATTCCAGCTGCCATGGTGCTCGCAAGGAGCCAGTCCTCTTCACGTAAAGCTATGTCGCTGATGCATCGTATCTGTATTAAAGCTAGAGAGGGATCGGGAGTGGAGCTTTCAGTTGCTGTGCAAACAGCCACTCCAATAGCATATAGATTACAGATCAAATCTATGTCATTAACCTCTTAAACTCAGGGGGAGGGCACGTTGCTTCTTCCCTTGTCCCTCCCCCAGCTTTATCTCAGTATTAGCAGTGCTGAGTTCACAGCTACCTTTGAAGAACAAGTGAGCCAGTTGTTTAAAACAGTCCTGTCACTACATTTGCTGAGTTGCTTAAACGTATTTTAAACCATTCATATATTTGACAAGTAATTGCCAAAATAGGTTATGTGTCACTGACCTTTATCAAAGTCTGTTTTTTTCCAAGTCTTGTCTCACAGTTCCCTCCTGTAAAGACATTTAGGGAAGATAATTGCTCCCTAAACTAATTGCCTTCTCTGGTGTTCTTTTCTGGGCTCTGCAAGATAGAAACTTAAACTACTTGTTATTAGAATGGGTCTGAGCTCTTCAGTCTAGAAACAAGAGGAGGCACACACATTTCGCTTCCTTCCTTATGCATTGTTTCTTTCATTATGAAGTACTTATGTGTAGATTTTACAAGGAAACCATTTTATAATCCAGTATGTTATTGTATTAAGTATAAATACAAGTAACAGGAGTCACAGATCGCACCCCTGAGTTCATTTGGAAGTCCACTGCATTACTATCACAAACAGTATGGAACCTAAATCTATTTTTTCCTCGCTGATTAACGATAAGCGCTTGGTATTTCAATCCAAGTTCATCTTTAGGCACAGAGAAGTGAACATCAATGTTATTTTAACAAAGCTCTTCATTTTAAATCAGCTGTATGATAGATTCTGGCTGCTCTAGCCAGTGAGAAGCCAGAGAGCCTTATCAGGGTCTTCATGTAAATTGTTGCCAGAAAAGAGGGAATTCCTGCCCTGTTACAAAAGGGATTGTTTTAGACTTTTAATCTAGTTTTACTCTGGAGGCAGCTTTTTCCCATAGGAGTGTAATTGTAAGCAGGCAATGAGGAGTTTACATGATGTTTGTGAGTAGGTTTGAGTATGTAGTGCTTTGTTATAAGGTCAAAATTTTTCTGTTTACCTTTAGTTGCAGTGAGGTGTAAGCAGTTTATTCACACCTATGTTTGTCCGTCTGTTACATACATGTGTAAGCTGGGTGCAGCACTATCACCAGGATGTCCTGGAGAGCTCTGCTTTTACAGCAGGAGGCTTAGAGACCCAGAGTGTCCCTGACGAAAACTGAGTGGTTTCTGGAAGCGGAAGGGTCCAGCTGGCCTGAAGCTGACTTGCCCCACAGTGTCCCGTGTGGTGCTTTGCAGGGCTGATATTGGAGTGGTTGCACAGTGCCGGGGCCGCCTGTCTGCTTGCTCCATGCCCGCCGCCACAGGCAGGGGGCCAGGGCCCAGCCAGAGGCCAGGCTCATGTGGCTGAGGCACCTAGCCCAAACCAAGCAAAAGCGTACGCCACGTGTGATGTCCCACTCAGCCACAGAAGCTCAGAGAAGGGAAGAGGAGGAGAGGGCATTTGTTATTAAGGTGTTTGTCTTTGGAAGCAACCAGTATGCATCCTGAGGCCTAGCTTCCTTGGAAGCAGCTGGAGTGGCCTGTCAAAAGATTTATTCTCCACTCCCCGTTATTTGTTTTGTTTCCGCATAGAACTGTAGAATCATGGAATGGTTTGGGTTGGGAGGGACCTTAAAGACTATCCAGTTCCAAACCCCTGGCATGGGCAGGGACGCGTTCCCCAGCCCCCGCTACTGAAACCCCATCCAGCCTGGCCTTGGGCACTGCCAGGGATGGGGCACCCACAGCTCCTCTGGGCAGTCTGAGCCAAGGCCTCACCAGCCTCTGAGTGAAACATTTCTTACTAATATGTGGCTTTTTTTTCTTTTCTTTTTTATTTTCCCATTAAACTAACTTGACTCACAAGCTTTTTCATTTTATTTCTTCTCTCTGTCCTGCTGAGGAGAGGGCAGCTGGGTGGTCAGCAATTAGTCTTCCCAGATTGCTTCATTTAAATCTAATTATTTGATTTTTTTGAAGATGAATCCCAAACTACAGTTAATTGTATACGTAAAGTTAGAAATTAAAGTTGGTATATTTCCATAGTAAAATAAACGCTGAAAAAAAATTGACCAGATTCTGAGAAAAATGTGAAAATGCCTCTTCTGAGTTCATGTAGTAGGATCCGTAAGCATTGACAGAGAATTCCATTGGTAGTGGTGAATGACTTCATTAATAATGTTATCACCTTAATTTATCAGAAATACATAAAAGTCTTCATTTTCAGCTGCAAGGAAGACAAGAATATATCTTAAGAATCTGCTGCAGAGCTTAAGACAATTTCTGCCTCTCCTTTTAATTGTACTTTATTAATTTTAGAGTACTTAATGAAGTATAATTTGCCAGTTCTTAATTTGTTGATTATGTGGAGGTTTGATTTTGCTGCTTTTTTTAAGCTCATTCCATTCAAGCTAAAATATGGAAGGGAAGCAGGGCTTGGAAAAGCAGGGCTTGGAGACTATGATCTATTTTATTTTTTTCTTATCATAATTAGCCTTTTCCTGACTGATAATAGCACGATAGGGAAAATGTTTCTACTCAATATGTTTTTTTTTTTTTAAAAAAAAAAAAAAAAAGATAGTGGTGGTTAGTTGTAAAGTGATGATTGGTGAAGTACATACTTAACTTTTGTTCTGCAGAAGTTTCCTGTGCTACTGTGGGTGAAAATAACTTTTTTTTTTCATTCCTCTTTGTATTCCTTGGTTGGTTTTTTTCATCTCCAGGATTGAGGTTGTACTATCTCTTTACTCCTGTTTCCAGCTTCTCTAAGAAAATGACTGTCTCAATGGTGTGCAATTCACCTTTTAAATTAATTTGATGTGCTTATTGGCTGTAGCACAGCACTTGTGTGCTCCAGCTCCTGAGAGATGAATCCTGTTGGTGCTGCTTGTCTGTAAAATAGCGCGGAAGAGGATGTCAGTAGTAGCACTGGCTAAAATCATGACCCCTTCTGGAGATCTTAATCAGAAATGCCAACCAGTGTAGAATACCTCATTTCTGAATACATTTCCAAAAGATAGAGTTTCTAGCATGTCAAAATTGTTTTATGTCCCTGTTTATTTGCTTCCTGCTGATATTCTGCTGTATGGAGCAGGCTCCCTGGTCAGACTGTAAGTCTCATGATGCTCCAAAGTCTCTGGGGCACAAATACTTCTGTGTCATGGGAGCAATTCAGTGTAGTGCATCGTGGGAAAGAGACTCTATTTTGTTAGTTCTAAATTCATAGAAGAGAATGTTTAGACAGATCTCAGCAGAAGCTATAAAATGATGTTAATCCCAAGAGATACCACTGCTGTTTTGCCATATCTAAATATTTGAGATTTATTTTTGACAGTTCTCTCTAAATTCAAGGAAAGTGCACAAGTTGTTGTTTTTGTTTATGAAAAAGTGTTGCATTGTTGAAAACCCGGCTGCCAAGTAAATGAGCCAACAGACTTGGATGTTTGGCCGTATTCCTTATGCTCCTTGCTTTCAGGTTCTTCACCATTCCAGCATTCCAGAGGGGTTACAGACACTGTATTTTCAAGGTTTATGGGGGTGGGGGAGGAATAATTGCTTTTAGGTAGGAAAAAAAAAAAAAAAAAAAGAACTCAAGTGACAGAGGCAAAACACTTAAGGAGACTTTCCATTCTTGCAAGAGAAAGAAGAACATCCCATTTGCATAGGAGTCTTAAAATATTGGATGCCCAATTCAGAGAACTTTTTGATGGCTTTGCTAATATTTTAAGCTACAGTTTCCAAATTTCAGTTCTAGACTAGGTCAGAAAGGACTGTCACCACATTTGTATCTACCATAGTGGAAGTCCAGTACAGTTTTGGACCACCAAAGCACAGTGAAAGAGAAGTTTTGCAACTGCAGGTATCCACAGCCTCTTCACCTCAGTGTACAGGAGATTAGTCTTGTGTTTCTTCTAAACTTTGTTTACTCTTTTTCCAGTAGTCTCAAGCTGAAGTAATTCCACAGCTAGCTACTACACTTTTTTTTTTTTTTTTTTTTTTTTTTTTTTTACTACTGCATCTGACAGTCTTTCTACTCTGGAAATTTTAAAGTTAGTAAATTATACTGCAGACACACGTCTTCTCTTTGCGAATGTGGACAGCAAGTTGTTTTAGAAAAAAATAATATGGGTAGTTTACAAATTGGAATGCTATTCAGAAGCACTTTTTTTAATGCAGTTAAAATGCATACGTTTTCTGTGCCTTTGCTCTAGCTTCCTATCTTCATTTTGGTGACCTCTAGCAGAGGTTTAAAAGGAAATTGGGAAAAAATTATTTATTTCCATTGAGTGATTTAAAAAAAAAAAACTTGATTGCAAATTCTGTAAACATTGGATTATAGTAAATCAAATTTTGTATTCCCCCTTCAGGTGGTGCTTTTAAGGAGTGTGTCCACATGGAAGGCAGTAGTAGGATTGTCAATTTGTTAGTTGAAAACAGTTTTAAAATCTGTTTCTGTGAAATGTGTCAGCTAGGGAGCATATAAGTTCTTCTATTAAGATGCTGTGTGTACATAATTTAAAATAACCATGCAAGCAGATATGCAAGTATTGTGGTGGTTTTCATTTCAAGGAAGTTAAAAAGTGAATAATTTGTGTGTGCTTGGGATCATAATTTGATATTGCTTCATGTGACAATAATGCACCTACTAAGATCAGTAAGTTTACTGAAGACTGTGTCAGATGAGCAAAGTTGCTGGTATGGTAACAGGTAGTGAAGGCTTATTAGCGATATAAGATCAGTAAGCAATGCAAACAGAAACGTATGTGTTGTAAAATGCTGCCTTCACAAGAAATACATAAAATTCTACCTATGTAGTGTAAGAGGCAACAATATAAAATTACTGTTTTGATAAACTAAATTGTTTTCCATCTGCATATATAGATGTGTTCAGAAACAAATAATGGGTTTTGCTATGAATTCTTGGCAATATGGGTATTTTGGAGTCTTTGCAGACTTGCACACCCATGCTGTACGTATACATTTGCTTAAGAACTGTTTTGCTGGTGTGAGTGTTTGCAGGAGCACACATCCCTGCAGGTGTGGTAATGACTTTGGTACAGCTGTGCCGGCTGTGGATTGGGCCCACTGAAGCCTCATTTATTTGAGACTTACATTATTAAAAGTGTGCTATTCAATTCATTGGGGAAGCTGCCTTCAGTTTAGACGTGCTAGCGATACTTAGCATTTTATATGTTCTGGGAGCCCAATAAACATCATCTACTTCAACTACATAGTGTAACTGTTCTAGATGCCTGGTTGCTTTCCTGGATTGTGCTGCCTTTCTGATTAAATCAGACTTGGGGATTTGAAATTGAATTGGTGTGAAATGCACAATAAGAAACTGTAAGCAGTTTAAGACAAGCAAGTCCTGGATTTTACTGCCTGAATTTGCATTTCTGTCTTGTGACCATGCCCCACTATAGGACTATCTGCAAACAGTTCAAATGATGTTTTCTGTCAAATTTTATTCCATAAATAACTCTTATTTTACATGAGATATGTAAATTTAATTCCTCACTGTAGTGCTGCTTTAAGGGAGATGACACATCCCCACATTTGACTGCCATTATCAGCATTGATAAATTGAATGGCCCATAAAAGGATCCTAAAGCTGCTGAGACAGGGTGAGAGATGACGGAAAGTAAACCACTTTCCTAAGGAATATAAGCCATACGTTCAAAAATAGGAACAAAAAGTATTTTCAGATAGTAGCACCACTGTGTATTTATTTCAAGATGGACAGTAAATGGAAATTGCAGATCAAATATACAAGCTCTATTGAGATCATGGGCATGTGTTAAGTGTAACCAAGACAGGCCTTCCAGCTTTTCCTGTCAGAATAACTGAGAAAGTAAATTACATGACAACAATATCACTTTGGAAAGGAAAAAGATGAACACCTCTAATCACAGTGTAAGAGATATGACACAGTGAAAATGGCAGCTATAAACCAAAGAGGTCTGAGGAGGGCAAAGAGTGCATCAGATAGCAGTATGAAACAAGGGTTACTTGAGTGTAAGGGGAAAGAGAAGCATATACTGTTAAAAGCTACAGCCTTGGGCAGCCTGGCATAGTTTCTGAGCAAATAGAGTAAAACGTCATATTTTTTTTTAGAAATATTTCTCTAAGTTTTGAGAATTAAAATGACTTTGCAAGCTTCTTGAAGCTTTTAAAAGAAGTTCAGGAGCACATTGCTTAGGAAATCTTCCACAATGCAGCAATTCATGTGGGGCATCTTAAATACTGCCATTTTGCAATGCCTCATTTCAAGGCCATAAAACTCCAATATAAGTAGACAAGCCATTGCTGTGATACATGACAAAGCTGGCACTCGCAAACAACGTAATTTTGTATGCATTTAATTAAAGCACATATACGGTTTGCACATTCAGCTGAAATCAAAAGTGGTACCCACATATTCATCTGAAGCATGGCAACTGTTAATGCACAAGAAAATAGGTTGTGGTACTGATAGCATAGTCTGTATTAGTGTAATGCAAAAGTTAATGCGTAAGCTTAATGCAGCACAGTTTTAAAGATTGCTAGGATATCAAATTTGGACCACCTTCCTATCCTTTCCAAAGTGTTTTCTTATTTCATACTCCTGTAATCCTTTTAAATATGTATAAACTGCGCTCAAGTTATAAGGTAGAGTGATTTTTACATGTATAAAAATATGTTGACTAGTACTTAAATGCTAGACTCCATGGCTGTCACTGCCTATTGTATATAATTTTCCTAGACACACAGCTAGCCTTAGGCTGCGAAGGTAGGAGCTCTGTGTCAGAAAGACTTTGACAAAAGATGTATAGCTTTTAATTTGCCCAAGGAACAGAGGGAGCAGATTTATGACCTAAAATACAAGGCTGAGAATTGGCTGTATACTTTCAGCTAATGGGTAGAGAAATGAGGAAATTCACAATGGCTACTTCATGCATAGACTGTCTTTTTTGCATGTTGTATAAACAGTCCAGAAAAATTTACAGGGCTGTAACTTTAAAAAATAAAGTAAATACTAGCCCTGTGAATGTATTGTCTTCTACCTTTTCTTGAGCTTGCAGTTTCATGTAAAATTATCTCTCTAGCCTGGTTTAATTGATTACTTTGTTTGCATGTGTATCAGGCTAGATTATTAGCATTTTTTAAAGAAAGATTTATGAGGAGGTGCATTTTATTTGTTAAAGTCTATTTGTCATTAAGAGCCTTTGCAGACATTCAAGTCTCACAAAATCATGGAACAGCAAACAGGTAGGGCCAGTTCCACGCATTGTATAAAACCCTGTCATCTTTATCAGAAATGAAGTCGCGCAGATTTATGTTGGCTGAGGATTTGGCCCACAGAATTGATCTTAAAATGTAAGAGAAACTCTGACGGTGTCCTCTGTTCTGAACTCCTTTGACAAAGATAGATTTAG
This sequence comes from Aythya marila, assembly GCF_965140915.1. Lineage (NCBI taxonomy): Eukaryota > Metazoa > Chordata > Aves > Anseriformes > Anatidae > Aythya > Aythya marila. The sequence goes on from NC_139056.1 coordinate 3,769,254, forward strand.
AAAACATTTTGATTTTGTGGATTTATCCTTTGTCTTGACTGTCTGCAGACGTAGCAGTTCAAGATCAAAGGGGAAGAGATTTGAAGATTAAATGTCTTTGAACTGAAAATGTCTTGCAGCCTCATAAATTCCAGCAGAGAACACTAAATCGAGTGTGCAATCATCAGCTGATTTGTTTTAATGATGCAGGGATCGAAAGCTGCCTCAGAGGTGCTGTGAGCTCCGTACGTACACTCAAAGCAGTTACGAAGTTGCAATGTCAGGGATCTCGTGCAAGGAAGCTCTTTGATCACGGGTACCATCAGGCCTCTGTGAGCTGGTGGGAACAGCCTCACTGAGGCTCAGCCCATGGCTAAAGGAGGCCCGCCTGCTCTCTGTCTTCTGCATGACCAAGGCTGACCTGACAGGGTGTCTGCTGATAGCTCAGCTGGTAGCTGATACAGAGCTGTCATAATGGCAGAGGACTGCTGTAATACTCATCTCACCACTGCTCAGTTAGAGAAGGGGGGGCAAGGAACTGGCAGTAGGCTTGTGGCTGTAGTCAGGAGGGTCTGTGGATGTGCCGTGCTCTGACCTGAGGGAGCACAGACCGAAGGACCAGTTCTCATATTTCTAGTAAGGCCATGTTCCCTGCTCTTTCATTTTCAGTTGTTTAAAGACACTGAGGAACTGAGAGTCTACCTCATCTTAGAATGTTTCTAGAAGATAATTATCCTAGCAACTAAAAAATAGTTTGTTTGTTCCTCATCAACTTCCAAAAATTGATTCCCGTTATGATGTGTCCTGGTAAAGTGCCTTCTACCAAAACTGTAACTGCTATCTTGAAAGGAACCATTGGCTGTTGTAGTGATAAAGCTTTCTTTGGAAGTAGTTTGAAGAAATATCTACCGTGAGTGAACACAGAGAAACAATGAGTTACTTCATTTTTTAGTTCTTCAAAGATTTTTGTAACATGAAAACAATATATTAGAAGAAACTCTGTTAGGATTATTCTGCTCTAATCCACTTATTCTTTGTTTCTCCATGTAATATTAGTATTTGCATGCTAATTAGTGATTAGAACTGAATTTTCTAGGAAGAAACTTGTTTTTCTAACAAAACTTATTTTGGGAAGTAAACTTCCTACTAGATTCATTTTTCATAAATAACCAATCTGCTTAAGCCTCACATTAAAGGATAACTTAAAGATGTTACTTGAAAAATAAATTACTGCCTCAAGTAGCTTCTGTAGCATGTTTGCAAAATGCCTGTTTCAGAATGGCTCTGGGATTGCTGATTTAAGTTAAATGGCCAGAAATTATATAATTATGAATTCTATGAGAAGCCCTTGTCACAAGATAGAGATTGAAATTGTGATGTTTTTTTTCATTGTTTTTGTCTGTTTGTTTTTAGCATTCTCCACATGAATAAAAGAATAGATCAGGATCTACTGGGGGTGGCTGGAGGGGTTTAACCAAAACAGGCTTGGCTGCTGTTTGCTGCTCACTAGGTTCATGCAAATGTTGCATTTTCTGAGCTGCAGTAAAATTAAATATGATTTCCTACATTTAAAAGTGAGACCGCCACTGGTGCAAATAGTGACTTTGCAGTGAAATCATCTTTGGGTTTTGATGGAAAGAAGAATAAATATGAAATTTCTAGTACTTAGTACCTAGCATAATCATGCACAACTATGTGAAGTTGTGCTTAAGGATCTGTAGGTCAGGTTTGGAGGCACTGCCCACCTGGTGTTAATGGGAGGCACTTTACAACTCTGTAAGCCAGGTGGTTTTGAAATTACTGCAGAAATACCTCTAACTTCACCTTATCTGTAATCATGGTTTCTAAATATTGAATTCCTTTTTCAAGTGAAATTTAATGTGTTTTAATGGTAGACTTGATTTCTTGATATTGTCCTGATAATGTGGCAGTATCCAAATATTCCCCTCATGCATCAGGTCCCATGATGGCAGGTTCCTGTGCATAAACGATAAAGAAGTTTGTTGCTCTTGCAAAGGTTTTATAGACTAAATACTACAAAATATGGCATATATTTCAGTTTGATCTCAGATTTATCCTTCTAGCTAGTTCTATGCTCTAAATGTCATATGTTGGATGATTGTAATGAAATATAACTGTGCATCTATAAAAAAAAAAAAAGCTCTTATTCTTGCTTTTGGATTGTTGTGCATTTGGAACTGTCTTGTTGATACAGATTTCATGAGCAGGCACAAAAGTGTTCAGGGACCAAAGAAACATTTTCTGGACTTCTATGAAAATTAGTAGCTGATGCTATTCTCAGTAGATAGATAAATGTCTATAGCAATCAGTGATTTTAAAAAGCAAGAAATCTCTTGTAAGTTGGTAGAAACTTGATGTTACAATTAATCGGAAAGAGGCAATCTTTCAGATGGAACAGAATGAAAAAGCTATGTATTGAGATGACCTCAGCAACAGAAATGGGTGAAGAAATTTCTGGTATCCTTTCAGGCTCTAATGATAAGCATGCATAAAGTAAGCTCTAATTCAAGTAGAGGTTAAGCATTATGTAATCCTGATATCCCACTCCTGCAAGCCTGTGTGGATCTATTGATCCTGCATGCTGGTGTCCAACTTCATTAATGGCCTTTCCTGTTTGTTTGCTTGCCATCTGCATGTATTCTGTAAATTCTGCTCTCACTTTGGCTGTGGACAGAAGGCCAGCCTCTTGGCAACCAGTACCTCAGGTTTAAAGAGACTGACACTTGACAGATGAGAACTGGGGTGGCCTTCAGCACCCATGGGGAGCAGCTTGTCAGCAGCAACTCACACATGGGGTGCTGGGCTGCAGCCTGCTGCAACCTCTGTGTCTCCAGCCAGTTGCAGCACACGCAGACTTCTCCATGGCTACCCGAGGGGCTTCTGGGCATCACTGCTTGCAGGCCTGAAAGGAGCTGGCTGTGGGCAGTGATGTCCCAATGGTCCCCCCACAAGCCCTGCTTAAGCTGCCACCAGAGAGGACGACTCCCCAGCAAGTGTCACTTGCTGTTCCCAGTCTGTGGCTGTCTAGTTTTTCCGCTCCTCAAAGCTAACATCACTATAGATGAGAGGAAAAACATACAAATATCTCTCTCACATTCAGAGAACAGAAAACTTTTCTAGGATTTATTTAAGAACAATAGAAAATCCTTAGGAAAAACTAATGGACGTTTTCTCTCCCAGTGCTCACAATTTGCATGGAACTGGCAGCTTCTAAATACAAAATTCTCCCTCTCCTCATACCTCCCTCCCCCCCCATGTCAGGAGGGTAGAAGGAAATAAAGATTTGCTTACTCTTATTTTTGTATACATATCCTTCCCATTCACGAAAGGCTCACATGGCCCCTTTGTGCCATTATATCTAGAAGCAAGAAGACATTTTTAATAGCACTGTCGCTCTTCAACCAATCCGGTGGCAGATACAAGTGAATAATATAAATTCTCTAGCCATTCCTTGGCATTTATTTCAATGTAAGTGTATTTTTTTTTCAAGTAGAAAGCCCAATAGTAATTTATCAAGAGACAAATCATTTTTTCTTGGCAGTGGAGTCTGCAAAATCCCCATTTTTAAAGTACTAAATCTCCCTCCTTTGACAGGAGTAAGAAAGCATTAAAAGCTTTGATTTAGCTGGATCATACAAAATAGTTTCTCATAATTATCCTTTTGGATGATATATGCTTGTCTTTTTCCCCCTTCTTATTAAACCTGAGGTCTCCATTTTTCATCCAGCTGTATTACTAAATTAAATTGCCTTTTGTTGTATTCAAGTTAAGCACTTTGCCGAAAGCTTTCCTTGTTCAGGGAAATAACATTTACCCAACGTGCTCCGTGTTTTACTGTTTAAATTTACTGTTTGCAATTGTTTGGTTTGCTAAGCAATTTGAGGTTATTGTTTGTTTTAATAGGAATAATGAATCAGTGTAATTTAGTGTTGTATCTTAGAGTAAGTTATCTGGGGGAAAAAAAAAAAAAAGAAAAAAACAGCCATAGCTTACTAGGAATTCTGAATTGAAATATAGATTGCAAAAATTACAGAAAGCTTCTTGCATGTCCAGCTTTATGAACTTTCTCATTTTATTGCTGCATGAAAAGGCAGGCTATTTGGCTATGAGAGAATTTCATAGGGAATTGAGCCATGCCCATTCTCAAAATAATAGAGAACAGGTCAACATGCTACGTTTCTTGGAAAGTTTGCATCTGCATGTTAGAAAATTGCTACAGGAGCCAGAGGCATCTTCAGACAGAGTTTTAATTCTGTTTTTGAAAGGAGAAAGCTAGCATTTCAGTGGACTGAATTATATCAAAATCTATATCAAAATTTATTCGGGATCACCCATGATCAGCATAGCAAAATAAATTCCTGGTTTAAGGACTTATGAGATGCTGCTCAAGATCTCATATGAGGCAATTAATTCAGAGGCCACTGTTTTTCATGCAGTTCTTTCCTGGGAACTTTGCCTGGCTGTATGCTCGAAGAGCACAGCGCAAGTAAAGCAGCCTCCCTGACTGCTGCCTGCTTCTTGTTCTGGGGTGCTTCAGATCAAGCCCTGGGTTTGCCACTGGGCATGTCACTGTGTCCTTCTCTCAGCTGCAATGAACATCACTGCATTGGAACTGGTCTTTCCTGGGCTTTACCAGAATAATAGAATCACTAAGCTTGGAAAAAAACTTCAAGATCATCTGGTCCAACAATTGCCCTACTACCAATATCACCCACTAAACCGTATCCCAAAGCACCACCTCCAACCTTTCCTTAAGCACCCCCTGGGAAGGTGACTCCCCCATCTCCCTGGGCAACTCGTCCCAATGCCTGACTGCTCCTTCTAAGAAGAAATGTCTCCTCGTTTCTAACCTGAATCTCCCCTGGTGCAACTTGAGGCCATTCCCTCTAGTCCTATCACTAGTTATCTGCAAGAAGAGGCTAACCCCCAGGTACCCACACCTCCCTTTCAGGTACCTGTAGAGAGCAATGAGGTCTCCCCCGAGACTCCTCTTCTCCAGACCAAACACCCCCAGTTTCCTTAGCTGCTCCTCGCAGGACTTGTGCTCCAGGCCCTTCTCTGGACACACTGCATGGCCTTGGTGTCTTTCTTGTAGTAAGGAACACACCACACTCAAGGTGTGGCCTCACCAGAGCAGAGTACAGGGGTACGATCACCTCTGTGGTCCTACAGGCTACACTAATTCCTGATTCAAAAGGGGCTTTTTTTTTTTTTTTTTTTTTTTTTTTTGATATCAGGAGGACTTTACTGCCAGATTATGGTCTGTGGAGAACCACACTGTTCTCTGTAATGCTGGCTGCATAGCTGATAACAATATGAATTATGGGACAACTGTTAAATGTGGAATTGAAGGTAGCTATGCAGGGTGGTGCAGCTTTCTGAGAAATAGATCATGTCAGACTCCTGTGATGAGCTTTTCAAGAAATTATAAATGTCATTGATGTAAGTTGTATCTATGGGTTTGATTTTGGAGATGCAGTAATAGCACTGATAAAAGGCTTTCCATCATTTATCAACAGTCCTGGCTATCAGGGGAGGTCCCAGTCGACTGGCAGCTAGCAAACCTGATGCCCATCTACAAGAAGGGCCAGAGGGCAGACCCGGGGAACAAACTCTGTTTGACCTTCAGTACCAGGGAAGCTCACGGAGCAGATTATCTTGAGTGTCATCACACGGCACTTACAAGGCAGCCAGGTGATCAGGCCCAGTCAGCATGGGTTTATGAAAGGCAGGTCCTGCTTGACGAACCTGATCTCCTTCTATGACAAAGTGACGCGCTTGGTGGATGAGAGAAAGGCTGTGGATGTGGTCTACCTTGACTTCAGCAAGGCTTTTGACACCGTTTCCCACAGCATTCTCCTCAAGAAACTGGCTGCTCTTGGCTTGGACTGGCGCACGCTTTGTTGGCTTAGAAACTGGCTGGATAGCCAGGCCCAATCGTGGTGAATGGAGTCAAGTCCAGTTGGAGGCCAGTCACTAGTGGCGTTCCCTAGGGCTCAGTGCTGGGGCCGGTCCTCTTTAATATCTTCATCGATGATCTGGATGAGGGCATCGAGTGCACCCTCAGTAAGTTCGCAGAGGGCACCAAGTTAGGTACGTGTGTCGATCTGCTTGAGGGTAGGAAGGCTCTGCAGGAGGATCTGGATAGGCTGCACCGATGGGCTGAGGTCAACTGCATGAAGTTCAACAAGGCCGAGTGCCGGGTCCTGCACCTGGGGCGCAAAAACCCCAAGCAGAGCTACAGGCTGGGAGATGAGTGGTTGGAAAGCTGCCAGGCAGAGAAGGACCTGGGAGTGATGGTTGATAATCAGCTGAATATGAGCCAGCAGTGTGCTCAGGTGGCCAAGAAGGTCAACAGCATCCTGGCTTGTATAAGAAGCAGTGTGGCCAGCAGGGCTAGGGAGGTGATTGTCCCCCTGTACTCAGCTCTGGTGAGGCCGCACCTTGAGTACTGTGTTCAGTTTTGGGCCCCTCGCTACAAGAAGGACATGGAGGTGCTCAAGCGAGTCCAGAGAAGGGCGACGAAGCTGGTGAGGGGCCTGGAGAACAAGTCCTACGAGGAGCAGCTGAGGGAGCTGGGCTTGTTCAGCCTGGAGAAAAGGAGGCTCAGGGGTGACCTTATCGCTCTTTATAAGTACCTTAAAGGAGGCTGTAGCGAGGTGGGGGTTGGTCTGTTCTCCCACGTGCCTGGTGACAGGACGAGGGGGAATGGGCTTAAGTTGCGCCAGGGGTGTTTTAGGTTGGATCTTAGGAAGAACTTCTTTACCGAAAGGGTGGTTAGACATTGGAACAGGCTGCTCAGGGAAGTGGTGGAGTCACCATCCGTGGAGGTCTTTAAAAGACGTTTAGATGTAGAGCTTAGGGATATGGTTTAGTGGAGGACTTGTTAGTGTTAGGTCAGAGGTTGGACTCGATGATCTTGGAGGTCTCTTCCAAGCCTAGATGAGTCTGTGATTCGGTAAAAGATCAGCATAACACACTAGTGGTCTAGTGTTAAAGAGGGCTTATGTATGCCTTGAATTTCACAAGCCTTTTCTGGCACAGAAGGGCAAGGGAAGATTTTACTTCCTATAGAGAGGTTAGATCAGGGCAAAGAAAAGCATCAGAGATCTGGAAAAGGATTTCCAGGAATGCCAAATGACTGGGGGATGTGTGAATGTGGAGTGTGCTTTAGCTTGCTGCACAGGCAGTTACGGGCATGGAGGCCCCTGCCTGCCTTGAAATCTATGAATGTGTAACTTCCAAGATAGCTTGGGAAATCCCTCCTTAAAAGGCTCTCCTTTCCCTTGTATCATTCACAATAAATTATAGAGACGGTCCTTTAGAGAGAAGCTTTTTCTTCTCAGTCTTATACTCCTAGTTTTTGCCTGTTTTTGTCCAACCCCTGCTGCTGTAACAGATGCCAATCTGACTTCTTGTGTTGGTAGTTTCAGGCACAGCATTAATTTGTTGCCAATTTGAACTACTTTTTTCTTGTTGTTGCTGCTGGTTTCCTTTTTTTTTTAATCAATAGTCTATGGTATTTTTGTTTTTAATCTTTTACTTTCCTTGTAATGCAATACAAACCTTTGTAATAAAACATTTGTAGTAAACATTCAGCCTCTTGCGTAGGTTAGGCATTAGGCTGTCCGCATGCTTCTGAAACGCTTGTGATGTTACTGTTAGCGATTTGCCAGTCCCAGAAAGTTGTGTGGAGCTTTGCTTAGGCAGCTAAGTGTCTCACTTGGAGAAGTGAGACACTTCTCTAAGGCTTATAAGGAAGGCCTGGACCTATTAAACTTGGTTGTAAATCCAGATAAATAATCAAAAAATTTAGTACGACATTTTATGTTTGGGGTAGTTTGAAGTCATAAACTACTTTTGTTTTGTATTTCAGTTTTTGCATTTCATTTAGGTTATAATGCTGATAATCAGAAAAGTGAGGACTGAAATAGTCTTTGAAAAAAATCAAGAAGTCAGTCCTCGAATAGCTGCCAAAATTGCAGAGATGTTTGATGTGATAAGGGTACACACATTGTCACATGCTACTGAATGCTAAAATTTATCTCAGATTCTCTGAGCTTAGTTAGTATCTTTTTCTTCTGCTAAGGTATTGGTGCATATAAACCATGCAAGGTCTGTCATAAATTGGATTTTTTCTGGATTCCTGAAAAAAGCAGACAACAAAACAAACAAACAAACAAAAAAAAGTTCAAATGTTGCTGAAATGGAATTGTCTGCACTTCTCTAGACATTTGCTCTTGCACTAATCCTTTCCTGGTATGAGGTTAATTGAATATTAATAAATTAATAATGAATGTCAGATCTACAGAACTTTCAAGTTTCTTTTTGGATTAACAGCACTTCTCATTGAATTATCTGTGAATCTACTGTATGGTCCAAAGCTGGTTATTAGTTTTTGAGTATTCTGAATTATCAACAAAAAGGCAGACATGGAAGTAGTAGTTTTTCTTATTGAAGTATGTTTTCCTTATTAAAGTATGCTGCACAAACATTTGCCAGGTTTCCAGGCTCTTAAAATAGAATCTTAAACTCCAATCTTAATTTTGTAAGCACCACTTGATGTTTTATGTGGATTTTGTCTGAAAATTGCATCAGTCTTTCAGATAGAAAACTCTTAGTTTGTTACCAAATGTGTACAGGGTTCTCTTGCTGCAGAGCTCTTGTGTGATTCTGCTAATTATCCAGTCTACCACATATTTTGGATTTTGTCATGTTATTAGATACATTTAACTATTAATCATAAAAAAGGGGGGGGAGGGGACCTACCAGCATAGGAGCTGAAAAGCTCCACCAGAGTATTTTTGCCATGCTTTATAAATTGTCATTTGGGCAATAAGAAGTTAGGTAAGAGCAGAGGGGTATGAGAACATTTGTCCATCATATGCATTGGCACCCTGAAGTTCTCAGCATGCCAACATGTAGTCAGCCATGTGGCAAAATTATTTGGAAAGGATAAGCTGTTACTCTGTGTGGCTAAGACATGATAACAATCAGAAGGCATGTTATAGACAAACAGGTGTGTTGGGATGGTAATGAGAAAACACTTCTGTTACACTTGCTGCAGGCGATGCACGCTCTTCCATAATGAAGTATCTACTAGTATCAGCCTTTGGACCTTAGGGCTTTTTGTCACGGTTACAGAGATGCTTGTTTAGCCTTGAGCTCACCCGGAGACTTGTCTGCTCCACAGGGTTCACCAATCCAAACAAACTTTAGAGCTCTCTGAAAAGGGGGAGACAGGAAAAGCTGAGGAACCAAATTATTCTGGTAGTGAAAAGCACATTGCTGTATATAAGTTTTCATTTCAGTATCTCAAGACTTGGAGGCTTGGCAGCTCTGTAGTCTACAGTTGGACTTTAATCTTGTTTGGAGAGTCTAGAAGGAGATACTTGTGTGCCTGACAGAGAGCATCACACTCGCTCTTCATCTCAGGATGCAGCTTTGGGAGGTTTGCGTAAAGATGCTGTGAGGAGAGATGAAAAATTCACCCAGGCAGCCAGATCAGCTAAGTCCACTCTAGCGATCAATAGGCAGACAACCAGATGACTTTGTCTGCTGCTCCTAATTTGTCATTAATGTGTTAATGAGGCTCCGATAGCCCCAGGTTATTGATAACTGGTGTCCTGGGACTTGTTTCAGGTATCTTCTGATCATCCAGATGATTTGTTGCCTATCTGACTCAATTCCTGAAAGGAACGGAAGGCACTGCACTCCCAAAAGGAAAGGTGACAGTGTGTAATCACGTATTAGCAGAAGATATTGGCAGGCCCTCAGAATTCATTGGCATTAGCTTCTGCCTTCACTATGGATGATCATTAGGTGTACCTTTCCTAAGTAGGTAACAGTCATGACGTGGTTAAGGTGGCATTTTGTGCATTCCCAGCACTTGGCTCTTAGGGTCTATGGCAACCCTTGTTAAGTCTCTGAAAGTTATTTTTACCTGTGTAAGTCAAGTCCTGTTTGGCACTGATTACAGTCTCCTTTTTGCAGACCCATTGGCCTGAAAACACCTGCTATATCAGGATTTAAGAATTTTCAGGACTTAACTCCATATTGGGATGGTAGTATTATGATAGGACTGTAATACAAAGGGTAGATTTACATGCTAGTGACATTATTTGTTTGAGTAAGGCGAACAATCTGATTTTATTGAGGTACTTAAAATTTTGGAGTATCCTCTGAGCCTGAAAAAAAATGCAAGTGTTTGTCACAGCTTAAACTTACAGTTTATTTATTGTTTAAAAAACAAAACTCATCTTCTCCTTAATTATTACTCATCTTAATGAATTTCTATTAAAAAGAAAAAAACCTCCTTCAGAGTCTGCTAAATGAACCTCTACAATTTTAATAAAATTTAGATTACACATCATGCTTGTGGAGAATAGAATAGTTGTGGAATAAATGGGAATGCCAGAAGATTGAGGACTGTCACTCCCTTACGTTTTTCACAGAATCACAGAATTTCTAGGTTGGAAGAGACCTCAAGATCATCGAGTCCAACCTCTGACCTAACACTAACAAGTCCTCCACTAAACCATATCCCTAAGCTCTACATCTAAACGTCTTTTAAAGACTTCCAGGGATGGTGACTCCACCACTTCCCTGGGCAGCCTGTTCCAATGTCTAACAACCCTTTCAGTAAAGAAGTTCTTCCTAAGATCCAACCTAAACCTCCCCTGGCGCAACTTAAGCCCATTCCCCCTTGTCCTGTCACCAAGCACATGGGAGAACAGACCAACCCCCACCTCGCTACAGCCTCCTTTAATGTACTTATAAAGAGCGATAAGGTCGCCCCTGAGCCTCCTCTTCTCCAGGCTGAACAAGCCCAGCTCCCTCAGCTGCTCCTCGTAGGACTTGTTCTCCAGGCCCCTCACCAGCTTCGTCGCCCTTCTCTGGACTCGCTCGAGCACCTCCATGTCCTTCTTGTAGCGAGGGGCCCAAAACTGAACACAGTACTCAAGGTGCGGCCTCACCAGAGCTGAGTACAGGGGGACAATCACCTCCCTAGCCCTGCTGGCCACACTGCTTCTTATACAAGCCAGGATGCTGTTGACCTTCTTGGCCACCTGAGCACACTGCTGGCTCATATTCAGCTGACTATCCACCAATACTCCCAGGTCCTTCTCTGCCTGGCAGCTTTCCAACCACTCATCTCCCAGCCTGTAGCTCTGCTTGGGGTTTTTGCGCCCCAGGTGCAGGACCCGGCACTCGGCCTTGTTGAACTTCATGCAGTTGACCTCAGCCCATCGGTGCAGCCTATCCAGATCCTCCTGCAGAGCCTTCCTACCCTCAAGCAGATCGACACACGTACCTAACTTGGTGCCCTCTGCGAACTTACTGAGGGTGCACTCGATGCCCTCATCCAGATCATCGATGAAGATATTAAAGAGGACCGGCCCCAGCACCGAGCCCTGGGGGACTCCACTAGTGACTGGCCTCCAACTGGACTTGACTCCATTCACCACGACTCTTTGGGCCTGGCTATCCAGCCAGTTTCTAAGCCAACGAAGCGTGCGCCAGTCCAAGCCAAGAGCAGCCAGTTTCTTGAGGAGAATGCTGTGGGAAACGATGTCAAAAGCCTTGCTGAAGTCAAGGTAGACCACATCCACAGCCTTTCCCTCATCCACCAAGCGCGTCACTTTGTCATAGAAGGAGATCAGGTTCGTCAAGTAGGACCTGCCTTTCATAAACCCATGCTGACTGGGCCTGATCACCTGGCTGCCTTGTAAGTGCCGTGTGATGACACTCAAGATAATCTGCTCCGTGAGCTTCCCTGGCACTGAGGTCAAACTGACAGGCCTATAGTTCCCCAAGTCTATCTCATATGTGTAGGGAGTATGTAAATTGACTCATATTCAGGCTGCTTTAAGTAAAGATAAGCTCTGACCAAAAAAAAAAAATAAAATAATAATAATAATAATAATAATGGCTTGTTAGAACTACAAGGCAATTCAGATATTTTTTGGCATGAAAGCAATTTCTGATTTCCTTTGTATCTTGTAGATATACATTGAGGGCTTTGTTCATTGCCTGCTGGGATTTAAAGAGAAGCCACAATTTTTCACTTATTCACTGTCCCTATAATTTAAACAGAAAAATCTCTATGCATTATCATTACTTGGCAGTCTTTTATCTAATTATTTAGGCCAGTCCTCTTCCGTAACTGAGAAAGCTATACTTATAACAAACAGGTCAAGTCATAACTACAAGAAGCATTGATAAAGTAGTTACTCATTCTGGCTCTTCTCTGTGCTGCTAGAGAGCCAAGCCTGGGTTGCAAAGACCAGTTATGAAGATACTTCCCTTTTGTAGAGAACCAGCAGGTCCCCTCAGCAGGTCTCCTTGGGAGAGAGCAGGGAGGGGAATCCTGGGATGGCTGACAAATAATGGGATATAGGGGGGAAGATACCATTTCACCACGGTTACGCTACTAGCTGTGCATTCTGAAGATTGTTTTAGTAATGAAGTATCATATAAATACAGGTATATGTGATTGAACCATAGCACCATTAAGGTTAGAAAAGACCTTCAAGATCATCTAGTTCAACCATCACCCTACTGCCAATGTCACACACTAAACCATGTCCCCAAGCACCACATCCAACCTTTCCTTAAACACCCCTAGGGATGGTGACACCACCACCTCCCCAGGCAACCCTTTCCAATGCCTAACCACTCTTCCTGAGACAATTTTTTTCCTGATTTCCAACCTGAACCTCCCCTGACGTTACTTGAGGCCATTCCATCTTGTCCTAAAATGCTGTTTATTAATGCAGTTTTTAGGAAGTGTCATGTAGGTTACAATAATATTATCGCTACCTGATAGCCAACCAAAAGGAAAAGAAATTCAGCATGCATTGACCATTGCTTTTATACATGTTATCAGAATTTCATTGTGGGAATGTTGTTATATATACATACATGTATGCGTACCTTGAAGGTGATCAGAGGATGCTTTCATATTCAGAGGCTCACACTAAAACTAACGTGATTTTGAACATGCAATTATACTTGATTTTTTTAGTAATAGAAAATAGCCTGTTTTATTTTCATTATCGTGCTTTTGGTGATTTGTTGTGCATCCATGAAGGAGCTTCTCTTCCCTTTTTTGTAACTGGCTAGGCACGTGACAGATAGTACCTAATGCTGTTGTCTCCTCTCTGGTTGTGTTTTGGTCTGGAGCAGAAAAAGGTTTAGGTTTGTCTCTGTAGTGTCATTGCCTAAGAGGCTGTCCTAGACTAGAGGTTGGTGCAGAAATTGTTCCCCCACTACTGTTAGTACTGCAAGGTACATACAGCAGAATCCTCTATTTGACTTTCTTCTCCCATAAATTTTACGTTATCTTTGATCTTTTTACATTACTGCAGAGATAGCTGAAGTCACTGCCTCATTGAGTGGCTGTACCTATGTGGCAAAGTGCTGCTCATTGGTAGAGAGCATGGATTAGGTCAATCTATTTCAACGTAAAATTCAGCTATCAAAGAACAGTTTTGCTATCTCTCTGTAAAGTGAATTTCTACTTTACTATTTCTCAACAGGCAGTAGCTGGAATCAGTGGCTGTTACCATCCCTCTTCTGGATCGCTTTGTTTGGGCATCGTTAGCTGGGAACAAGAGGAAACGACAAGCATAATACACACAACTAATATATTTGAAGTAATAACTTAGTTGCTATCACACGCAGAAGACAGCTAGGACTTAACAAGCAAAATTCCAGCTCGCTCACCGGCCCTGATGTGGTGCCCTAGGAGTACGTGCCCTCCCAGGAGGCATCCATTGTGAGAGGAAGGCTCAGCCTCCTGGGACAAACCTTCAGCATGATTGAGTTGCTTTCTGTCTCCAGGTCCATCAAAATGGTGATGCTGACAATGTGACCTGATTACCCAACCATTTTCTTGGATTTCCTGGTTTTCTTCCTTCAGGAGTTTGTACCTTTCCATACTGGTATTATTACTTTCAAATCCTTGAGCTACTAACAATCCCTGGTCTCCCCAGTGCTACCTCTGCTTGTAATTTTACCTTTCTACAAGCTTTCATGAATCCCTTTCTCACAATGTTATTAGAAATCTGAGCCAATGTTGTGTAGCTTGACTGTATTAGAGCTGAGCCTTGAATCCCTGACACTCAGGCAGCAAAACCTCAGTGGGGAAAGTTATATAGCAAGTGATACAGAGAGCGCTAAGTGGTCCAGAATGCCATATACTAAGATTCCTAATTGGAAAGAGAAGTATTTACTTATCATAATACAGCACATCTTCAGAATATCTGTTTTCTGCTAAGAAAACTTTACTGCAGGATCTTATCTCTCATTAGGATTTGCATTTCTAGTTAGCAAAACCTTCTTTTGCATTTATACATCAAACTCGACAATTCACTTTTTTTCCTTTTTTTCTTTTCCCTTTTATCTTTGTCAAAGCAATAGACTGTTCCTTCATTTCCTTTCATAACTGTCAACCACGATGAGCAAAGCTCAGCAGCAACTGTGGTACAACCATTTGAAACCACAAATGATTCCAGGAGACTGCCAAGTGTTAGCACTCTTCTGAATCAAGCCTGTTAATGTCTGCTTATTCTGAAGCACTGTAGTTCTGGTACTAAATACCCTTCTGGAACATGCATTTATTTGTCTTCCCAAGCACGATGAGAGAAGCATATGTTAAACTCAACAGATCCACCAGCATTCTACTAAATGAAAGAGTGACCTGCCATGTAAAGGTTGGGTCTGCTCATCTTAAAGGTCAAAAAAAAACCACCAACAACAAATTGAGGTACTTTGCATCTACAGTCCTGTATTGAAATTAAACTGGCAACAAATCTATACCCAATTTGTTGTAAATCCAGTCGTGTTCTAAATCTAGTCTAACACTGTTTTGATAAAGTCCTGGTGAAGTTGAATAGGACTTAACCCGAACAACTTCACAAAACTGCACTGCAGTGCAGATGTGTAAAAGATGATAGATGTCTGTCCCAGAGTTCTAGATAATAATTTCTGTCTCTCCCTGTTGTTCAAGTATGGTTTACTGTGTAAGAGCTATCTAAAGTGTAAATCGAAAATTTGCATGCAGAGTATTCAAGACAGCTTAAAATAATTTTGAGTGATTCTCTCTTCTGGTTTAGCAGATATGTGTAACTATAATATACCTATATACACCTCATTTTTATTTATGTATATTGTAAAGGTTTATGTTAAGAGCACCTCACTTTACTTTCTATTGTGAATAAGGTTCCAAATTCATTTTGTAGCAAAAATACATTTGTTCAAGTTGTCTTCTGTGCCTTTATTGCCACTGAAGACTTGATCCATTAAAGTGGGAGTCTTTTTTGTCTGATTTAATGGTACCTAGTACAAGGGGATGACAAATAAGTAATGACCCCCAAGTAACACAAAGTCACAGTGGCCTTGGGATTTTGTGCATCCCATAAAAGTCTGTTCACAGCAATGTGTTCCAAGATTTGGATAGATACCTCTTTGACAGCTACACGATACAGTAAAATGGAGAATGTGTATTTGGCCAGTAGAACTTTCTCCAGATTATATATCTCAGTAGTCGATGTTGCAAGAGCTATGTAAAGGTAATTGATAGTGTAAGACCTTAACAAAATTCATCCTATTGGGCTTTTTACAAAAGTCTGAGGAATCTGGCTGCTGTGCAGTTCAGCTAGTTCTATACCGTACTGTCACTCTTCTTGCCTCCAGCAAAGGCAAGCTGAAAGAAAGGTAGATCACCCATCCAGCCCACTGAACAGAAGAAAAATTGCAATGTGAATTTTTCCCCTTGAGTAGATGTCTCACTTATGAAACTAATTTGTTGTTGTTTTTTCCTATATTTTTGATAATTAAACAAAAGGGAAGAATGTTCAGAATGTTCCGTGCTTTGTCAAATTAAAACTAGGAAGCAGGTAAGCAATCAATGTAGTGTGTGCATCTAGAAATGATACAGAGTATGCTTTTTTTAACAGTTCTATGCTATTTACAAGAAGTAGAACCTGGAATGAGTTATGGAAGTCATTCCCTCATGTATAGAAGTGAATTTTATCACATCTCTCACCAACTTTATGTCTTCTACTTTATCACTAGAGTTTCTGCTGGCTTATAGCCACTGTCCCATTTTAATAAAAGAAAGGAAAGAGGGCCTAATCTAGAAAATGCTTTAAGCCCATTTTTAATTTTAAGGCTGCTGAAGAATTGATGACATTGGTGGAGATGTTCCTGCTCACACAATTTGCTATGCATGTGTTTAAAGGCTCAGTTTGATTTGTCTCAAAGGGCTGTTGAACTGCTGTGCATTTCAAGTAACACTATTCTTTCTCAGGGAATTCACAAACTTTGGGTAAAATACAGTATTTGTTTGTTTTGTTTTGTTTTTGTGATTTGGATTTGAGATGTCTATAAATGCTATTTATCCACATTTGGAGGTAGTTCTGCAACTGAGAATATTGTTACGTGTCTTGTTGCAAAAATCATGCTAATATGTAAAAATTGGTGAAAGGAAAACACAATCTGTTTGATACTTCACAAGTTTTGACAGAAACACTGAATAAGGTGTGTGGTCTGAAGCAAAGCAACTCTTCCTTGAAAATCAGAATGATGACAATGTTCTTTCACTTTTCTGGTTTTATAAATCAACGTGTGTGTGTGTATATATATATATATAAAAACTCATTTTTTTCTTGCTATATGCACCATAGTTCAGGTGGACTGTGAGAAAATCCCAGACTAAGCCTTCCTTTTACTTTTTTTTTATATGCTCCATCTATTGTATTTTGTTTGTCAAATAATTTCTCATCCTGCTTTACAGTAGCATTCATGCATGAATGATACTTGGTTTTATCATGGGGGGGGGGATACACTCATTTGTGAGTCCACAAAAATTCATTGCAGTGAAAGATAATACATTTTTGATACCTTTGGATGCAAAAAACATAGCTGCTGAAGTCTCAGAAATACTGAGCTGATCTAGCTGCCCCCACTTCACCCCATGCTCCCCCCCCTCACACTCCAGTATTCTTCTACAAAAAATATGGATTTCCATTTAGTCTTTGGAGCATTAGGATGCTTTTCTTAAGGGGACGTGAAAATGTTCAAGAAATGGAACAAATTTAATGTGACATAATTATTCTGAATTAAATTATGATTAAATCTGGTCAATATTACAGCTCATGGTTTTGTGAAATAATAATTTTGTAACTGCTGTCCTATTTTAAACATAAGTGAATTGCTTCGTAAAATAGAGTATATATTTTAATTCTTTATTGACATTGCTAGAACTCTGAATTCCTTTTAGAACATATGCTTCAGTGTTGTAAAATGTGATCATTCCGTATACTGTATTGAATTTCATGATAATTTACATCCACTGAGAATACTGCTGCACTAATATGGTGAACATAATATTCTTTTTTCCCAATACAAGTTGTCAGATTGATTTTTGTTATCTTAAAGACTAAATAATTATTTGTAAATAGTTTAAATTGATTGTGAGTACTAGATAACCAAAAGTTGAGGACTTTAACGAATGCCTTTCACCTTGCACTCCTTTTCTCTCAATATTCTAAAGAATTAACTTAGTTCAGGAAGGTATGCAACCATAATTTCTTTAAAGAAAATCCCTGAGTAGACTATGCAGCCATTGTTTAAATATTCACACTGGAAAACAAATTCTAAGAATAATGGTTTTGATGGAAAAGACAGCTAAAGGCTTGCTGATATGGTGAAGACAAACATATCAAGTTTGACTTGATACTTTTCATGCTTCTTTACGATATTGAAATCACATTCATTTGGCTCTTTGTCATTTGAAAAGCTAAATCTTTCCCCTTATATAGATCTGAAAGGGTTGTGGAGCATTGGAACCCTCTGCTCAAGGACATGTTTGAGTCACCATCCCTGGAGATATTCAAAAGACGTGTAGATGTGGTGCTTAGGGACACACTTTAGTGGTAGACTTGGCAATGCTAGGTTGGACTTCATGATTTTGGAGTGTTTTTTTTTTTTTTCCAACCTAAATGAGTCTATGATTCTACAATGCCTTTACATTTGTTGCAGTTTTCTTATAGATTTTCTCAAAATGTATGCAAAAACATATGAAGTTGTCTAAAGAGCAATGATTATGATCAGCATCACCATAGGCTTCCAACCAAGGGGCTGCTGAAGTGCAACTATTGCTGCTTACCATTCAGAGTATGAATAAATGCTAGGTCGTTTTTTGTTTTAGCTTTTGTTTCATTATGGTTGTTTGGATTTTTCTACTTGGTCTGCAAATAGAAAAAACATGACAGGTACAATCCTTGGCACCTGGCTGGGAGGCAATGAGCTTTATAAGGAAGGTTTAATCATCAGAGCTACTGCCTTAAAATGGGCAGAACAGTTCTACTTAGCCTGTGAAGCATGGAAGAAATTTCTCTGGGTGAAATCCCATCTTAGTGCAGGCAAGACCAGCTTTCTAACACTGTGTCAGTGCTCTCCCAGACACTAGTGAAAAGGGAATATAAACCCAAAATGGCCTGGGGGTAGGAGGGAAGGCAAACAAAAAAGAAATACGTGACCTTCATCATTGCCTTGTCCTTTCTTATGCCCCTGCCTATCACCTCATGTGTCTTGTGGTGCAAAAAGGTACAGAGGTCAAAAAGATTGAAGGAAAAAAGGTGGATGGAAAAAAAAAAAAAGAAGAAGAAGAAGAGGCAAAGCAAGAGGCATAGTTGTTTGTGAAAGTCATCCTCTTGGCAGGGAATTGCTGTCCAATCACTTCTTGTAAATAGTGGGGGAGTGTGAGGGGGACAAACATTTGCAGCTTATTTTAGAGGCAAGCTGGGCATTCTTGTTGTGAAACCTTCATGAGGCAGGATGCCATTCTGGAAGTAACATTTCCTCAGCAGAACTGAAATTAATGAATTAAACTACAACTAAAAGGATGTAAGCAGATCTTTTTCCATGCTGGGAAGGGGTGTGTGCATACGGGTTACAACTGTGTTGCAATTTAAGCTTGAACAGGGGTGAAGGCCTGGCCAGGACACTCACAAGCTAAGCCACCATTTTACGCATCACCCAGAGGAAGAGGAGGGGCTCCTGCTGTGCCCTGGCCCTGTCAGTCACTGGCAGGCAGTCAGGCTGCTAGTTAGCACACTCAGTCACCTGGGGGCCTGGCAGCACTGGGCCCATGCTGGCTGCTCCACCCCAAGGCTCAACCCCTCTGCCTGCTCTGCTGGGGGTGGGCAGGCCGCTTGTGCTCAGGGTTCTCCTCAGCTCTCACAGCCCGGAGCTGGCCCCTGTCTTCAGGGTGGCCTCAAGTATGGCCACCAGCGGGCAGGCCCTGCCTGGCCCCAGCAGCAGGGCACGTCAGAGCAACATGTGGCCAGGGAAAGAAAGGCAGGTCATGCCTGACGAACCTGATCTCCTTCTATGACAGAGTGACGCGCTGGGTGGATGAGGGAAAGGCTGTGGATGTGGTCTACCTTGACTTCAGCAAGGCTTTTGACACCGTCTCCCACAGCATTCTCCTCAAGAAACTGGCTGCTCTTGGCTTGGACTGGCGCACACTTCGTTGGGTTAGAAACTGGCTGGATAGCCGGGCCCAAAGAGTCGTGGTGAATGGAGTCAAGTCCAGTTGGAGGCCAGTCACTAGTGGCGTCCCCCAGGGCTCGGTGCTGGGGCCGGTCCTCTTTAATATCTTCATCGATGATCTGGACGAGGGCATCGAGTGCACCCTCAGTAAGTTTGCAGATGACACCAAGTTAGGTGCGTGTGTCGATCTGCTTGAGGGTAGGAAAGCTCTGCAGGAGGATCTGGATAGGCTGCACCGATGGGCTGAGGTCAACTGCATGAAGTTCAACAAGGCCAAGTGCCGGGTCCTGCACCTGGGGCGCAATAACCCCAAGCAGAGCTACAGGCTGGGAGAGGAATGGTTGGAAAGCTGCCAGGCAGAGAAGGACCTGGGAGTGATGGTGGACAGTCGGCTGAATATGAGCCAGCAGTGTGCTCAGGTGGCCAAGAAGGCCAACGGCATCCTGGCTTGTATCAGGAACAGCGTGACCAGCAGGGCTAGGGAGGTGATCGTCCCCCTGTACTCAGCTCTGGTGAGGCCGCACCTCGAGTACTGTGTTCAGTTTTGGGCCCCTCGCTACAAGAAGGACATCGAGGTGCTTGAGCGGGTGCAGAGAAGGGCGACGAAGCTGGTGAGGGGCCTGGAGAACAAGTCCTACGAGGAGCGGCTGAGGGAGCTGGGCTTGTTCAGCCTGGAGAAGAGGAGGCTCAGGGGCGACCTTATCGCTCTTTTTAGGTACCTCAAGGGAGGCTGTAGCGAGGTGGGGGTTGGCCTGTTCTCCCACGTGCCTGGTGACAGGACGAGGGGGAATGGGTTTAAGTTGAGCCAGGGGAGTTTTAGGCTAGATGTTAGGAAGAACTTCTTCACTGAAAGGGTTGTGAGGCACTGGAACAGGCTGCCCAGGGAAGTGGTGGAGTCACCATCCCTGGAAGTCTTCAAAAGACGTTTAGATGTAGAGCTTAGGGATATGGTTTAGTGGAGGGCTGTTAGCGTTAGGTTGAAGGTTGGACTCGATGACCTTGAGGTCTCTTCCAACCTAGAAATTCTGTGATTCTGTGATTCTGTGATAGGAGGAGAGCCCTGTCTCTTCCAGATCTTTCCTAATAGTAAGATCTCTGAGTGTAGTCCAGGATAACCTGGACTGCGAAAGAGTCTTGCTGTGATGCTGTCTTTGCATGTGGGACCCAGTGTTAATAGCAGAACTTTGGTATGTGGAAGGGCTGCCAGCCTGAAGGGACTTCATCTGATACTTAGTTAGCACAACAACAGGAGCTACAGTGTGGCTGTTGACACATGTACAAGGCTGAGTCCATTAGGTCAAGAAGCAGTTTTATACAATAGATCACAGAATCAGAATTATAGAGCTTGGAAGGGACCCCTAGAGATCATCGTGTCCAAACCCCTGCCAAAGCAGGTTCTCTAGAGCAGGCTGCCCATGTAGATCTTCAGATGGGCCTTGAATATCTCCAGAGAAGGAGACTCCACAACCTCACTGGGCAGCCTGTCCCAGTGCTCAATCACCCTCACTGTGAAGAAATTATTTCGCATGTTGGTGCAGAACTCCTTTGCTCCATTTTTTGTGGCCATTTTCCCTTGTCTTGTCCACATAAACCACTGAAAATAGGTTGGCCAAATCCCCATGTCTCCCACACTTAAAGGATTTATAAACATTGATAAGATCCCCTCTCAGTGTTATTTTCTCAAGGCTGAACAGACCCAGTCTCTCAGCCTTTCCTCACACCAGGAATACTCCAGGCCCCATATCATCTTTGTGGCCCTCCGCTGGACTCTTTCCAGGAGGCCCCTGTATTTTTTTGTATGAGGGCTGGGCTCTGTGAGGGGAGTGGGGCCAATGCCATGAGCGACTGTGCCGCCGAGGCGGGGGGCAGTGACCGCCAGAGGAGGGGCTGTGGGGAACCACCAAGAGCCCAAGGTCTGTTTCTGCTGGCAGGGGCAGGACAAGGAGCTGCAGCTGAAGTTGCCTTATCTTCTGTGATTCTGTGTCTGTGTACTCTACTAGCACTGGTAATGCTGCTTGCAAACTGTCTCCTGCTGCAAAGACCCTGAGATAGATTTCAAGGATATAGATTTCAAGGAATTTGAAGATAACTTTGATGATGAAATAGATTTTACACCTCTAGTAGAAGATACTCCATCCCTTCAGTCTCCAGCAGAAGGTTTTTACGCTTTCAGTTCCCAATATTGCTTTACCAACTCCCTCCCAGTTTCCATCTCGTGCAGATGGATTAAAGTCTCTCAAGTTGTGTGTCAGTCTAAACTACATTCAGGACATTGGAAGCAGCTGGTTTGGAAAGGTTCTGCTTGGAGAGATCTATACAGACACTAGTGTGGCAAGAGTAATAGTGAAAGGGTTGAAGGCAAGTGCGGGTCTTCAGGAGCATGAAACGTTTTTAAGAAATGGAGAACAGTACTACATTCTTCAGCATCCAAATGTTCTCCAGTGTATTGGGCAACGTGTGGAAGCCATTCCTTACCTCCTAGTTTTTGAGTTCTGTGACTTGGGTGACCTAAAAACTCATATCTGCAATAAGCAGGACCACATTAAAGGAGATTCACAAATCATGCTGCTCAGAGAATGGCATGTGAGATTGCTGCTGCACTTGTTGTAACACATAAGCATAATTTTGTGCAATAGATGCTACAAGCAAGCTCTGATAAGAAAGGCTGGAAGTAAGAGACATAAAAGGTCTTCTGTGTCTGTCCAAGAATATAACCCTCTTTAGTTTGGGGCCATGATTTTCCAGGAATGATAATAATAATAATAAATATTCCTTATAAGCCTTCTTTCATCTTTCCAGACAGCTTCTGTTTTTGCACAACTAAATGTTTCATGTAGAAAAACACACTTGTACATTTTAAAACTACCATGGCTTGACCTTGCTAAAGTCATTAAATTAAAACTTGACTAAGGGTGCACCTGACCTTTCTGATTAGTGAGGAAGGTAGGAGACTGTCTAACTGGCATGGAGATGCACCACTGCTAGGGCAGTATGAGGGTATTGCTAGACAGCTATAGACTTCAGAAAAATAATTTTAGTCTCCATGGACCATTAAAAGTCCATTCTAATCACTAGAGCTTTTGAGTAGCTCAAGATAACAGGCATTTATGTGGCTTAATGAGTTTTCTCCACTGCTGTGGAAGTTTTCTTTGTTTATTTTAACATTTCTCTATGTATAGCAATCTTTGGTAAATTTAGGAGATCACATGGGATAAAATTTATAGCACAACCAGTGAACTATTAGAGAATTAAATGAACAGTATACATGGCCAGAACAAGACCTGTGACTCTCAGACAGAGGTGAATTTTACCCTTTCTCAGGAAAGATCGATTTCTCTAAAAGCTACTGTGCTATCACTGAAGATTGTTTTTTCACACAGTATACTCCTCCTGCATATTTTCAGCAGCTGAAGAGCAACATGTTTGTGGACAAATCGTAAAGATCAGTGTTTTTCCTTCCCTCTAAGTCTTCCAAAGATCCCAGTTTGATCTCAGCATGATTTTGAAAGCTTTGATCTTTTAAGGCTTAATTTAGTCCAATGACAACATGGTTCTCCAAGGCAATTCACCTTTCCCTGACTTGTTTAAAAAGAGGGAAAAAAATGAGGTGAAAAGGAAAGGCAAAAAGCACTTCATAAGTGAGGAACAAAACCTTCATTAGAGAGAAAGCATCTGAAAGTCTTCTCTCCGGCAAAATAACCCTTTGCAATCCCATTAGCATGCCATCAAAAATTGTTCTCTGTGGTGGTAAACTCTGTACACAGCCTTGTTAATCCATTTTGAGATTTAAAAAAAAAAAAAAAAAAATAGTTTATTTACTGTTTCAGTTCAAAGCTGATACATTTTAAAAGTGTAAAATTGTTTCACAGTTGTGTAAGACAACCTTTGCTAAACTCAAATGGAAATAAATAACAGTTCATAGTACCCCAGCTGAATCTTTTTTTGTCAAACACTCAGATGCAACCCTCTGTTAAAAATCTCATTATATCTCTCATCACATGGCTGCATGTTCATTTCAAGTTGCAATACGAATTGGTTGCAGTAGCCGTATCTGCCATAAGATATGGCAATAATAATGAATGTAGCTTTGGAACTTAATTCTTTTTCTGTTTTCTATCTCTGTATGACAAAGGGAAGGTGCTGGTAGGAATCCCAAAATACACTTTTGCTCTTGGGTTTGTTGGTCCTTCAGGGGAACACTGGGGCATGTGATTGCAAGCATGGTCATTTTCACGGTTGTTTGACAATTGTCAAGAAGCACATATAGAAAAGGGGTGCTACTTTTTAATGGATTAAATTAAATGGAATAAGGGTAGCATGGATAGAATGTTGCTAATGTATTTATGTATTTAATGTATTAATGTATTTATTTTGTACCATTGTAGCAAAGACCACTCGTCCACCTACCTCAATAAAAGTTACTGCCTCTACCAAGGGCTTAGAAAGAGCTAAGAAACTATAATGTACTTAACTGATTGTGTAATTCTATTCCCTAGAGGGGAAAAAAGAGTTTCTCAACACAGTTGGTGATGAGCTTCTTCCCTAGAGCATAAAACATTAATCTATGTTTCTAAAGCCTCTTAGCTGAATATTAGTTAGTGGCCTGTGAACCTGAAAAGGTTTGGAGCTGGTTGAATTGTTAGGGGGTTATTGGTTCTATGAATTTAGCGCTTCCTTTCAGTCACTGAGACCCGTCTTTGCGTACTGAATGCTGATCAAAATTACAACTATTTTGACCACGTCTTGCTAATCCTGAGCAAATTGTTTGCTTCAAATTTTATCATTCCTTTTTCTTTTTTTTTTTTCTTTTTTTTTTTTTCCTTGTTAATTTTCTGTAAGAGAAAAACACAACTTACAAGCAGTATTTCACTTAACCATCATCTTAGGAAAGTGCAGTGGTGTTTCATCTTGCCAGCATCTTGGCAAGTGTATAGAAAGGCTTATATGACACAAAAGGTATGCTTTTAGAAGGAGAAAATTGGGTGTGGGCCATAAATCCTTGGGCAGTCAGCAAATTGGTGTCACCAGTGTTATTTAAAAAGAGATGAAAATACTGTTAGTCTATGCCACATTATACTGCATTAAGTTTTAGAGGCTTGCAGTGCATACTTGAATAAGCCAGTAAAAAAACTGTTTTTTCTGTTGATAAATAATGCAGTTTTTGAGTTGACGTTTTTGTCCTGCTCTAGTTCAGAAACACTGAATGCTGACAAATTAGGATCAAATATATGATAATGTGTGTTGTTGTGCCCTGTGCTATTGCAATACTTTTCTGCTTTGTATTGATGATGAGCTAAAGCTTGAACTAATTCCAGGGGGGAGCGGGGGAGAGAGGAATGTATAGAAATTTTACCCTAGCTTAGAGTAGCTGTTGCAGGTTTTTCAATTCTTCTACAGAAAGGGGGGGCAATGTGTGTGGGTGGTGTAGTCAGCCATTTAACGTCATCTGAAAAATGTGTCTACCTAATCCCCTGCTACTTCAGGAACCTAATACCATGGTGATGTCCACTCAGTCTGTGACAATTTATTATTGCTGCTGCTAGCTTTTTACTGTGCAGTCTTAACTGTTATTGTTTGTTGAGTATTGGATGCAGCATTTGAGGATACAGTCCGGTGTCCCTAAGTTATATTTAATATCTTTTTAATATTAATACCCTTCATCAAAGTCACAATTTTATTTTAAATAATGATTTTTTCATTTTATTTTTTTTTAGCCATTGGTCATTTTATCACATTTCTGTACTCAATATGACAGCTTAGAAACTTTTTTATTTTCTAATAATGAAAACTGAGGGTCTCAAGTTATTGCTAGCATCTGAAAATGATAGCTTTAGCCAGAACCAAGAATAATGAGACTTTCAGTTTGGTCACAAGAGATGGTAAAACTATTTGTTGTAACATTTCCATTTTTTTTTTCCCAGGTAAGAAATACTAGAAAAAATATTCTGATGGGTTTTGACTGTCCGCTCTGTTCCCAGAAGGACAAAAACTTTCATATTAACTTAGATGGAAAGGTTTGGGCTTGTTTTCTCTGATAAATTTCATACATTTCAATACCCTAGGTCTAAATAATTTCAAACTTCAGAGATATGTGGAATATAAACCAAGCTCTGTATCAGTGATAGCATCTAAGACAAATAGATTCATACCTTTGTTCTATACCATGTCTTGTCAACTTGGTAATGCATTCACATTAGCTGATTCTACAAGATATACAGCTCTTTGTGCCCACATATCTAATATAAAAATCAAATCCTTTATCTTCTCCCATCACTTGCTAGGTTACTCTCTTCCTCCAAGTCGTTCTTTTAAAGAGAATTATGATAACTTAGTGCTTTTTCTAATTGCAGAATGCAAGGAAGAATCTATGTAATTAAGATTTTAATTAATTTTATGGCCCTAACTTTCTTATTTTGCCAATAATATCAAAGTGAAGGGATAAATTTACAGTAGAATGATAATAGTAAGTTTGATAACTGTAGTATCACAGTAAGTCAGATGGATTGAAACTAGCCCTGAGGAGAAGGACCTGGAGTTGTTGGTGGATGACATGCTCAACATGAGCCAGCAATGTGCGTTGGCAGCCAGAAAGCCACCCATACCCTGGGCTTCACCAGCAGCAGTGTGCCCAGCAGGGCAGGGAGGGGATTCTCTCCCTCTGCTCCGCTCTCGTGAGACCCCACCTGGAGCCTGCGTTCAGCTCTGGGCCCAGCACAAGAGGCAGGGACCTGCTGGAGCAGGTCCAGAGAAGGCCACAAGGATGATCAGGGGGCTGGAGCTCCTCTGCTGTGAAGAGAGGCTGAGGGAGCTGGGGCTGTTCAGCCTGGAGAAGAGAAGTCCCCAGGGAGGCCTCTTGGTGGCCTTCCAGTGCCTAAAGGGGGCCTCCAGGAAAGCCGGGGAGGGACACTTTGACAGGGGGTACAGAGATAGGGCAAGGGGTACTGGCTTTAAACTAAAAAAAGGTAGATTCAGATTAGATATGAGGAAGAAATTATTTGTTGTAAAGGGTGGTGAGGCCCTGGCCCAGGCTGCCTAGAGGAGCTGTGATTGCCCCATCCCTGGCAATGCCCAAACCCAGTCTTGATGGGGCTTTGGGTAGCCTCAGCTGGTGGGAGTGGTCCTTGCCCATGGCAGGGGATGGAACTGGATGGTCTTTAAGGTCTCTTCCAACCCAAACTATTCTCTGGTTCTATGGTAAACGGTAAAGACAATTTAGTCTAAAGCATTACCAATCAAGAAGATACCCTGAAAGATCAATGGATTTATTTGTGCTTCTTTGTCTGGCTGGAAAAGGTTGGTTGAAGGTGGATATTTGACAGACTTAACTTGTATTTATTTTCACATTACTAAAAATAAAAACACATCATTCAACTGCTATCTTAAAGTAAGATATTACAGGCACATTTAAATGCTGAACAAGAGTTGGTTCCTTCAAGGTACCAAGGGGGTGTGAGGGTGTCCCCCCATGAGAATTTTATAAAGGGTAGCAACAATGAAGTCTTCCTGAATTACTGGTCTCTTGCACTCAGCAAGGATGCCAGAGGCAGGCAGCCACAGTATATGTGCCAATAACTAGCCCAGCATCACAACACGTAGAAGAGGAAGGACTTAGCACCTCCCTTTCAAAATCCCCATCAGCTAAAGAGCACAACAGAAGCCAGTGTAGTAAGGTACTGAAAAATACAGATTCAGAACACACAGTAACGGTGGGGCTCAGAAGGGCTGCCAAGGTAATTTGACAGCTGCTAGAGGAACTGTGCTCTCTGCACTGATTAAACAGGTTGAGTTGCTGGCCTGGGGCTCGGGCTGTGCTTGGGGATGAGATCGGAGTGAGGCTTCTGAGAACAATAAATCTCAGATACATAGAAAGAGCAGGGAACAGAAGATGTTGCTGCAGCAAAGCAAGGAGTGAAATTAGGCCAGTGTTTGAAACAATGAAGTTCAGAGACTGGGGAGGCCCATGGCTCTTGTCTCAGCCTAGAGTGACATTCAGTGATAAAGAAGGAGAAAGCCAAGTTACAGAGGAACAGTGTGTCTGAGAAGTGGCTGTATGCAAGTAGTAAAAGCGCTGCCTGTGTGTTTCTTCACCAAGAGCACTGGGGTGTCCTGTGGGCTCTAGCCTCGGCCTACAGTTAGGCCTATTAAAAGGCCTAAAGGAGAGGAGATATTTCAAATAGTCATGAATGGATTACACCTGCATGTGCTCTGTACAGTCAGCCTGGGAGGTAACAGCATCCCACGATGCTATTCTCAGAGTCAGGCTTCTGAAAAGGAGCAGTATAAGCCCCTTGGGAGGCATTACAGTTGTTACCTGTGTAGGCCTGTGTCTCTGTCATGGCATTTATCATGGCCTGTGCTTAGGGTTCAAAGAAGGAGAAATGTGATATGGTGAGGCTGACTTTGCCAAAGTCAGATGAGGGCTGTTTCTACATACATTTTCCTTGCAGTCCTCAGCCTTAGAGATGCCATCCTGTGCCGCTGGTCTCAGCTCGCAGTTAGGGTTAGAGTTCCAAGGAGAATACACAGGACACCAATAGCAGGCATGGGGCTGAGGAGAGACTGCAAATGTCCGCTGAGGCCTGCTACTGGAGTTATCCCCTGAGCAATCAGGATCCCACAGCGTCAGCCTCTGCCTAGTTAGTATGTTTGGCAACTTTGGTGAATCTTATATTGAGTACTGAGGACTGGGAGTCCAGCCCCACCAGAAACACAGCCCCCTCTGGGTTTCTGATTCACATTACTCCTGCATGCTCTGATACACGATGGCAGTGTCCCGCTCGGTACTGAACTGGTAGTATGGACTAGAAGCTGCAGTATGCACTGGCAAAGGATCTGTGCTGCAGTTGCACGTAGCCCTCAGTGTGGGGAGTGCTGCCCCAGCCCAAGAGTGTTAGAGCTGCCACTGTGCTAATCTGTCCTGTGATTTGCTGAGGTAAATGCTGTTTGTAATCTACTTTCGTTATTGATGTTTTTGTGAATTTTCTGAAACATCACCTGGTGTTTTTTTCGGTGTTCATATTGATGATATGGCTTTTTTTGTTTGTTTTGACAGTTTTTCTTGTTAATCTCTTTTTAATAAAAAAAAATAAAAAAGGAAAAAAAAAAAAAAAAAGAAAAAAGAAAAGAAAAGACAAGCTTTTAGTTTCCATGTGCCCTAAAGCATAGAACTGCAAGTCATATGTCTCTGCACCTGTCAAGGATATACAAAGATCCAAAACGCAGCACAAATATTATTGAGGAATGTAAAAGGGGTGGGATCCATTCCCTTAGTTAAATAGCTCTTTCTGACATATAGGCTTAGTGATGTTTTATTTGGGGTTGGAAGGGTTCTCAGAATGAATTTTTGTTAACACTGGCAAGAAGCACTAGGACTTTGAGGATAAAGTAAATTATTTCTTGTGTTAAATCATTCATTATATTGTTAATAAGTAACTACAGGAAAAATACTGGAATATGCAATGCTGGGGGAAGAGTGGGACAATGCTAGCTAGCATATTAGAGACAGGAATCAAAAAAAAAATAAAAACATAAAAAAACAACCTTACTATCCACTTTTTGATTCAGAAATGCAAAGTGGGCTGAGCTCTGCTTCTGTACTAATTCATGGCAAATCATTTGCCTAGTTCTGACACTAACAAGGGTCTTTCATATTTGCAGGCTCCCAAACCTCCCATGGTAGTTCATGCATTTCAGCATGATGGCTGATCAGGCCTGCACTCTGACACATCCTCCACTGATCATTTATCACAGTCATGTATGATTTATTTGCTTCCGACTCTTTGTGAGGCAGCAGGATGCCTTCAGGATAATGTGGCTACTCAGTTTAGTTGTGCTGTAAATTAATACATTTGTTTTACTTCACATTCACGGAGTATGCTTGCTTGAATTTCCTTTTGACTGAAAATATAGAAGAAATTACTATTGAACTTTGACATGCTGATTTGGACCAAATCAGTTTTGGGTGTAACTCTGACTCTGGAGGAATTTAGACTTATGTTCCTCTTGAAAAATTGGTGCTTTTTGTACTTTTTTCCCTGTTCCACTACTTTGTCATATGGTGCCATTGCAGCTGTTCAGGTCAGTAAAGTACAGAAATAGTTTTGTCTCAACATGTTATTGTATGCAAATCAGTTTGGGGGCATTTGGGATAAAAACATACAGAGGAGCTGGAGGCAAATTTCTCATAGTACTATTCTAAACTGGAGTTAGCATCATGAATCCTATAATGTTTCCTTTGCAAACTCTAGTAAAAGGGAGCATGATGAACCCAGGGATTGGAAGGTCTGTTCCACAAGGCATGTTATACCAGGGCTTTTGCACTGTAGAGCTCTAAATTACTGCCAATATGCACGATATCAATGCTGTTTAGTTGTTTGTGTTTTTTCAACTCCTATGGAGATTTACAAAGATGTGTATTTTTTTTTTTTTTTAAGTTTAGAAATGTATTGGCTAATTCCGGTAGATATTTTTTTTCTATCTGTCTTGTTAACATAATAGGACATTTAAAACCCATTGGAATTTGGCAGTGCGATGAGGCTACTTTGCTTTAACTCTCCTTTGACTGTGCATGTGTGCATATTCCTCTAGGCATCTGTCATAAAACCCTCATGTTATTACAAAGCTTTCGATTCTGCTGAGACTCCAGGCAAAGCATTACAGGAAGTATCTTTACTGGCACCCACTTCTTTGAAGTTAAAACTCTGCCACTCCAGCATTAGGAAAACAGTGTCAAAATGTATGAAAAGTCTCTTGTTCTTCATCACGCAGTCCATGCTTTATTTGTAATAGGTATGACTTAGTTCATTTTTCTTACAAAGAGTAGCACAGATCAGCAAATGGCAGTGCTGCAAATGGCAGATTACCGATTATGGGCATGTATGTGCTGTAACCTTTCAGAGTGAAAAAACAAATTTATTTATATATCTTTTGTAATTCTCCCCATTTGCGTGATCACTGCCCTTGCTGTGCTGTGTTATAGCTTCTTATTAGCTCTCCCCTTTGTAATGGAATATTTTATGTTGGGTACTCAAATATCTATAAAGACACTAGTAAAAAAAAAATAAAAAATCTACATTTACAACTTTACACCAAAAGGGCTGCCAGGATGTTTGTAATCTCCCTGTATTGGTATTGGACATAGATTTTTACTGGTAGTGAGCTGTAACCAGGATGTTTCAGCAAATGCATGTATTCCATCACCAGTAAGGGAGTGGAGTATTTCCACCAGGCCTGATCAGTGGCCTTCCTTGATAACCTTGGTCCTAAACCTCCTGAAAGCTGGGGAGCTCTACGAATAAATGTGGCAAGAATTTCAGAATGGCGAAGTAGCTAGTGTCAGCAAATAATGCTTTGTCTTTATGAATTTTTCTTTTCCTCCTGCAAAATCACCTTGCCTTTCATAAGAGAAAATTGAGGCCTACATACTTTGAGCATCAGTCTTGGCCATGGCTCCCATTCTAGCAATCTGTTCTTTTTCTCTTGGCAGACTCCAGGCCCTTCTATGACTCACTATTTGGGGTATTTTTCCCCCTTTGTGTGACAGAAGTATATTACTGAGCTTTAATTACTCTTGTGATTAAGCAGAGTTAAGATTTATCTGTGGGCTTGGGAGGTATTGAATTACTTTTTCAAGTTCAGAAGATGTGATCCTGGCCTGCTGCTGCAACTATGGTATCACCTGCATAGGAATCAGTGCGTGAGTTTTTTCCAAACTTTGGCATAAAGTTCACGACTCACTGAATGCATGGTTATCTATCTGCATTACTGCTCATTTAGGCTAAGTTCCTTATGTGAACTGTTATTTCTAGCTTTATCAGCTCCTCATGCCCTGTTTTCATGGAATTTTGGTCAAGATCATAGTACCTAAAGATTGGGTTAAAGAGTCTGAATAAGCAGTCTGCAGTTAAAAGTGTTGTCACACTTCTGATTAATTGCTTTAGTATTAATTGGTTTTGAAAATCACGTTGTGTGTTTAGTAAACAAAGTTTAGGAGTCATATTTTTGGATTCTGGTATCTGCCTCTCTTTTTAACATAAGCTATTCCATTCATCCTTTTAGCTAACTATTTGGTGTCCTAAGACACATTTGGATTATTCAGAGCCCTGTCTGACTAAAAATTTCGTAGTGTCATAATTTCACTTTATTGGTTCAGTATTGGAAAAGTCAAGTGAAGTCTGGTGCTTCAGATTCTTTCCTTTAAAACTAAAATATTAAGCGTCTGACAGTATGTAAAAATGTTGCATTTGTAAAGACGTGCTCTGATTTAACTCAGAGCAATTACAATAAATTATCACTGGCATAAGTCTAAAATGCTAAAGAACTTATTAGAAAATGTGTTCCGATTAAATCAAGGAAGAGAAAACAATTTTAACTGTATCAATATTTATTGTGAAGTTATTTCTTTAAAAGGGAATAAAAAGGGTGAGGGAAAAAAAAAATTTAAAAAGTAACTGGTTACTGCAGAAAAGCAACGTAAAATAGTTCATTTACTCCGGAAAGAGACTGAATCACAACTATATTAGATGTTAGGCCTTTCAGTGCTTTAGTGGAGGATGTTTGGGTACTAGAGCAATAAATGTGGGATAAATAAATAAAAACTATGAAATTACAGACACCCAGAAACTGGAACTTTCCAGAGCTCTACAGAATATTAAACA
Source organism: Aythya marila (assembly GCF_965140915.1). Classification (NCBI taxonomy): domain Eukaryota; kingdom Metazoa; phylum Chordata; class Aves; order Anseriformes; family Anatidae; genus Aythya; species Aythya marila. The sequence goes on from NC_139056.1 coordinate 3,801,473, forward strand.
ACCCAACATGCAAGTGGCTAAAATGAGGCCCTGATAGCAAAGGGTTCCCAAGGTAGCACAGGAAGCCTTGCACTGACTGGGACTCTGCTCCGGCACTGCAGCTAAAGGGTGGTTTTTTTTCAATCTGCTCAGGTCTGCGCCTTAATCCAGGTCTTGTTTTAATCAGCCATTACTTCTACAGTAATCAACCTCAGTAGAATTGGTAATTATTTATCATTTGAGGACTTCTCCCCTCAAGGCTCTGTCTATTTGATTTATGTACCTGGCGCCTCCTTTAGCAGCTGCCATCCTGGTATGTATTTATTTGTAACTAGAGAGGAAGGAAAGTGTACTAAGTTCAAAGCCTTTAAGCAATCTGAACATTTCCTTTTATTGCTATGCAGTGTTCTCCTGGTGTGGAAATTTAGCAAGGCAAACTTGGAGTCCAAGAATACCTTACTTTTCTGAACAGGAAAAATTATGTTCTGTATGTTGAAATAGGAGCATACCTAGTTAAAAACTTGTTCATTAACAGCTAAGTTTAATGTGCAAGTTTTTAAGGGAAGATTCATGTAGCTTATTTTGAATCTTCCATTCTTAAAGGCAATTGTGAATGGTGTAAATGTAGTAAATCATCAATAATAAGCATGTAAACCTGAACAGGGACTAGCAAATTCATCCTTAAATATCTTATACCATTATATATTCAAGCATCTGTTGGTAGCTGTACTTGTAACCATGACCTGTTTTCCCACAGTACAGATGCACTCACATTTCAAGTGCTCTGCAAATCTACTTATGTTCATATTGCTGAAAGACTTTTGAGCTGAAATCCTGGTGGGTGGAGGCCACAGCAACAAATGGTATTGATTTTATTGAGACAACTAGATAGGTGCTCTTTTCTGTTCTCTGTGAATTGGATAAATACAGGTTCCTTTCCAGAAATGTGGTAGTTCTTCCTCAAAGTAGTATCTTAGTAATGCAAGGGGCTCAGGACATCCAGACAAAAAATGTTTCCCTTAATACCTCCTCTAGGGTTGCTTTGTCCCATTCATGTTCAAGGATGGTCTGGGTGAATTTCTGTCTCCCAGCCCCATTCTGTCAGCGCACAGGTTGCCTGCTTGAGATGGCCCTTCCAGGTTGCATTGCTCATCAGCTTTTCTTGGGTGGAGAGCTTTGGGGAACTGTGGAACAGGACTGATGTGCAGAGGTCCTTTCTTCTGTAAATCACTCCGTTTCCCTTGTCTGCATTGAAGAATTTGCTTGAATATAATTCATATTTCTTCTGAGGTGTGTCTGAGGCTGGACAAAGCTTTACTTTTTATCTTTTTATTTTGTATCCTTTTATGCATATAATTAGGATTTGAAACCTCAGTAGATTATAATTTTTAAAGTTTACTGTACTGTGTCCTCTTGCCTTTCCTGTTTAATGGTCCCTTTCCAGCAAAATACTTAAATATGCATTTAACTCAAATTTTCTAAGTTCAGAAATTCACTTAACAAGCACACTGGGTGAAATCAGGCCCCCACTGAAGCTTGATGGCTCTGACTTCAGTGGCTGAGCTTCCTAACTCCGTTTATTTTAATGGGATGTGAGTGTGTGTGTGTCAAAATTTGACAAAAGATTTTAAAGTAAATACTATATGAAGATATAATAGCACTATAAGTTGTACATACAAAGGAAGTGATGTGCTAGCAGTTATCCTGTAAAATGCTATGAGAAAGAGAAAGCTATGACTGCTATTTGTTTGCAAATTAAGTTTATAATCTTCATGAAGTTTGAAAAAAAAATGGGGGGGATATCTAATCGGAAGAATGCTCCTTTTTTTTTTTAAAAAAAAAAAAAAAAGAAAGAAAAGAAAGAAAAAAAGAAAATCTTTTACAACTTCATTGGAAGATATCTTGGCATTTAATCCTTATAGTAAATTGTTTGCTAAAACAAGGGAGCAGTCTATTCACAGCATCACAGCATGGCTGAGGCCGGAGGCACCCTGGGCCCGTCTGTTCCCCCTGCTCCAGCAGGGCCACCCTGAGCAGGGGGCCCAGGCCCATGTCCAGGCGGCTTTGGGAGACCTCCAATTTGTAGACATCAGTGAGATCCCCCTGAGCCTCCTCTTCTCCAGGCCAAGCAGGCCCAGCTCTTGCAGCTTCTCCTCACAGGACAGAGGCTCCTGCCCCTTCCTCATCCTTCTGGCCTTATGTTGGACTCTGTCCTGTATGTCCGTGCCTCTGTTATGCTGATGAACTTCAGTGGTTTTCCTGGGATAGAGTTAATTTTCGTCACAGTAGCTTCTATGCTGCTATGTTTTGGATTTGGGATGACGACACTGTTGATAACATAACAAGGTTTTAGTTGTTGCTGAACAGTGCTCACAGGGCAGCAAGGACTTCTGTTTGTTGCACTGCCCTTCTAGTGAGGAGCCTGGGGGTGCACAAGAAACAGGGAGGGGGCACAGGTGGGGCAGCTGAGGCCAACTGACTGAAGGGATATCAGAGAACCATAGGTCCCAGGACAGACCCCTGAGGGACACCACTTGTCACCAGCCTCCACTTGGGCATAGAGCCACTGACCACCACTCTCTGGGTGCAACCTTCAATTTGAGATATGATTTAGTAGCTTAGTGGGTAGTATTGGTGATAGGAGGACAGTTGGACTAGATGATCTTGTAGGTCCCTTCCAACCTTGTGTTTCTATGACTGACCCCTGGGGACACCACTGCTTTCTGGCCTCCAGCCAGACTGTGTGCCACCACCTTCTGGCTGTGGCCATTCAGCTGGTTTTCAATCCACCTCTCTTCACACAAGAGTTTTAATTAACTTTTACCTAATTACAAAAGTACAGTCAAATTCAGGATACTCCATTTCTCTCTCTCATGGAAGCTTTTTTCCTGGAAATATTTTGAGAGCTCAGCATTTATTTATATCACTAGAGATCTCAAGTCAAAATCATGTCTTTTGTAATCAGTGTAATAAAGCAAAGCCAACTACAATGTTAAAGATGGTTTTCTTTTATCCTTTAGATGAGGTTTAAAAGCTTTGCATTCTCTCTTTCCACCATGCTAGCCCTTAAATCTTTTATCACTTCAGTGCCGGTGGCTCAGTATTGCGAATTTTGTATCCTGCAGCTCTGACTCCATAACAAAATGAACAGAACACACTGCTCTCTAACACTGACAAATACATGTGCTCTGTACTGTGTGGCCAGTGATTCAAATGACCCTGTTTGGACATCCCTAATATTCTTCAAAGATGAGAGCTGTGTTTCACTCTCAGTCTGTGGGAATGATTATTGTGCTTAATTCATGAAAGGGGAAGGTCTCCTCTTCCTACCTGCTGCCCCCCCCCCCCCCCCTCCCCGCCCAAAAGGGGAAAAAAAAAAATACCCACAACTGTCAGATGAGAAGAAATGCATACAGGATCAAGGCATATCTTTAGTGCTGAAGAGAGTAGCTTTGGTTATTTTTTGGCCTGTGTGCAGAAGGCTAGGGCTTGAAAGACGTAGCCAAATCCATACTGGGTCATGACCTGATCTCTGGTGCTTAGTTTGGGTTTGGAGTCCAGATTCACCACCCAAAGGCAGGGCCATTGCATCAGCCATCGCTTACCTCCAGGGCTGGGAGCCCTGCAGCAGACAGCAGGGCTGAGACTGCTGGGGCTGCAACAGTGAAGAGGAGCTGCTGCTGAGGGCAGCTGCCCCGCAGAGCTAAAGCTGCTCCGCAGCAGCTGAAATGAGTTGTCCTTTGCCACTCAAATGTGGATATGCCTGAAATTTGTCTTTGACCGGGAGGCACAAGCATGGTGGGGAAGAGGCTGGGCATGTGGTAGCTGGCTCCCTACTTTGTAAGCCATTCTCAGTCATGTTACCCTGCTGCGTGGTAGTTCCTTCTACATGGAGATGTGTTAGTGTGATAAGTTTGCTGCTTCCAGTGATCAAACAGATGGAACATTTTTATGAATCTGTCTTAGAAGAGGGTTTCTTATAACTAAAAAAAAAAAAAAAAAAAAAAAAAAAAAAAAAAAATGTGTTTTAGACTCAAGGTAAAATTTCTCTATTTTGATGTGCTTACAGTACTAAATAGATTATATAGAATTTTTTAGTCACTTACATTGGTCTATCTTTAGTCTTCCTCTAACAGTGTGTGTTCACATGAAAATATTGTGCTAGTACTTACCTGATGAAGATGACAAGGAACCATCGGCTACACAAGTGGTATTATTTTCTGTATGAAGATAGTGCTTTAACGTTGATAGACAAATATACGGGTTAACCTGTGTTTATAGTAGATACTATAAGCATTACACTTATTTTCAGGGCGAAAGAAAAGAAAGAAATGAACTGACTCTCAGAATACACTTGGAATTTGGGCACTTTTATGTTTCCAGTCTGTGATTAATTCTCTGGATGATGCAGCAGTACTTTCTCCTAATAAATTCCTATTAAACTGTCAGAACATTCAACTGTTCAGTCTTCGTCTCCTGATTTTGCTAGTCATATTGCAATGGCATATCTAAAGAGCTGCAAACATTTCTCATGTTAATTAGAAGACTGGGAATTCTTTGATATTTACTGTTTCCATCGTCAAAGGTGATTGTAGTTTTCAAAGAACTGGGTCATTTGCTCATGTTATGATTTCTACAGAGAAATCCACCAAACATATTCTATCAGTTCAGCTTCCCACGGACTAGGGAAAAAAAAAAAAAAAAAAAAAAAAAAGCTTTTATTCTTATTTATTGCCTTAATCTGCAACAGATACCTATTCTTCTTTTGCTAAACTCAATATGGTGAAATGGACTTTGTTACTGCAAAGCAAGACACAGCTACTACTGAGGACTGCAAAGTGACCAGTGATGTAATTCAGGAAAGAGGCTGGGCGGTAAAGTCAAGCAGCAGATGATGCTGTTGTCTGAGCTGGGTAGCTGTGTACTTGGGTAGGTTGCCCAGCGTGCCAGCACGTGACATGTTGCTCACAGAGATTTGTTTTGTTTTCTTCTCCTCCCCCAGCAAGGCAGCCTCAGTTCAGGATCTGTGAGTTCAATTCCATAGCATTTGAAAATGACAGTGATCTCCGCTTGCTGTCCTGCTTCTTAGAAAGTGTCAGGGGACATGGAAAGTGTCCATGCACTTTCTTACATCCCTTGCCTCCCTACTTGCTTTCCAAAATGCTACCAAAAGCTGATGGAGACTTTCAGGGTCATCAGTAAACAGACAACAGTTATAAAAGCTTGTTGAGATGTGTCATTGTCTAGGGCTGATGGTTTTCAGTGGAGAACTTTGGAGAATATCCACTTGGGGGTGGATGCTGTGGTGTGAAACTGTGGAAAGAGGGATTAAAAGGCATCCCGCTTTTCCAAGTGTGATCCTGCCCAAAGAAATGGGCCAGCGCAGACAATCTGGCAGCTGAATAATTCTGTGTTTGCTCCACTGTTTGCGGAGACAGAAGTATGCCTATGCCCTTCTTGTGCCCTAATTTGTGTAGGGAACAGGTCGGTTGCAACCCTGTGCAGAGTGTTTGCTGAGGTGGAGAATATCTTGTTGATCTTTCTAACCGCAGCATGACCTACCAGCAGGCTCCCACGTAGAATTCTGCTAGTGTGCAAATAAACCTTGGTTCTAATTGCAGGAAGTGATCGTGCCCTGGAGGGGAATATCTTCTCCTTTATACTGATTGACATCGAAGTCCATTAGGTCACAGGCACGAAGCATGACCTTGAGAAGCAGCATAAAACTCCATCTATTTATGTAGAGCAAGGTGAGATTTCAAAGATTTAGTAAAAGCTGTGCTCCAGGTAACCATGGCTTGCTTGAATAAGTAAGATCAGCTAAGTTATTTTGGTTATACATTGGTCTGAAAGTCCTAAAACTAGGTGTCGTTAATATGTGTATGAATGTATAGCAGAAATTTGGCAAGCTCGTCTTGTGAATGAGAGTTAAGAACAAAGTTTACTGAGAATGCCACCTTTTAGGTGTGGAATTAAATGTTTCAGCTACAGCTGCAGCAGAACTGCTTACCAAACCAACCTTGCAAGGTAGTAAATTACTGCTTAGAACCTTTTACAAATTCATATTTATGTTATAGCAAAGAAGTTTACCTTGGGAACAGTATATTTAAACTGTTCCCCAAGAAATTGCTTTTATGGATTTCCATGTGGTAAAATGTATGCTTCACAGATAACATCTTGTTTGTGTCAGACAGTGCTGTGTAAATAATTGTAGGTAATGATATTCAAGTAAAACATAAATTCCTGATATTAAAGGACTTAGTAATAGTTTGTGTGTTTTGGTGAAGAGATTTGACATAGAGATAAAGAAGATATTTAGAAGTAGAAAATATTACATGACAAGACCTTGCTTAAGAGTAGGAGTTGGGCAAACTCCTGAAGTAATGTTCAGCACTCTTAGAAAAGGTATCAGTTGACATCTGGGTAGCAAGGATGTTTGGAACATTTTTGGAATACTTTAAACATTTAAAATAAAGTTTGTGGACTAATGTTGGCACCGATAATCTTTGCTGCAGCTATGTTAATGTGGTAGCTCTGCACACGCAGGCTTTACATCCTGACTGTATAGGATCTTTGGGACCTATTGATCTTTTTCAAACTAACTGTTACCTATGGTAATAGCAGAGAGTCATTAACTAAGAAGTTCAGATAGGCATAACAATAAGGCTGATGTGACTAATACTGTCCAGAATTAAAGCTTCCTCATTAATGAAAGTATGGACAAGAGTGAATGCATTAGATGTGTTCAGTGAGCTAGCCACAGTCAGTAAATGTCAATATGATTATTGCTTTTACGTTTTTGTACATCAGAAGCAGTTAAAAGAACTACAAATACAACAGTGAAAGTAGGAAGACAAGCAGGACATGTTTCTTCCTATTTGGTGGTCATCATAGTATCCTTGTGAGACTGTTTCATCAAAAGCACCAAAGTTTAACTGCTTAATTACTTCCCTGATAATTCACAGAGGAGTTGTGCTCTGGGAAATCTTCCAGTAGGGTCATATGCATCATGTTGCACCATGAAGATTGCATTGGTCATAGTTATTAATCTTCTGTAAAATCCTGAGAGAGTTTCCTATCAGAAGCAATAAAGTTAGTTCAGCTTATTGATACTCTATCATCTCTGGGTTCTTCTTATCTCTGTAACATATCTCTGAAAAGACAGAACTGTTCAGCAGTCATGGATTGTGGCTGAAGTCAGACGGGAAGCTACAGACCAGAATTTTGTTAGACGTGGTCTTTCCAGTCTGAGGAAGCTTTTATTTAGGAGTTACATTGAAAGTTTGCATTAGATATCTTATTTCCTTGCAAGGCTGCATATCCTCATGCTTTGCTATGGTTACCTCATCTTTATGAAATCAATCTGTTATTCAGTAAAATTGCTGTAAAGCAAGGTGACACCACAAAAAAAAAAAAAAAAAAAAAAAAAAAAAAAAAAAAACTCTACCAGGAAAAACATTTTAAAGCAAACTGAATGGAAAAAAATCTGGATACAGCGCCAAATATTGTGACTCTTGCTTTGAGCACTTTGAAAGTGTAACCCATTTTTTAGGCAACAGTGTGTTGTTTGTGTTCTTGAATGCGGTAAAAGTCTACAGTAATTAAGAATTCTGTGTCTGGTCTTAATTTTTTCCATAAATTCTGTGGTTTTAAAGAACAATGATAAGAGATTACAAAGTCTCGGTGGTGCCTGTAAGGTTTGTTTATGTAAGGAAATTGTATCTGAATTTTGGGAAAAAATGTCTTCATTGTGTAGCAAAGCTGTTATCCTTCAGTATGAGACTTCACTGTCTCAGAAGAGTTTAAATTACCGGTTTTAATTGTAATTTTACTAGATATTTGGTGATGTACCTTGACTCTCGTTTTAGCCATGGTAGAACACATTCACTGAAAGCAGGAAACTCTCAGTATTTTTGCAGCAAACAGATATGTTTTCACGTATTCTGATAAAATGATCAAAAGTAACTTTTATTACAACAATCCTTTGCCTTCCCCCCCTCCTTTTTTTTTTTTGCTTGTTTAATGCCAGAGAATTTTGCATCGTACTTATGTGGGGTTCAATTGCAACTGTTTATGTCCATGTAAGATACAAACACAAGGCACACTGTTGGAAGTATATTGTACAGAAGTAATGTTTTATTCAGTAAAATTGCAGCTTGTTCAACTCACCTGAGTTGTTTGGAGGCTTGGGTTGTTTGGAGGCTGCTGAATCATTCATTACACCATGAAAGTGGAAATCTTTGAATATATACTTTTCCTGAACAGTTCCTGTTAACGTCATTTTAAAAAATGGTTTGTGATGCTTAAAAAAATAATCAAGAGACTTCTCGGCTTCCAGAGGCCACAGCAGATACGTTTCAGATGGACCTTTGTTTTCCCCTGGATCCTAACTTGAAACATAAATCTGCATGCGCAGGATGTTTCATGCTATATCTGCCTTTACCCAAGGACTGATATATGTGGTTTAGGATGTAAAGGTCACTATAACTGCTGACGAGAATAGCAACCTTTTTGTATTATATGCTGTATCTGTTGTTTAGATAACTCAAAACTAACATCTGTAAAATATTCCTTAAATTTGGTAAAGGTATTCCTGATCTTTGCATAGACATAGGAGAGTTCAGGATAAAACACACATAACAAAACCAAGGGGTTGAACACCAGAAAAGACATGGAAAAACAATTTAAAAAGGAAAAACAATAACTTGGCATAATTTCTCATGTATTTTATGCTGAACACTGAATATTGCAACAAATAGGCCGTGCTGCTTCTTTTTACAGTCCACCTATTGCTGGCTTCTGTTAATGTTGTCTTAGAGGGAGAGCTTAGCTGTGGAATGTATAATGAAAGAAGCTTCCAAGGTTCATCCCTATAAAATTTATTTACATATAAATAAAAGCCTTTTCTTGTAGCAATAAGAGCCTAAACCCTCCTGAAATACAATTCCAGTTTTCCCATTCATTTGCTGATGAAACAATGATAAAATCAATTCTTGATAGTCAAATATTTCATTTGTTTTGGATTACTGGAAGCAGCTGGTAAAGCTAAGTTTTCTGTTATTACTCTGGCAGGGTTGTGCATCTAAGTGCAAATCTGTCCAAATTCATGCATTGAAGATGTGATGAGAACTGATACGTAAGGATGTCTGACCCTGAGAAAATTTAAACTACATTGGCTTGATTTTTGGTGGTAGTAACTTGTGCTGCTGTTGTTCAAAAAGTTAGAAAACTGTTCTTACTTCCATAGAATCATAGAATGCCCTGAGTTGGAAGGGATCTGCTAGGATCAAGTCCAACTCCTTACTCCACACAGGGCAACCTAAGAATTAAACCATTTATCTAAGGGCAAACACTCCTTGACCTCCAGCAGGCTCAGGGCCTGGGGAGCTGTGCCACCATCTTAGGTAAAGAACCTTTCCTTAACACCCATCCTGGCCCTCCCTTGTCCTAGCTCCATGCCATCCCCTCAGGTCCTGTTGCTGTTCCCAGAGAGCAGAGCTCAGCGCCTGCCCCTCCGCTTCTCTTGTGAGGGAGCTGCAGGCCACCATGAGGCCTCCCCTCATCCTGCTCTGCTCTGGGCTGAGCAAAGCAGATCCTCCGAAGTCTTACCTCAAGTCCTTTCACCAAATTTGTTGCACTCCCCTGGACATGTTCTAATCTTTGGTTTTAGAAATTTGGAAACAAGATTTCTGAAGTCTCACACAAAAGAACTGACATTTTCTTCTGTTTTTGTTGTGTGGTGTTGTTGTTGTTGTTTTGTGTGTGTGTTTGTTTTTTCCAAGTTAAAGGTGTGTTTCTGTAAAGTAGTTTGCATTAATACTTAAGTGCTTCTGCTTGTGGTCTATGCAAACTGAGGATGGGTAAGTGTAGTGGGTTTATGTGGCAAGGTTTTGGTAGCAGGGGGCCCTAGGGGTGGCTTCCACAAGAAGAATTCAGAAGCTGTAAGGGCCCCGCTGCTGGCCAGAGCTGAGTCAGTAAGCAATCTGTGAGAGCACATTTAAGAAAGGGGAAAAAAAAAACAAACAAAAAAAAAAAAAAAAAAAAAAAAAAAAAACAATACCTGCTGCTCAACATTAGCTGGGAGAGAAAAGCGCAATCTCCCTATCCTTATCTCAAACCTTGAACCCTTTGCATCTCATTTTCTCTCCCTTTCCCTTTGAAGAGAGAGAGTGAGAGAGTGGCTAAGGTGGAGCTCGGCCGCCCACCCGAGTAAAACCACCACACTGAGGGGGAGGGGAGCTTGACCAACACATGAAGTATTCATGATCAAACAACGGGCCCTCTGTTTTCTGTGTATTTCTACATATAAAGTGCCTATCACCATATTGATAAACAGTCTTGGGACCCACTCTGATAGCAGCAGTTGTGAGGCCGGTTAGTACCCTCAGCACTTCTGTCTAGCCACCAGTGGAGAGCTGGGTAGATGTTTACCTGCTCTCGAGGAAGACTTGCAACACTGCCTCCTGTTAGCTCCTCCAAGAGAAGCTGCTGAAGTCTGGACTGGATGAGCAGACAGTAGGGTGCACTGATAACTGAGCCTCTGAGCAGCTGTACCTGGAGGCTGGTGATGTCAGAAGGTCACTCTGATGGTGCCTGAGCTGCCACCGCAGTGGCCTCCTGATGACACCATTGCCCTTGGTGTCCATTGTCCCCAGCCCCATAAAAAGGACAGCCCTGCAACTGGCCACCACTCGCTCCTGGAGCACCAAGGAGACTTGGAGCAGCGCAGGTGCCAGGAAGCTTCAAGGAGGGATCGCCAGCCTTTGGGTGATGTTCTGCTAAGCCTGAAGGATGAGACGAGTGGTGCGTCATGCAAAGAAGAGGAAACACAGCGCAGAAAGGAAGGACCTCCAATGGCAACCCCCTGCCAAATGTCCTAGAATGGAGGAACACCCAGTGGTGGAGGGGAGCACATTAACAAATGGGCATGAAACGATCAGATGTGCCCCAGGAAGAACAACTTCCAGCCAAGGCATGGAGGCCAACCCAACAAGTGGGTGTGGAACATCAAGGTGCCTCCTGCACAAGAGAACACGTGGCCCGCAAGCAGCTACCCACCCAAAGAATGGGGGCAGACCAGCAGGGTACTGGCTCTGGAAGACAACTTCCACAGAAGGCCCGGGGGCCCACCAACTAACTAAATGGGTGCAAACTGTCAAGGGGACGCCTGTGGAAGACAACACACAGTCCCTGAGACAGCCAAGGCACGGCAGCCAGCCAAATCAAAGGGTGTGGACCACCATGGTGCCACCTGTGGGAGACAACGCCCAGCCCACAAAATGCAATTCATCAAAAAAATGGGTGAGGACTATCACAGTGGCACCTGTGCAAGACCACATTCGGCCCACACACAGGGACCCTGAGGAAAAATGGGAGAGGACAGGCAACGTGCCACCCTCAAAGAACAACGGCCAGGCCATGAACAGGGACTGCCTGAAACAGCAGGTGCAGACTGTGCAGGTGCCACCCACAGAGAACAATGGCCTTCCCATGGACGTGGACTCTCCAGAAGATGAGATCCAGCCAAGGCAGGTGAGGCCACCTCCGGAAAGGCTGGCAAGGCCTCACTATGATGCCAGGCCTGGGAGGCATGCGAGGAATCACTGCTCACACCGTTCCTGGAGGCTCTGGCATGACACTGAGCCTCAGGCTGCGCCCAGCTCCTTGCCCATGGCTCAGCACCCCAACAGGAGGCAGACACTAGAGCTGCCAAGATGGGTGTCCCGCAGGTGGAGGAAGTGGAGATGGCATAGTGCAGCCAGCCTGCATTCGTCTCCCAGCCCGCAATAAAGAACAGTAAACTTCAAGTGGTGTCTGAGTCCTCCTTCCCATCCCTCATGAAGTCCTGGAGACTGCACAGGGGGCATCTCTGCTGCACGCCACCCTCTGGGAGAGGAGCAGAGAGAGCCCGGCTGCCTTGGGGCTCTTGCACCAGCCCATCACACAACAGCTGAGGCCCAGGCAGCTGATGAGGGCTTGCTGTGAGAAGAGGCAGCCCCTGGTCTCTTCTCACAGAGCCCACCTCTGCATCCCCCCAGCCTGCTACCTCAACCTTGCCACAGAAACCCAAGAGTGCAGGGAAGCAAACGTCTCTGCCGTCCACAAGCCACGCAAGGAGGAGGACCCGGAGAACCCCAGGCCAGTCACACTCACCTCCTTCCCTGGGAAGGTGCTGGAACCTCTCATCCTGGAAACCATTTCCATGTGCAGGAAGGACAAAGAGATCATTGGGAGTAGGCAGCATGGATTCCCCAAGTGTAGTGGGTTTACGTGGCAAGGTTTTGGTACCAGGGGGCCATAGGGGTGGCTTCTGTGAGAAGAACCTAGAAGCTGCCCCATGCTAGATAAGGGCCCTGCTGCTGACCAGAGCCGAGCCAGTAAGCGAAGTTGTTTGTGCCTCTGTGAGAGCATATTTAAGAAAGGGAGAAAGAAATGCTGCTACACAGCAGCTGGGAGAGAGAGAGGAGTGACAAACAGCCTTGCAGGTGCCAAAGTCTGTGAAGAAGGAGTGGGAGAGGTGCTCCAGGTGCCGGAGAAGTCCCCTGCAGCCTGTGGTGAGGACCATGGTGGAGCAGGGTTCCACACTGCAGCCTATGGAGAAGATCATGGTGTGGAGCAGGTGGACCTGCACTGACAGAGACTGCAGCCTGTGGAGGACCCCCGCAAGAGCAAGCCCCAGGCTGGACCTGTAGGCCGTAGAGAGGAGCCCACGCAGGAGCAGGTGACCTGGCAGGAGCTGCTGCCCATGGGATCACCCATGTTGGAGCATTGTGCTCCTGATGGATGGACCCCGTGGTACAGACCCATATCTAGAGAAGATATCTGGAGAAGCTGCTTGAAGAGCAGCTGCCTGTGGGAAGCCCGTGCAGGATCAGTTTGGGAAGGACGGCACCTGTGGGAGGGACCCCACATGGAGCAGGGGAAGAGAGTGACCAAGAAGGACCAGGGGAGATGAAGTGCTACGGACTGATCTCAACCCCCATTTTCCTATTCCCCTGCGTTATTAAGGGGAGGAGGTGGAAGAGGGTGGATGGGAGGAAGGTATTTTTGGTTTCTTTCATTTGTTTCTCACTTCTCTAGCTTGTTAGTAATAGGCAACAAATCCTACTGTCTCCTTATGCTGAGTCTGTTTTGCCTGTCATGATAATTGTTGAACGATCTCCCTGTCCTTATCAGGACAAAACCTTGAGCCCTCTGCATTGTATTTTCTCCCTTTTCCTTTTGAGGAGGGGGAGTTAGAGAGTGGCTGTGGTGGAGCTTGGCTGCCCACCCAAGTAAAACCACCACAAACAAAAAATACTTGAGAAAGGTATTGATGCTTTAGAAAGGTATTAATTCATAGTGTTGCCAAATATGAAATAACTGCATTTGATGCATTTCATTTTTTTCTGTAATGTGACTGACTTATTTATTCCCCAACCACTTGCCAAACTTTCTTCATCTTCCTTAATAGTGAATTTGCTAATGTGCCTCAAACTTTGGTATTTATGAACTGTCGTGCTGAAAAGTACAAATAAGAAGAGAAAGCTAGAAGTCCATGCCATTGCTGTTCGATTGTTACCATTCTATTTCTGAATGGATCCTCAGAAGAATGCCATGTGGCACATTGTTGCCCAGGAATTTCAAAGAAGAAGCAAATATATTTCTAAGGATGTTAATGCTTTGTTTAATACTGATTCAGAGAGATGCAATAATTGAAATTAGTAGCAGGTATCTATAACATGATGGGTACAGGTTCCTAAGCCCCAGTCCTTAGAGAAAAAATCCATTTCCTAAGAAATTTCCATTTGGGTTTAAGGTATATCTTTAGTCTTAAAATACTATTTTATGATTTAGATGCATGCATATGCTACAGTGGAAAAGAAAATGGTTGTTCTTTAGACAAGGATTGTCTGAATTTCCAATCTCCTGCCTGTTTGAACAACTCTTCTTTACAGAAATCACTACAAAACAGAAAGGGATTTGATGGCTGTAGAAGTGAAACAGTGTGATGCTCAAAAGAATACAAAATTGTAGCTGGTGAAGCAAAAAATATTGGCAAGGTCTGCATGCTTATTGTTTGTGTTTCTGTTGTTTGTTATACCAACTTGCAAGCGGGCCTGTGATTGTGTCAGCCTGAAACAGAGCATGCTTCTAAATATACTGGGGTGGGATGTGCACAGCAGAGGGGACAAGTATGTCTCCTCTTCAGGATTTGTCCTTCAGCATATTTCAGAGAGCAGCCATCAAAACTCTATAACCTTTGTTTTGTTTTGTTTTGTGCTCCTGCAATTTCTGAAGCTCTCTGTCTGTCTGGGGAAATGCTGCACCTCCTTTTGTTGACTAGTGCTGGGCTGATGGAGCTGCGAGGCTGGTTGGCACTATCTGCAGCACGCCTTTCTGTGGGATGCCCCAGGCCCTTACTCGAATGGCTCAAAGATTCCAGCATTGATGTTCTCACAGCCTCTCTTGTCCTGATGTATATAATGTCACTTGTGTAACCCTAAAACGAGTTATTGGGTTCTATGTTGGAATGTGTTTTGAGAATGTGGTTCTATATAATGGGCTGTGTTTTGAGCAAATTTGCCAACAACACCAAACTTGGAGGAGTTGTGGACTCAGATGAGGGTGAAAAGGCCTTGCAGAAAGATCTGGACAGATTGGAGAGCTGGGCGATCACCGACTGCGTGAAGTTTAACAAACATGAGTGCTGGGTCCTGCACCAGGGACAGGGTAACCCTGGCTATACGTACAGACTGGGCGATGAGACGCTGAAGAGCAGGCCCACAGAGAGGGATCTGGGGGTCGTGGCTGACAGCAAGTTGAATATGAGCCAGCAGTGTGCCCTGGCAGCCAGGAGGGCCAACCGTGTCCTGGGGTGCATCAAGCACGGCATCGCTAGTAGGTCAAGGGAGGTGATTGTCCCACTCTACTCTGCGCTGGTGTGGCCTCACCTTGAGTACTGTGTGCAGTTCTGGGCACCACAGTACAAAAAGGATGTAAAACTGTTGGAGAGTGTCCAGAGGAGGGCGATGAAGATGGTGAAGGGCCTAGAGGGGAAGACATACGAGGAGTGGCTGAGGTCACTGGGCCTGTTCAGCCTGGAGAAGAGGAGGCTGAGGGGAGATCTCATCGCAGTCTACAGCTTCCTCACAAGGGGGAGTGGAGCGGCAGGTGACCTATTCTCTGTAATCACCAGTGATAGGACCCACGGGAATGGTGTTAAGCTGAGGCAGGGGAGGTTTAGGCTGGACATCAGGAAGAGGTGCTTCACCAAGAGGGTGGTTGCACACTGGAACAGGCTCCACAGGGACGTAGTCACTGCACTAAGCCTGTCAGAGTTTAAGAAGCGATTGGACTGTGCACTTAGTCACATGGTCTGAATTTTTGTGTAGACCTGTGCAGTGCCAGGAGTTGGACTTGATGATCCTTATGGGTCCCTTCTAACTCGGGAGATTCTATGATACTAATAACATTTCTTCAGTTAATATTCTTATTTTTTCTCTCTGCCCTTTCAAATCTACCTGCAGACTGAAACTCTGGATGGATTCTTTCATCTGCTATATTGTCATGCAGCTCCAAGTGTAGTAAACAATTTGCATATTTCCAAATGGAATGAGGATATGTCTGGGTCTGAACTTCTTCCCTTATTGTGCATGCTTATTGAAGCTTCTTCAGTCAGAGTCTGTCTGTTCCTTTTATTTGCAGTGTGCATTGTACAATCTACACCTTTTTTTAATTCATAGTTGTGGGTTATACTATGTTCAAGGTCTTACTCTCTGCAAGTCTTTCTACACATGAAGCCAAACATGGAGGAGCAATTTTGAGTAAGAAGCAACCATTTTGAGTTAACAAAACTGTTTTGATTCTTTGAGATATTTAATGACTTCATTAGGCATCTTACTACACCACCACTTTTGTTAGTAATAGTTTCTTCCTTTAATTATGCAGTTAAATCTCCTCATCTGCCCAAAGTGTTATTTTCAATAGAGAAAATGAAATGGAGACACCGTGTAGAAGGTTTGCATTTACAGCAGAAACCAACTGACCTTTACATAAGGCTCAGCGAATGCTCCAGATTGATAGTTCCTATTTCTCACTTTGAAACAGCTGTTCCAAAGAAGAGCAATTCCTTGTTGCACAACCATTCAAGTCCATCCAAAGTTACTCTATTTTAATACTTCAGGTGTGTCTATAATGGTGGAGAGGGAGGGAGGAGTCTTTGTTTAGAGCTCAAGGATAGAAAAGGTGTGTCAGAAAGCTCGCTCAGTATATCACATTTATTGTGTTCTTATGCGTTGTTGCAAATGTCACAGCACTGCAGTTGCATGGAAAGTGAGTCTTAGCTAACAAAAGGCTTCACCTTTTGTTTCCTTCTCTATACTGTACTTTGTAATAAATATCGAATAAAACAACACTTCTTATTTCCAAGTGTTTCTGCCACATAGTGATGAGATTTCTTCATAGTGGAAAGTGTGTGCTCTACACATTGTTCTACATTTGAAAAGAATTTTCACAGCTGTTTTTCTTAATGTGCCTTGCTTGTGGTTTTGATCATTTGAATGTTGCTGAGTTGTTTGTTTTTTTTTAAATGAATGTGTTTGACATTTGCTATAGCTTATTGATCAAGAGGAATTCTTGTGGTATTACTAGAAAAAGTAATATATAACTAGTTTCACAGGTATTATCTAGCAATTTAGAAAACTTAAATTTAATGAATTTAGTTGCTGAAATGGATTAGTGGCTAAATTTATGTAATAAATCAGTGTATAAGTTACCACTATATGCTGGATCCTATGAAATTAAATTCTTTTAAAGAACAGAGTTGTGTTTTCTGTTAGTTCCCTGACATTGAGAATATAGTACAAAAATAAGAACTGATTTTTTTTAAAATTGAACTTTTACTTAACTTGAATAAGTTGAATACTACTTCTTGTCTGGACGTAAATCTACCTATCTTTGTAAAGTCCACAAGAACTCCAAACCAAGAAAGCTAAAAATATATAAAAGATAAATAAAAATGCATAAATTTTGTAAAGTCCATTATTGCATCATGGCACAGTGAGCAAACAGTTTAGTCTTTGAGATTGCTTTGTACAAAGGAATCATTTAAATGGAAAATTACCCCAAAAAAATGCTGACTTACCCGATGAGCTGTCAATAGGAGATTTAGGGCTCCCCATGTGCCATCAGCATGCCTTAATTGATTACCGTGTTACTATCCTGAAGTGTGCTAACATAAAGGTTAGAGAAATCCTGAGGATATCAACTACCTTTTCCAAACTGCACAATTAAGGGTACAGTACATAATCTGAGAACAGAATCCATCATTCAGAAATAAGTGATCTGCTTTACCTGGAGTATAGATGTGTTTTTCTAAAATTCAGGGAATTGTGTTCAAAAATGGCTGCTCAGAGGAGTGGTTATAAACTGGATTGTTATGTGTTTCAAAAGAATAATACTTTAGATTATGTATAGTTTTGCACAGGCCTCGGAGAAAGATGCCTGAATCAGACTGTGCATTGTCTCTTCCATAGAAGTGGTTGTGTTATGTTTTTCCTTGTTTTTGCAAGCAATTTGTAAGTCCATCCACTTTTAATATCTGGACACAGGTACAAACGCATCTTCTGTGTGCCAGTGGCGAGGCTGATGAGGCTTGTGTTCAGGCTCTGAAGTCTGACCCGGCTAGTGGTTAAACCGCACATGATTCTGATTGTCCTGGCTTCTTCCTGCAAGGAAGGCTGGGGATGTGCAGGCTGCTGAAGGAGAGGCTCTGGAGCATGCTTGGTGGTTGTGCTTCGAGTCTGAAAGATAAGCAAGCAGATGATACACGTCCAGCCTTGGGGACAGGATTTCAGGGGACAGCCTGCCCAGGTCAGTCACTCATGGTCACTGGGGTGTCTCTCTCCACTCTGTTGCCTGGGGGTCAGTTTTCAATTACCTATTGAATTTCTTGCTGAAATAACATGATCTCAAGCTGTCTTCTCAAACTTTACCAGTAGTTAATATTCTTCACAAGACAGAAAGTAATGCCATGGGAGCTCTTCTATTATAAAACTTCTAAGTAAACAGGTATATACACTGGAAACTGTGTTTAAAAAAAAAAAAAAAAAAAAAGAAGAGAAACGTAACATGGAGAAACCTTTAGCTGCTAAACACTGGAGAAACTTCTGTTTCCTGCAAATGAGAAATTAGAATCATATTTCTTAATGGAGGTGCATTAGATTTAAAGCCACCTTCAGTCCTGTTTGAAATTTGATTTTTTTTTTCTTTGATCAGCTACATTAGCCCAATAGAGATATTAGGAAATAGAAGACATCTAATAAAGTGATCAATAAAAATATTATGTCATAGCATATTTTCTTCACAAATCAACTTCTCAATTTAAATAAACACCTATTTCATATAGTATTAGTGTTTGACATTGTTTAAATTGATTTTTTTCTTTAAAATATGTTATCACATAGTCAAATACAATACTTGAGTGGAATCAAAGTTAATTAAAACTGTTTTCTAGGAATTTTCCACATACTAGTTTGCATCTGCAAACAAATAAAAATTTTGAAATGTTTTGGTAAAAGTTCATTCCTCTCTATCAGCTCCAAATGCTATTTGCTGAAAAATGTTTCAAGATGTTGACAATGATGGTTGTGTATTGTGGCTTTCATGAACAGCTGCAAGTGGAGTGCTGGTGTAATGTATTTATAGCTGTAGTAAACTTAAATTGTTCCAGACTGAATGATCTTTTCCAGTCAGTAATTAACATTTTCTAACACTGAGGTGTTGTACTTTGAGGTATTTGTATATCTATATGGTAATAACAAAAGGAATTAAAAGGAGCTAGGAAGATTTAGTCTGTAAAAGATGATTCTCTGAACAGTTCAAAGTTCTGAATCCAGAAAGGCAACTGCTGCTGTCTGTGCAGCTTTTTCAGAGTATATAAACAAGATGGAATTCCATGTAGTACATGACTAAACCGACTTTTGATCAGAATGTACGGTAGCAATCATTAAATATATCTTGTGTGGTGACAGTGGGAAAGGCATTGTTCTCCATTCTGCTCAATGGACCATGCTGGAACACTTGTTTCATATCTTGAAACCATTTATGATCGCTGTTAAAGAAGTCAGTGCTTTAGCAGTGCCAATGAATCAAGTAAAGTTATCCCATCCATCCATCTGTTAAGAACAAAATATTGGAGAGAATAAAGACACACAGAGAATCTAACTATACTCAAAGTTGCATTAAAAATGTCATTTATCTGTTTGTCAGTGGAATGGGACAGATCAGAAAGCAAGCAGTTCATATTTTTTTCAGGTTTTAGATATTTGCTTCTCTGCCTCAATCATTGTTGCTAGAATAATCTTAACGAAACGAAAGTTTCCAAGGGATAAACGGAGTTTGTCTTTTGAACAGCTTTCCACCTGCAGCTGTGACTTTTTGCAAATCAAATGAAGTTTTGTTTGTTGCTTTGCTTATTTATGTGACCTTGTTATAGTGGGACTTCGTCTTCCCCCTTTGGAACAAGGGCATAAAAGGGAAATGGGTTTATCTAATCCTTAGTCCTGTGAACCATCTCAGTTCAAGGTGAAACTCTCTGTCTTTGACTGACAGACTTGAGCAAACTCGTATAAAGCTTTTTTGGTTTTTGTTTGTTTGTGTTTTTTTTCCAGATAGACTGGCCATTGTGCATTCAGCCCTCACATACAGAAAATACTGAATTCTAGCCAAGAAGGACAGAGTATTTTGCTTTGTTTGTGAACAGAAGAGCATTGCCTGGAGGACTTCCTCATTAATGCCAATAAAAGCAGAACCCAGACAAGCTTGCCTGACCGCACTTCCCAGCTGTAAGGAGTGGATTCCATCTGACTGTTAAACAGAACCACATTTCCAAAGGGATCTATAAAAGGCATGATGAGGTAGCCAGAGTGGATTCCCCGCACTTATTAGACCATACTCTGCAGAGCATAAGTGGCATCCTGAAATACGTGTCCATCAGAGATGTGAATTCTGGCTACTGTTTTTAGACTACTTGTATGTTTGTTCACAAGACCTATTTGGAGCCCCCTAAGCAGAATCTGCATTCATCAAAGTCATGCTTCTATTGCTGTTTGTCCAGGATTTTTGTATCTACCTTTGCATTGAACCAAATCCTGATTTTGAGATGCCTACACTGAAATATGGGTATGGCATATTTGTAAATGGGAGAAGAAAGTTACATGAGTCACGTGAAGAATGTATCATACATGTATATCACCTTCCACCACCTTTCTTGATATCTGACACATCTGAAACTTTACAGTTGAGAAGAAATTTAAAAATTAGAAAAACTGATTGTCTTGATGCAAAGCATGGAGAACTGCAGCGCATACCACTGCAGGCACTGCCGGGCAAGATCTGAGCTGAGAAGAACACAACCTGTGTTCGCACTGGCTAACACGCACTGGTGATGTGCGTACCTGTACAAGCTCCTCTGGAAGAAGTCTAGCTGCTGCTTGTTAAGCAGCTTCTTTTTTCCTGATGCTTACTGGAAGGAAGCTGTATAGTCTGGGATCCTGGAGCTTATCTATTCACTTGCCATCTCCTATTAGAAGAGTGAATCCAGGACGTCCACTTCTGAAGGACATAGGTCTTTCTAGAAAGGATATACAGCTCTCCGTGTTAGTGAATTTCAAAGACTCTTGCTGTTGGCTAGCAGCACTTCTCACCACCTTTATCAGTAACAGGTAGGAGGAGCATTATCATCTCCCTATAAACTGTATTCCACTGTATCTTAGGTGTTCTTGCTGTGCACATCTGTGTTGGATCATTTGCCATATTGAACTTGGCTGGCAGCGTTAAGGTCATGGCTGTGTGCTAAGATTGCCTTCAATCTGTTCAGTGAAGCAAGTAAAACAGATGTGTTCATGGTTCCTGAATACTATGGTGACTAGTGAGTGTTGGAAATAGTGGGAAAAGGAATGACAGTGAATGACATGATTGACCTGAAGGTATCAGGATTGAGTCTGGGAAAACAGAATTTTGAAAAGCACGGTATGATAAGCTTGAAGTGGTTTGTAAAGGAACTAATTTAATTCTAAATAATATCTTAAATTGACACATCTTTTCTTCTGTTTCCAAATTTTCATAGGAAAGATTCCTAAATTCTGGACTTTGTCCAGAGAATTTAAGTGAGATTCTTTGCACAACTACATTGCTTTCTTATGAATTTCATTTTCAAAAATTTCTTTATGAATGCTGAGAGGTTGAGATGGACATGTTGGCATTGCATCTGTAAGCAGAATCTCGTGTTGGATTTCAAATCTTGGTCTTG
Source organism: Aythya marila (assembly GCF_965140915.1). Lineage (NCBI taxonomy): Eukaryota > Metazoa > Chordata > Aves > Anseriformes > Anatidae > Aythya > Aythya marila. The sequence continues at coordinate 3,822,744 of NC_139056.1, forward strand.
GTTGCTTTTCAGTGCATTGGGTCTGTAGCTGTGAAACAATCATAGCATGTTACTGGTTCTTGCAATAACAGCGACAATGGCAGACAAATTCTGGTGCAAGCACAGGAACAGGAAGTGCATGCATAGAGCTAGAACAAGATTTAAAGTCACATAAGGAGATATGATGACTTTCAAGTTTGATGGGAGTAATGAGAGTAACTGGAAGAGACTGGGAAACAGGAATTTTGACATCTTTGGGATATGTTGTTAGCTGATGTCTTCCATTTAGAAAGGAAGAATGCTTCAGAAATCAGGGCAAATCTGATTTAATTTATTTTTTATTTTCCAGATTTACAAATAAAAAACTCTTACCTAAACCACAAATACAAAAACTTGTTATGAGTTTGGCCATGTCATTTCACCTGTTCTTAAATTTCTCAAGAGTTCTTGGGAGTGAAGTACAATATTAGCAGTTGGCATCTTCATGTGAATTGAAAGGATAAAATGAAAGGGGGAAAGGTAATGCTCAGGAAAGACAGATTTCTTTGGGCTCTCAGATTTAGAGAGACCTGGAAAGACTCAGAAGAGACAACATTGCACAAAGATATATTGCAAAATCTGCATTTTAATGAACCTCTCAGAGATACAGTGGGAGATGAAATCTGCATCTAGGTGATGCAGCAGCAACATTTGACATGGCAGTAGGTGTAACTCAGGACAGTATTGGAAGCTGTGCTGGAATGTGGAATGCAGACCTCTTTCAAGCTGACCCCATATTATTTATCTTTTACATTTGAATCCTAGTACCCAGGATCATAATTGAAAAGCTAAATGTATCTGCTGCAGATAGAAACAGAGTCAGTGGTGCATTTGTAAGTGGATTCAGAATTTTATGCTAATATTTGGTGGAGATGTAAATTTTCTTGTGGTACTTCCAATGTGTGCTTTACTGTGTGTTCTCCCTGAAGCTGTAGTTCAGAACTGATTTTGATCAATAGTTGACTGCTTACGGTTCTTTATATTCATGTATTTAGGCTGTGAGATTTTGGGAAGCCAAACCACACAAGATTATTTTTTTGTTTGCATGGTAATAGTATAATTAATATTTTATTTCAGGCTAGACTAATACAATTTTTGATGGTTTTGAGGAATAATACTAATGTTCGCACTGAATGCAAATAGAATAACATTTTTCCAGGTAAACAACAAATGCCTTTGAATTTCTTGATAATGAATAACACACAGTACTAACACAGACCAAAGGTAGACTCCTCAGTAAGTCAGTAAGAAAACTCAGCCACTAAGAAAAGGAGCTGCATACAAACATTGTGTGGATTGATTTTTACCTTCTGTGTTTCAGATATTGGAGTGAGGAGAGGGGAGATCTCATAGACTGGAAGTTACTGTGTTGTCTGTTTCAGGATCATAACCTGGGTTAGGAACTTACACTCTACTTGCGCTGTGTGGAGAAGGACAAATGAAGTGGAACACTTAGCATATCTTCCCAGATGAAACCTCCTTTAGCTGTCAATGTATTTATAAAAGCATTTTTAATTGTCTTTTACTGCATAAGCCAAATTGAGATCCAGTTGGGTTTTGGCCATTCTAATTTTCTCTGTGCACAGCTAAACAGCAGCTCTATAGCTCTGCTGTGTTGCCTGCCCCTTCTTCCAGACTTCATAAACTCTTTTTCCTCCCAAGCCCCTGAAAAAAGTTCCGTTAGCTGGGTGGGTCTTCTTCCCCACCAGCAAAACTGTAGGCACGTTGGGACAGCCTGCTCCAGCGCCTTTTTGTTCTTGAAGAACGTCTATCCTTCCTGGAGTCCTTCACCTTTCTGAACCACCTCCCAAGAGACTCTGCCAGCCAGACCTCTAAGTGGGCCAAAGCCTACCCTCTGGAAATCCACAGTAGCAGTTCTACTAATTGCCTCCTTAATTCACCAAAGTTATCCTGCTAGGGTCACTGTGCCCAAGGTAGCCTCCAACCATCGCATTTCACTGCACTTAGTGCTTGTGAAACATGTTAGTATCACAAGGCTCCAAAACGACTTTTTTATCTGTTCACAGAACAAGTGTAACAGAAGGAAAAGCAAAAGAAATTTCCCTGTAGGCCTCTGCCAATAAGCTAACCTGGAGGATCACCAATTAGTGTCAAAGATTTTTACAGCACAATTGACCCATGTCCACTGGGAACTGGACTGAAACCATCAATTGTTGTTTAGAGCAGGACACTGCCTCCTCCTACAACTAACTTTCTATATGTCAATAAATCATTGGGGTCTGTAGTGGATCCTTGGATGTAGTTAAAATATTCGTACCAACCAGTACATATGAAAAATTTAAAAATGCTGAAAGACTGCCCTAAAAACAATGCAAATATTGCCCATCAAGGATTTAGGTTAAACTTAGACCCGTGTTACCTAATGTTAATATGAGTCATTCTATAATGAACCTTACAGCTAATCGTAAGTAACTTTCAGCAAAAACCTTCTGAAATCAGTTTGTCAGCCCTCTGTTTACAGAGTAACTGTAACAATGGCTTTGCCAACTGGTGGGCTGCAGGCTGATGTGTTACTCAGTTTGCAAGGAAGATATTTAGGTTCGTGGGCCTATATGCAGACTGGGCAAAGCAGTGTGTATGTCAGTGTGCAGAGAACTGAGGTATAACTAAGCGTGGCAGTAGGATTTTGCCCTGTGCACTAATTTGTTGTAATATTGTTATTACCCAACTTTAAAAAAAAATAATAATATTAAAAAAACCTCTTAAGAGTTTTTTTTGTGTAATTATGTTTCACTTGATGAAAGACAAGGTTTTGTCGTGCATTATTAACTGGAGAAAAGATACAAAATTAAAGGAAGGGCATAGCGTTGTCCTTGTCTGATGGTAGAGCTCTACTTGTGTGCTGTACGATTTGCTGATACGAGCATTTGGGGTAATAGCTGTGGCTTTGGGTTTTTCTTTCTCTCATAAAGACCATAGGTTTCACAATGTTTTCCTATTAGTGGAGTTTAAGATAAATGCCTCAAGTCTCCTTTCTACTTATTTTCCAGCTACTCAAACACCTTAAAGCTTTGAATGAATTCAGCAGTACATCTGTAGTCAGGCAAAGATTTCTCTGAAGCTGATGGGAGGTTTGCCTCAGTTAGAGGCACAGCCAAAGATGTGAGACTCCTTATGTAAAATAGTGAAGTTGCTCTTTCTGCTTTGAGTGTCATGCCATACTAGACTGAAGTGTACTTGTTTTACACTATTAAACATCCCATCTTTTGTCACACAGTAGAATTTAAGATAATATATTTTCTCTGCTGGGTCTGTTTATGCTTGGAAATTATCTTGCTGTATCCATGTATCGAAAATTTATGAAAAGTACTAGCATATTTCTTGATATATATATATATATTTATATTTTTTTTTTTTTGAGCACACTTTTGTAACTTCAGCAAGGCTTGAAAACTATTTCTTGCCCACAGCTAGCAAGAAACAATGATTTCATATTTCCCAAAGTGGAAGCCAGTCAACAGAATTCCTCTTTATTGCAAAGAGGGGATACAATAATAAAAAGACATTTGCTGGTGGAATATTGCCAATAAAGTACAATAATACATTAAAGCAGATACTTAAAGTTGAAATTTATGAGTTTGTTTTTCTGTGCCAGTCAACGTATTTTCATATGTTAACATCAAATGCAGACTCTCAGCAAAACCTTTAATAATAAAAACAGCAGCCGTCAAAAGCAAGTGGAGAATTTTAACTTTTGATATGAGTTTATCTTGTGATTTTGTTTTTTCATTTTTTTTTCAGATTCAATTTTATTTTCATATACTATTTTTTCTAATAAAATATTCATCAGATTGTTCCTTCATATACCCTTCAGTGGAGCTCACAGACCAATAATCCCCCTTCTCTCCCAACAAGATTAATTCAGAAAATGAATGTTTCATTCAGAGAATAGGGAAACTAACCAAAGCTGGGCATAGTGTTCTTTTTAATGAAGGTAAACAGCTTATATATTCCATATGTATACAGTGCTACCTCCCATAACTAGCTCTGTTCATTTTCTATATAAAATTACCTAATATAAACTTTCCCTTTTTTAAATGGCATCTTTTAGTATTTACTAAACCATTCCTGTGTGTGTGCCCACACACAACACTGAGTATTCAGAAATGAGGAATGCTGCTTTAGGACCAGAAAAGGGAGGCAAGGTTGGGTGGTTTAAGTTCCTCACCTATTTGCTCTCTTAATGTCAACCACCTGTTGGTACAGTCAAAACCACTGTATTGTCTCTAATGGCCACAGAACAAGGCGAGGTAAATTCATTTTAACTGCTGCAAAACATCATCTAGAGCGCTGTAAAAGGTATGATTAGGTTCCAGAAAAATTAGTTCCGGTATCAAATCAATAGTTTAATGACCAGAAGGGTGATGACTGTTTTTCAACGTGCAGACCTCTCCTTATAGATGGCCACATAATGGCATTGATCCAAACCGATCTCTCGACTGCCATTTGAGCTTGTGCAAGGACTAAAGGCAGCATGCAGCCAAAAGCTTGTGATGGAGAAAACAAAGACAGCAACTGCAATATGTTGGTGTTGCACCCATCCATCCAACTGCTGCTGTCTGAAGAGGCGTGTACAGTGTAGCTAAGCTCAGTAAATTTAGACTGTAGTTTTGTATTTCTACCAATTTCATCCAATTTGAAGACATAGGAGAATGAATGTCTTTTATTGAAAAATAAATCACTTTGCGTTCTTTTTCTTTTTTTATCTTGAAGTTTAACTGAAGGCAGGTCACAAGGCTTGTATTTAGTCATCATCTGTGAGAGTATCTACTACTCTGGGAAAGAAGTATGGCAAGGTTTTAAGTCCTGGGCTTAACTTAAGCGCATACGCCATCCCAATGCAACATAGTTATGGGTACTTGAAGATTAAGATTTCAGAATTAAAAAAAAAATAGATGAGGAAACAAGTTGGATGTCATTAGGAGCATATTTTAGGGGCTGTAAAGCAGTAAAGAGTTGACAGATTTCTTGTATTTGAGAGTTAGATGAAACAGGCAAAACATGCATTCTAGCAGGCTTTCAGATCCTATAAAACAACTGGGGAAGGACATTATTGTTGCTTTTTAAAACAGTATGTGGCACTTCTGTTAGTGTGTATTTATATGCAGAGGGAAAAATGAACACAGATCCAGTTGTTAACATGGTAGAGTATTCTGTGAAGCAAAGGTCAATGCTTTTACCTTTATTCACAACATGTCTTTAATTTACTCAGTTTGAATGAGGTAGGCTAAACGCCATTGTGTGGCACCGCAGTTTTTGTTGCAAGGGTTCTGTGTTTTCCCCATGCAGAGTTGTGTGATGATAGGGATAGAATCACATCTGCTTATACTCAACACTAAAGCCATGCTTACATGCAGCAAAAAAAGTGAAGCAAAAATACTGACTCATAACTTCCACGTTATTCTTACTGTTTTGTTTTTTTTTTTTCCTCATTTTTGAATCTGCTCAAATTTAGTTTATTGGAAATTAATTAGTAAGAAGAAAAAAAAATACTTTAAAACAGCAGGGTGACATAGCAATTAATGCAAAATAAGTCTTTTATTAAATATTTCTATAGCAGTGACTTCCTCAATCCATGGCTATTTTTTTCAGCCTATGAGCAGTTTCTTTTCAAGGAGTGTTTTTCCTCCTGTATCCATTGTCTGACATGAGCCCTTCCTAAATGGTAGTAAATGAAAGGTTGTAGGCTCTGCAGGAGCCTGGTTATAGCTTTGTCATTGGCTGGAATTATCTATTGAGTGGGGGTTTTGTAGCTTTTCTTTTTTTCTCCCTGTCATTCAGATAGTGATACTTTTAATGAAAATTACTGGAGATTTCCTTCCAGGCAGTTGTGTGTGATACAGTGAAAAGATTTGCTGTCTCTGGTTTGAATATCTAGTGGACAAAGAAATGTCTCGTCTACCACAAAAAAAAAAAAAAAAAAAAAAAAAAAAAAAAAAAAAAAGTTATCAGATAACTTTCTTTTAGAAAGAAGTTTCAGCGAGGAAGCAGAACTACACTGTGCCTTCAGTCTCCCAGTGCTCTCATTGTGCAGGGTTGTGTGTTGCAGATATTTCTGATCCTCAGGATTTCTGTAGTTAAATATGTTCAACTCTGTACACTAATCGTGTTTTGCAGTTAGTGGTGATGTTAATGGCCAGAAATGATTGCATAAAGCAAAGTGGTATGCTTTAATATAATTTTGCGTTTAGCATGGTCATTTTTTGGCACTGAGAATTTTCTCTCCTTTACCCTTATTCTAATTATGTTCTGCAAAGAGGGTATTTGAAAAAATATTGGAATGCTTTCATATTTCTTTGGGGTTTTGTTTTGCACTTTGATGTTCTGAACGAATGCAGATGAGAAACCAAAATTGTTAAATACTGTTGGGTGAAGGAAGCTAAAGAAGACATAATAATTTGCCTAGGGGTCTGTGACAAGTCAAGTTCAAGCTTGTTTCTCAGTAACTGTTTCAGAGCAGGAGGCAAATGAAATCGCAAAAGCTAAAGGCAGTTTCAGAGTGCCATAAAGGACGTAAAGGAACGTAGCTGGGTTGCTGTCAGGCTTGCCGCTTCTTTTGGTTAGTGGTGAGTGTTTGTTCTGAAGTGACTGTGTTGGTATTTGTAGTGTTGTGTTAGATGGACCTTGCTAATAAATAAGGTGCTCTGAGACATGCCATCTGCACAGCATGGGGAAAGGAAATGAACATTATTCAATACATGACACGAATACATGCATGTAGAGCTGTAAGGCCTTATCCTGCGCCAGGAGCTTCACACCTGGCTTCCTCTCTGCACCTTGTGGCAAAACAACCCCATGTACAAGCTCCCAGGCCAGGAGCTGACACAGCTCGTGTTTGGAGGTCGGGGGCCCAGTGCGTGCTAATTCCACCAAATAGGAGAATAAATCTGCCTCTGGCTCAAGGGAGCTACAAACATCACAGAGCCCAACTCCTGTAGCAACAGTGCTGGCAGACAGACGGGATGCGGCCGTGTAGTATGGCATGCAGTCCGGACTGGGAGGGAAGGCTTATCACTTCGTTATTTTGGCAGGGCTAATTCAGGCCTTTGTGCTTGGAGATCTGTATTTGTGCTAACTTTCTGTGTGATGTGCTTGAGTGCTAGAGGGGGACGAACATTACAAACCAAAGTCCTCAAACTTATTAAAACAGCCTTGACAACTGGCAGCCCCTGCAGCGTGACCTGTGGAAAGTCACCACCTGCTCTGCTACAGATGTCATCGATCTCTTTATTGGCAGTAATATCCCAGCGTTTCCATCTGATGACTTCATGGAATGTGAATTTGTTAGGGCTTTCTCATAGTCAATGATGTATGCCATAGTGAAGGATGCTGTGAGATGAAGGCAAAAAAATGCCACCTAAGGGACCAAATGCAGGTATCTCAAGTACGGTTAGGATACACAGACAGATCTGCCATTGTTTGGGAAATACGTTTTTGGGCTGAGTGGCTTCTCCTGCAGGTTCACTGCCAGAGTAGTGGAATCATTGGTCTGAGATTAAGAGACAGTTTTGTTGTTTTGTGCTATAAGTTTGTAGAAGAATGGAAGGAGTTTTTCAAGAGAAATAAACCAATGTACAGTAAGAATTTTCATGTGATGTTGTCCAGCTTTTGCTGTTTCACAGCAGAGCCCAGTTGTGGCAGAGCTGGCTCTTTTTTTCTCCCTGAATGTCATCAGTAAGTCGTCTTTTCTTCTGTCAAGTATATTTTAGAGAGCTTTATTTAGTAATTCTCAGCTGTGTGTAGATAACAAAACCTAGAGATTGTTAGGCTTTAAAATAAAAGTACATTGTAATAGGAGTAAGATTTTCCAGATCACATCAAAACCCCACACAGATATTTTTTCTTTCATGTTTATTTTTCTAAATCTTCTTTGACATCAGCAGCTGGCTTGTGGGCTGGAAGTGTTTAGTTTTAATGGTAGATTTCTTAACACCTCTCCGACTTGGGGCAGCAGATGTTTGATACTCTAGTAGAAGTAGAAGATGATGACATTGGGATGTTTTCAAACGGCTTTGGTACAGGTTGGTCACCCAATAGCCTGGGTTTCATTATGTGTAATTTCTTAGAGCTGTATTGGTCATTCTTGCTGATTTGGTTCATGTATTAGAAAGGAAAATGTGTATGTAGTTGCTGCAGTTATGGCAAATTGACTACATCCCACAGGGGCTTCTGAGTACTACTGTGATCGGCATAAGCAAACAGCAGCCTTCAGGAGCTACAGATCCATGGGACACTGGGAAGGAAATGAGTGCTGAGAAGTGGCTATGGCATGAAAAAGCTCTTTAATCAGTAAGGAAGCTCTACAATGCTACAGTTGTAATGAGTAGTATATATCAAATGAACTCATTTTTTGCATGCATAAAAGTCACTGCCATGGGATACTTTGTAAAATAACATGCAAGGTTCTGTTCTTCTGCTTTTGCATCACCATTGCCATAATGGACCTTTGTGATATCTTCGATAGATGTCTGACTTCTAGCTGAAGGGTTGATGGGCTTCTCTGCAGAGAAGTGTACATTTGGCCTCCTTTCTGATTTACCTCTTTCTGATACTTGGGAATGAACATCTTGCTGGGTATGGTCATCTTGACCAATGTGGGATTTGGACCCCTAAGAACCAGAAACACCTGAGCCCCGTTTTGAGCTTATGTTGTCTTGTTTCCATTCTGATTCTGAGTTCCTTTTTGAAATTTTGTTAGAGGCTTGCCGTACATCACAAAATCATGCTAGAGTAAATACAGCTGGAATATCGAGCTGTTCATTAAAACCACTTTGATTTGTGTAAGGCACTATCCACTTGTTAGTTTAGATTCCCTTACTGAGATATAGGTCAGATTTAAATATAAAGTGGTGGCTGCAAAATCTTAATTAAAATACTACCCTTTTGTGAGTAGGGAAGTAGACGAGTAATCCTCGTTGGGGTGGGAATATCTTATCTCTATTAAAAAACAAAACAAAATTTTTAAAGATGTCAGATCAATTCAATTCCTGTAGTTAATATCAGTGACAAATTAACCAAAATGATAAATGTGACCTCCAATCTCAACTGTGTTTTATTATGTAGGGGAACATTTTTGTTGTTCTTATTGTAGGTTGGTTTGTTTTGTTTTGTTTTTGTTGTTGTTGTTTTCTTATTTTCTGATTCAATAGCAAAAAGCTTAATCATTTAAAAGAAACCCTCATACATGGGGTTTGCTTCTACATTACCTTTCAGTTTTTGTGGCACGCTGGCAGGTGAATGTAAAATGGCTCCGAAATTCATTTTTAAGAATATGGTGTCTTGTCCTACCCATTTCCATTTGTACAGCAGTGGCAGGAAGGCTGAAATAGCGTGAGGGCAGCATGGGATGAGATCCTCAGGCAATCTGATCTCCTCATCCCAGAAACCTGGGAAATGGTGCTGAAGATGTTAATGTCACACCATTGCAACTAAGAGGTGCGTTCTGGCATACTCTGCACAGGTATAATGGTGTGCTTGTACAATATACTGAAGGCAATAGCAAGAGAGCACCGTAGGTGTGGGGGTTTGCTTATGCTCTGCTAGAACTCCAGTTAACACAAGTTCCCAAGTCACCTTCAGAGGTACTGTACTGAGTATAAAAATTATTGCTAATCTCCATACAGTTCTCAAGCAGACAGAGGCAATAAAATTCTGGTTGCTATTCCTCCCCCACCCCCCTTTTTCTTTCTCCTTTGTCCTCTGCAGACCTGCTTACAAGTACAGCTGGGAAATAATATAATGTCTGATCTAAAAATATATTGTGGAATCCACTTTTTATCCCAAGAAGACTTTTTTATTTCTTTGCAATAACTTCCATGGTAGGCACGGTCTAGTTTCGTTATGGATACGCAGAAGGAGGGGATTGTGTGAGCCCCTGGTGTGACTCTTGCTATTCTTTTGTCTCTTCCTCTCACCCTAAGTAAGTATAAACAACATGTAGACAAGACAAAACCACAGCAGTGAACAAAAGCTGCTTTCATGCTATCCATCAGTATTATTTAAGTAGGACATGCTGGGCTGTTCATGATACACTCATACTGTAAGTGATAAGCTATAATGTATGGTATTCATTTACTTCTCCATTCCAACAGTAATATAGTGAAGACAATAAATTTTCCTGTTTGTTCTCTGACCCACTGTTCTTGGGTTAAGCAGCATGTTTTGTCTACATTTGTCAGTTGTTACAAGCTTCTAGCTGCTGTGGACTAGGGTATTGATGAAACCTGGAAAATGGAGCCTTGAATAATGTATAAAGCATTAAACATGCAACCATTTCACTGGGAAAAAAAAGGAAAAGCATATTATATGTTTTCTCTGTTGTAGCTCCTTCATTTACAAAACATATTTGTCAAGTCTTTTGCTAAGAATAATGCCAGGATGCAGTTTCCCATCATTCTTCTTAATGGGACTGTCTTAGTGTTACAGTAAACAACCATAAGTCTTGTGTCTCAGCCATTGTGCAGCACACTTAGTTTTTTCAGCTTCCAATTAAGGGTATTTTAAATTTGCCATCCACAGTCATAGGAGTAGTTGTACGATTTCTGGTCTTGCATCAGGAGAGGGGCCTTAAGAAAAAGAGTTTTAAAAGCAATGGTGCGTTTGCAGGATTACAGTGTGACAGAAGTGCATGTGCTGCTGGGTTTTCAGAAGTCTGGTCCTTGGTTCAGTAGTGTATTTAGAGGCATTGCAGAAAAGCAACTTTTAAATACAAGTGGGACAAAAAAAAAAAAATTAAAAAAAAAAAAAATGCCTTACTTCTACATATTATTGCAGTCTGTTATGGGAAAAAAGCTGTACTGATTCATGCGTTTTGCTGAATGAATTTATGCGATAAAACATTAATGTATGTTTACATTAGCAAATGGAAATTTCTATCTTATATGTGAGACCAGAGTCCAAGTCTTCAGTGGCTATGAATCAAAGCAGCTATGTTGGTTTCAGCAGAACTTTCCCGATTAATATCAGCTGAAGCTCTGGTTTGTTAAATTCTTCCTTCTTTGGAAGCATGTATCAGAGCAGTATAAGTTGTTGGATCTCATTTAACCCCTATTTGACATGCCATAGAATTCACCATTGCACTGGGAAGCTTCAGCAAAGATAGGAGGATTTTGTTGACATGAAATTTGATTATCCTGACCAAGGTTGAGATGTTTTGGTGAACTGTGAGGAGGACATTCATGGTGCTCCCATTGTCCTGTATCAGTTCTGCAGATAAATGGTAGTGTAGTGTTCGGAGCAGGGAGCCTATTTCTTTCCCCAAGAACCAAATTCATGCTCAAATTCAAAGATTCCATTTGAAAACAAAAAAATTGCTTCCTGCATATAGGTGTAGTTTTTTTCATGTTAAGCATTTTCATGGTTTAAAGTTGTTACCTTGATAAACTAGGAGTACTGCCTTGCTGCATGTGGGTTTCTGCACATAAATCCCATACAGAAAGATGCACTGAGATGGCAATAGAGCCTGTCATTTGCTTTGAGTCTGCCACTCCTAAAAGCCTAACACACTGTACAGACATGAGGGGTGCATGCACACACAGACTTCACTGCAGGACTCCTGTTAACTTTAACATAGTCACAAAGCTACAGCCCTGCACAGCATGCTAAGTACTTGTCCCTAATTGCATTTCTCTTCAGCAAATTGTCAACACAGAAGTAAAAATGTTTATGGCATAAGGAGAATAATATTTGTGTAATTGAAGGCAGAAATATAAAACATATAGGATGCGAATCCTCTTTTTCTACCTCTCTTAGGGGTCTTCATTATCCTACAGATGTGATAAACACCCACTACAGCTGAATATCTTTTTCACATAGCCAAGGGGATCAGTATAGAAGTTATTTTGACAGGGTTATTCACCAGGATCAGGACGGATGTTAGTAGAACACTTTTACAATAGGTTGATATATGAAGCAGGTATTGCTAGGGGATGATATCAGAGAAATGGGGTCAATGGGATTGCTCCAAAATGTGACTTTAGAGTAGGAGGGTTTAATTATATTTTAGGAAAATCTTTTTTTTTTTTTTCTTTTCTTTTTAAGAAGAATGCTTTTCTAAAGCTAAGGTGTTTTCTTTCAGTTGCTGTTGTGCACATAGCTTTCTGATGGCTGTGCTGGGGAATGTAACCTCTGTGGTAACTTCACAAAACTCTTTGTGGTCGCCAGCATTGCTTATCAGCATTTGAAGAGCTTAGCTCTCTGTTTTTTGGTACGGATAGACTTTCCCATTTAGAATTAGTTGTCCGAGCCTGCTTCTCCTCTGACCTGGTCCTGAGGATGATTCCCTTCCTCCTAGGAGGAGTGTGTGTTTATGCTGCGGCTGTATGCAGGTGTCTGCGACAGGCTGTGTCTAACCTTGTGACTTCATTACCAGGCTCCATCACACCTAGCATCTCATGATATTGTCAGGCTAGGATTTTGAATCTCAGGCATTACTCTCAGCTTTTGATTTACAGACTATGTTCTTAACATGAACCTTGCTAGTTTAATTCTCATCAGTGCTGCTGTCCACAATTCATCTTCTGAAGAAAGTTATGATCCACCAAAAAGCAGGAAGAGATATATAATTCAAGAAGTTTTCAAGATTCATTTTCACGAAGATGAAGTGCTGAACACATTATATGCTGAGTAGGGTTCTTTGAACAGTAACAATGCCACCTGCAGCACTATACATGTATTATGAATAAATGTTTTATTGCAAGCAAGCCAGTAACAGAAGTGGTCAATCCTTATTGCCACGTCTTTCCCTGTAGATTAAAGATTCTTCTTGTGCAGCTGTAATGGCTTCTGCAAAAAAGTACCCACTAATATAGAAATGGGCTCCACTTCTGGCTCCCACGCATTTACAATAGGTAGCACAGTCCATGCATTTCTAGAAGAGATAAATAGAAAATATCTAAATACAATGCTGTAAAAGAGTGGAAAGCACATTTGCTGCAGCATGCCTGATTAAAGTGGTACATTCTGCAGGGGGAATATATGAAGGTACCAGTAGGTGCTGCTACCAACAATCAATAACACTGGAATAATGTGTTCTGTTCTCCATCCTACCATGTAATTAAATTAGCAGTAGCCCAACTTTACATCACAGATGTTGTGCAGTAAAACAGAATATGAAGAACGAAGTGCTGAGCATTTAATTTCAAGCAAGATGCTACAGCTAGGTAGCAATGCTTGATGAAGAAATGCAAGCAGCCCAAGTTCTGGGGTTGTTTTATACATTAGGGTGTTGAAATTATTCCCAGCAGAACCTGAAGAAGAATTTGGCCTAAGATACAACACATTGAAAACCTAATATTTATACTAGTCTCCTGCCACTTTGTGTGATTTCAAGACAATGTATTAATATAAATTGGACAAGGAGAAAAGTAACTGATTCCCAGAGACTAGGTGTCCCAATCCTGCTTCTCTGAAGCCAGCAGGAATGTTGTCAGTTTAGACCTTGCAGGATCAAACAGAATAGAAGCTGAAATTAGTATATTGTATGGCTTGTACAAGAAGTTACCCCAGAACACTTTTTTTTTTTTTTTTTGACCTTGATATAAAATAAGTTAATAATTTTACATTAAAGTATCAAAAAATCTGTTCAACACCCCTCAATTCAACTGCTCAAAGATCTATAATTGCTATTGATTTTAGTTTGTAACAGGGAAGACATAATCATCTTTTTGCTCCCCTTCACAAATTGTTTTGGAGCACTTTAAGAGGCTTTCAGATGATCTCCTGCATAAAAAATATTTTACCTCTCTGCTGCTTCTTGTCTGATGTTGTGTGCGAGTGCTGAGTGGAGATCAGGAAGGCTTTGAGAAAGGAAAAAGTACCTTCTGTGGAGGAGAGGCTTGGAGGCATAAAACAGTCTTCTGAAATTCAGAAGTCTAAGCTAGAGATGCTAATTCTAACATGTCTAAATACCATTAATTTCTGACCATCACTGGTTTAAAAAAACACCAGTCTGTGTGAATTAGCAGTGATAGTTTGGTTTTCTGTTTAGTATTATGGAATTTTAGCGGCACATGGCATGGCTCCACGTGCCTTTGTTCCTATGGACGATGGCTGGCTGCTGCGAGTGTTTGCGACTGGTGATGATGACGGGCGGTGGTGATGGGACCCTGGGCTGGGCACAGTGACACTGACATTTTGTCAGAGGGGCTGGCCTCCCCTCCAGGAGCCTGGAGGTCGGGGAACCACTTGTGAGTGAGTCACTTACTATGCAATGGAGACACCACATCCACGGTTGTACGGCGGTGCTGTGTTTTGTAATTTAAATCAATAGATATCACATCAATTGAAAGCTGTCCTGTAAATAGATTTTATTAATTTCTTTTTGGCTGTAGGTGGGTTGGTTGGTTTATGGTGTGTTTTGTTGTTGTTGTTGTTGTTTTTCCAAATATAGGGTCCATTAGCCAACATAATGCTCTCAGGTGAATGCTCCACGTGCCCAGGGGAGCAGCCAGCATCCTTCCCCAACTACGTAGGAGAAAGATCAGGATTTAGGAATTTTTCAGACCAGCCAGGGGACAGGTGAATGGAGTGCTGTTGGAAGTGGCAGGGCAGAAAGGAGTCCCAGCAAGGAGTCCCAGCCTTCTCCTGCAGCCCACCGCAGTGTCTGGACTGTTCTCCTTCCCTCTTGCTGGGTGAGGGCACCTCACTCTTGCTTTGAAGCTGTTTAGCATCTTACCAAAAATCCTCAAAAAATAAACTGCTGGTGGAGAAAATGTGAAGAAAGTAACCTTTATGAGGATTGCAAAACTTGAGACTAATATATAAAATCTCATTCTGTTTGGGATATCCAGCAATGTTGTTCCTTGGGAGAAGAATGACTAACAACTAGTAAAGAGAGGGCCAAATATGGGGAGTTGTGATTTAGATGAACAATTTTTCACATTTTTACTAACAGAATGAGCAGTCATATACTCTGAGGCGTTTTTCTTGCAAATAACTGTCTTTATGGATTAGGATAAACATTGAGTTTCATTAATTTTTTACTTCTTAACTAAAATACGGAATATCTGAGTCTGTCATTACTTCTATTATTATTCTGTGTACATTCTCATTTTCATCATTCTTGCCTTTACATACTTTTTCTTTCTTTCTTTCTATGAATGCATTTTGGGATTACTGTCACTCTGTCCTCCATGTGCAATTTAAATAAAATCTTTTATGAACTGTTTTTAAGTGTAGGAATTTCTTCATTTTATAATTTTGCTCGAGCTAGTTGTTTTGTCTTAGAATTTTTGATTGAAAGAATGCAATTGTTAATGTTTATATTGCATGCTGATACTGTGGCCAACTGGATTGGGAATAATGTTACATGATCTGGATACATTCTCCCATAATAGGTAGATGTAGGTTTTTGCTTCTGAAGATGAAGTTGTGCAATGTTTTTCAGAATTTGGTAAATGTTTTCAAAATCTAATGTAAATATCATTTACTTTTTAAAATTGATGGAAAGATAAATGAAAATTGACTGAATCAAACTATAAATATTAATGCACAACAATTTGTATCATAAAGAAAGACAAAAACGTTTCTTTTCATTGAGCTTCCAAAGTTTCTCTTGGATGCTTTTCCTTTCCTCTCCTATTTGTAAAATTAATCAATCTAAGATAAAAGTTATAAAAATTATGACTTTTGGAAAAGTTAATACTTAATTTATACATAGCAATAAAATAAATACAAAATTTGGTCTCTCCATGTCTTTTGAGGAAACCGATTTTTGATACAGTTATGATTGGTTATGTCATTTACTTCAGATCAAATAAAAATGTATTGATCTCATGAGAAATTCTTCTTTAACTGGTCACCTCCCTCAAAATTCTCATTATTTTAAAGTATAATTTTTGGTACTTTCTCATTCAAAGTTGCTAGATGTAAATGAACTTTTAGAAACAATACGGAATCCATTTGTCAGGATAGTAACAATTCTCTGTAACAATTCTTTCTGCTTCTTCTTGCTCCCCCTACCCACATTAATTATAATGCTCTTGCAGAACAGAGCTTGATTCCCTTTTTTATTAAGGTTGTTTCACTCTATTATTGATTAAGCTTATTTCCCATGATAAATAACCTTCCTGTCAAAAAATGATTTATGAAAGCCAGTGGTCTTTCGTTTTCCAGTATGCTTTTCCTGTGGTTACATATTACATATTATCTTCTGCTGACTGATTTGGGCAGTCTTTGAATCTACGATTACTGGTCCTCATTAAAAAAGCTGAGTTCCAGTGCTGGAAAAAGCTTAGAGATTTATCAGGTGGATCATTCAATTTTAAACTAAAAACAGAAGTATCTTTCTAATGTGAGTCTATAGTTTTGTGCTATGCATTTAAATCTTCAAAATGTTAATAAAGTAAGGTCTCCTGGCATTGTACTTGCGCAGAGCAGCCCCTTGGAAGAGGCATACTCCATTAACTTCTGCCTTCCAGAATAACCCAGCCACTGCCCACAAAGAGTGGAGGAAAAAAAAATAAAATAAAAAATTGAAAATCTACAATTGAAATCACAAACTCTTGGAATGTTAGTAGTCTAATTTGGATTGCAGTCTTTTTTTTTTTTTTTTTTTTTTTCCAGCATACATATTGTTGGTGTATTATAGAAAATGCAAAAGAGCTTCTTAGAAGACAATAATGTATTTTGTAACACCAAAATGTATTACAGTCAACAAATACATACATTTCTTTACCTTTTTTGTCCTCAGGTTTAAGAGAAAATCAGTTTTAAGTCTTTTGAGTTCTTCTCGGTAGAAAAACTGGAAAAGGGACAGGGCATATCTAACCTGTTTATTGATGAAAACTGTTCAAGGTTTCCTGGCGAAGTTGGAAGCTGAGCCCCTTTCAAGACAGTGATTTGTCCCAAACCTGTCATGTACCTTCCTTTCATGTTTTCAGAACAAAGTCTTCTTCTGTGTCTGGGCCTTCTCCCCTGCTTTTTCTCACTTCATCAGTGGCTTCTGTTATCTGTTCGTGCAGTTCTGAATATTTTAAATAAGTGATGCAGCACAAACAGTTCAAGCCCAAGGTGCGCACAGCTTGTCTTTTGGGTGGTGGGACGGTGACTGCCTTTTGATCTGGGTGCCTGGCACTGCAGAGTCCTGAGCCATGAGCAGGTTCTCTTTGCAACAGAATAATACAAACGAGTGGTCTTAAAAAGCATTCTATAAAGGAACATCACTGCTTTTCACAAATCCTGAAGGCTGATTGCACAACCCCACCGTTAGTAATATTTTCACACAATTCGCATTACAATTCTGTGTAAATAGATAATGCATTAGACAGACCAAAAAAGAAAAGATTGCTCTTACCCTGGAACAGTCGCATGAAAATCCTAGTGCTTATAAGTGAAAAAGCACAAAGCAAAACCTAATATTATCATTGCTTTAATTCTCACTATTTGTTCCTTCCGGTTGGGACTCTTAATAGAAAGTACTGGTAACTACATAATCAGGATATTTTCTTTTCTGAGTCACTAGCAGAATTAGAGTCCTGGAAAGATAGCAGGTTGCTATTTGATGCTCTTAAAACCTAAAGTCAGCTTCAAAGAGAATGAGTCAGTGTCACAAAGCTGACAAATACTTTCCACCTGTAGTAGCTCTGTCCCCAGAATTAATTTCTATAAGCGTTTTACAAATGTGGTATTTTTTCCTCCTTGTCTCCTGCTTAGCTTGAAAAAAAAAAAAAAAAAAAAAAAAAAAAAAAAGTGTATTTTTTCTCTTGTCTACTGTTGTGGGACCATAATATTTCACCTCTCACATGCTTTGAAAGGACCACTTGATCCTGTGACAGGTGATAAAATCAAAGGGGCCACTAAAGGACAATCCTTTCTCACTTTCTTTTAGAGAGTACTTCCTCACAGCAATGTTCACTGTTCGTGGGCAGCAGGTTCCTGGCCTTCAGAGGTCAGAAGTTGTCTTCTGTGTCAAAGATGTTTCTCTTCTCACATTTTTACAGTAACTGAGCTCCCTGGGTTTCTCCACTGTATTGTCCCTGTTTGAGAGACAGGGAAGTGGTGTGCGGAGAGCCTGATGTTACAGGGAGCCTTGCCCAAACAGCGTGCAGGAGCTGAGTCTCAGGCTGTGTGATCCTGCCATGGTGGTGGGACCGGTGTTGGCCAAGGTGGAGCACGTCTTGTAACAGCTCCGTGCTAGATGCTGAGATTAAGAGCTGTGTAACAGCTATCTCTGTGGTCGTTTTCTGGGTAATTTATTGTTCTTATATATTAAAGTAAATATTTGTAATTGTTAAATGTCTGCTCAGAACTCTGCAATTTCTCAGAATGCTATCTGCAATAATTAACAATTATTACATACAAATGTATGGATTTGTGTTAAATTCAAAGGTTTCGCTCTGTGGAAACAAAAGAAAGGGTCTTATTGTGCCCTGAGCTGCTGTGTCACTTTGCATTTTATAGAATATTCTGCAGAAAGGACTTGGATTAAAAAGATGCACTCATAACCTATCTTGTTTAGGTACTAGTGAAATGACAAAGTAACCAAATGAAGGAAAACACTATATATTTCAATCATAGAAACGTTCAGGTTAGAAAAGACCTCTGAGATCATCTAGTCCAATATAACAGGCTAATGAAATTTTTAAATAATAGATATGCACATATAGATATTTAATTTTACCTCCTTCAGGTTTAACTACTAAAAGAGCAATTTCCCCTGAACTCAGTTATTCATTTTAAGCCTTTCTGGTCTAGGTTCATCTCAATCTGCTTAGAAACTTGCAGACATGAGTGGTTGAAGCTCCTGTTGGTCTGGAGGGAGATATAAATTAAACACTGAATTGTGAGAATAAAGGACTAATTCTGGTATGTGCTGTAAGAACTTAGAGCCTAGTGGAAGAGACTACTATGCTTAAGCCATCTTGTTTCACTGTGGATTGCAAAGTGCTCTGGGGACTGGGAAGGCCTTGAGTGCTATCCTGGGTGTTCATGAAGCCCTGTTTGAGGCATGTTAGCTTTCCCTGGTGATCTATATAGTACATGGGAAGCTACTCTCTGTGTCGTACCTACCCTGAAACTTGTGCATCGGTTGCTTTGGTTGTGCCTCCTGTAGGAAATCTAGAAGTGGATCTGAAGATGCCAAGAATGGCACTTTTGGCAGAGCTGAGAATAGTGGGTACCTTGTAAGGTACGCTTTTGGGATGGGAGCCAAAGGCTCTGAGGCTCCATGGGGACAAACTTACCCATGTCTCCAGACTTGTGACTGCTGCTGCAGTTTTTTTACTTTCAAATTCATTATCCGCAGCTGAGAAACCTCACCACTGCTTCACGCTTTTAGTGAACACAGGTCTTTGTCTTACGTGTGGTTCTGTTCTTGCTCAATCTGGATTTTCACTGGGTTTATACGTTGCCCATGTGTTATAAATCATCACCTGACAGTAAAAGTGTTTATGACTCTAAGCATCCAGAATTTGCCACTCAAAGTAACTCACCAGTGTTGAAATCATGGGGACTGATAAGGTCCTCTTTATTTATTTCTTAGAAGCATAGACAGAGGTGAATGAAAAAACAGATGAATTCAAGCGCTTCTGAACTTTCAATTTGAAGTAAACCTCAAAATCTGACGTTTATAGTCACATCCTTTCTCTCTCTCTCACTAAGGCAGTCCATCTGGTGGGTTCTCTAGAATTTCAAATCTTAAAGAGTTTCTTGGTGCCTTGGGATTTGTGTAAGCCTGGATTAAGCATGGCATTCACTGTCTTACAAAAGTAGGAATAAGAATAGGCTGCTTACTCTGTGTGGTTTTATCTTCCCAATATTGATTTTATTTTTCAGTCATGTGTAGATCACTTTTTCTTTTCTGCTATATTTCAATGACACATCCGCCATAAATCTCTCTTCTTGTTTTAGTAGGAGGTATATCATCTGTGAGAGGAGCTTGATATTTTCAGAGGCAATGAATTGTTCCAATTTCCAGAAATAGCCATGCCAGGAAGCAACATTCTGATTACTTGAAGTGTCTGGCCCTAGGAATTCAACCATACAAAATGGATAAGGAGGAATCATGAGGTCTTGCTAGGACCCTACTGTTGCAGGATGTGTTCATATTCCACAAAGGTTACAGATGATGTATTGAATTTATTATTTGAGAAGACTGGCTGGTCAATCTAAGGGAGAAAAAAAAAAAAGATAATACCTACGTCCTGTTCTGGCACATCACCATGTGATATACTATGGTTATTATTGTTGGGGTTAACCAGTCAGATTTGCTTGGGAATATTTTTTTTTATGTCTGGGATTGATTTCATATTCTTGATATATTGTATTGCGAACTGTCTAACATCTGATAGTCTTAAAACAAATTCTGAATTAAGACATTCATGCACAGATGTCTTCAGGTGACCACTCAGTGATAAAGCTTTGTAAAATTAATACTGCACCCATTCAAGAGCTTCAGCCTTTTGCAACCTGTAATTTTAGAATCTGCAGAAAGCTTTCCTTCCACAGCTCTGGGTAGAGTACAGAAGTAAGACCAGAACATAGATGACTAAGAGTTAAACTGCAGTAGGATTTGCTTTGTGCAAGCCTTAGTAAGGACAGACTAACCTGAGAATTAAAGCTTTTTCTTTTAAGGGAAGAGTTGCTTTTTGTTTAGTTTGGAAATCATGCAGATACCTGTCATCCATGTTGTAAATAGTCTGTTTTTGTATGATTATGTTGGTTTCCATTGGACATGCTTTTGCTTAGTAGTATCAAAGAAAATAATGTTCATCAAGTAAATTATCTAAGAATACATAAATGAGGTGCTTCCCTACTAGGAATATTCACCACATCAAATCTCCAATAATTACTTATTTACATAGAAAATACATTGAGTGGAAGAAGAGAATTTGCTAGGAGAGTCAAAAGCCAATTCTGATGCACCTGACAGATGTATTGTGCAGGTATTTCATTGCTGCTTTTCACAGTGTTACAGAGTTTACAGAGATTATGTTCAACATTTGAGCACCGTATTTGTCTCCTTGACCATCCATGATGAAGTGCCTAACTTTACAAACGCATCAGTAAGTTCCCTCCAGAATGCCACTTCTCTCTCTGGGACATATGTGGTGACTTGTTTTCTGATATAGTTTAAGAAAGTGCAGCAGTATGTTCTCATACAGTTCAGCTTCTGAAAAACAGAACCCTTCAGGAGTTGGGAGAAGCTGTGAAATATGTCGATGGGAGAGTCTATAAAAAAAAAGGGAATCCCCTTCTTATGTGGGAAGCAAAATGAGTTCCTGTCATCTTTCAAAAGGTCTGTTCTTATGAAAGAACAGGTAGAAAGCTCTGCTAAGCACTCACCTGCTAGAGGCTCTTCCTGGCTACTCGTACCCAAGGAAAAGCTGATCATTGAATTCTGAACCTGCACCATCCTGCTAGAATAGGTACCACCCATGCTATGCTACCACAAATCAATGTAGAATTTGGCTTGCATTCTTGGCACGTTATGATTTGTACGCAATTTCTAAAAATTATTTTTAATTTTCCCTTTCAGAAAAAATAAAAACACAACTGAGTGGAGGAGAAAAATAGACATTGTTAGTGCACAACCCCAAGCTTGTACGAATTCAGAGGCAGCAGTTGAAGGAATTTGAGCTTATGACTTATGACATTGGTTGGTATTATTGACAAAATTTTTGGCTGCTACTGGATTCACAAATCCTTTACTGTCGTGGCTTGTGGTCCATGATTGTACAGAACACATGTTTACTAACTAGTGTAAGAAGGAAGTGGTGCAGAAAGGTAGGTTATTTTCAAACTGCTGAGAGGTTATAATACAGTCAAGGGAGAGTGAAATGCCTACTTTAGAAACCACATAAAGTGCTTAACAACATCCTTTTACATAGTTTCAGTAAAACCTGTTAATATGACTACTACACTACTTGCATTTTAAAGCATGATGTAATTGTTTAATCTGTAAGAGGAAAATCTTACTGAAAAATAAATGGAAAAGCTCTCAACCTTCTCCTGTAGTGATAGTTTCTGCCAATCAGTTTTCATCTGTCTCAGCAAATATGAAAACCTTTGTGGGACAGACATTATTTTGTATCTGGCCATGCTACTGGCACACAGATGTTTTATGATATATGGCAGAGCAATTCATAACTCCTTATTGACCATCCCTTACTCAGAACAGTCAGCAGCAGAAGCAAGTCAAATCATCTCAGCTATGTAGGCAAAATCAAATTTTCTTGCCCCACAGATGAAGACAAATACAAGCCGCTTTGCCTTCACTGTTGGGTTGGAAGCACAGGATCCAATGGTGATGAGCAAATTTTGGAGATGGGACTGAGACTGGGACCTTCACTGAGGGGTGAGAGATATTGCAGGACTTTGAGTAGGGAACTAGGAATTGTGTCAATGAGAGGTCCAGAAGCAAAGTCTGAAGAAGCTTTATGGAAGAAAGGAAAATAAGACAGATGTGGGCTAGAGGGGGTCAGTGGTTCTTGGTTGATTTGGGAAGGCAGAGTCAGTGAGCTGTAGCTGGGGACTAGGAGTAGCTTTGCTCTCTTCTGTCCTCCCTGTCTGCCAGAGCATTAAATCCCTGTCTCCATCTTGGACACTGCAACCTTCCTTCAACGCAGACATGTGAGCGCAGCTAGATGCCTTTCTCTGCAGCATTTTCTCTGCCAGTCCTCACTCTCTTTGCAGTGTCATGTGGTCTCCCCTTGCATTCCAGCAAAAAGCTCTCTACACCAGGCTTTATCCACCCTTTTGCTCTTCTGTGAATGACTGCTGAGAGGGGTCCAGTGCCTCAAGTGGTTTATGTCTGCCTTGAGAAGAGGAAAAGCATAGGGCCAGGACACAAAGCTCTGTAGGGCTCCCGAGTGCCCCAGCAGAAAGGCTTGCAGCTGTGTTGCTGTTGGAAAGGATGCTGCCGGGGGTCCTATCCACACATCTGGATCTTACAGCATTGGGCAGGATAGGTGAGAAGCAGAGGATGAGGCTATGCTGGGCAACTACCTGCTTTGCCTCTAGTGCCTAAGCATTTTCAGCAATGCATATTTTTGCATAATCAAAAAAGAATATCATGATAAGGTGAAACCAATATAGCCTCATAGCACTAAGACCACTGCATCTAGTACCACCATGTAAGCCTTCATCAACGGTGGGGTCTTATCATGTTAAACATTCTCATAGTTAAGATGCTCATTTTTAGCTACTTTGATTTACTTTCAGGCAACAAAACGTTAGTTATCAATATATGTGTATCAAGTGAATAGCTTTAAAGCTTTTAAAGTGCTTTCAGACCATGTAGATGGAAGAAACTAAGGAGATACTCTTTTATGAAAACATAATTGTTCATTTAACAAGCATGCTTTTAGGTACTTTTAACAATTACATAAAAGTTTTCTATTTCTTTATATTGTTATAATTTATTCCCATTTGTATTTTGAAAGGAAAGTCATAATGTAATTTTTTAGTATTTTCTCAAAGCTTTTCAAACAGGCTTGTTGACCTACCTTTAAATTTCCATTGACTCATCATTTCCATCTACACAGACCTTCTTAACATGTAAAAAAATCAGGATAAATGAGAAGTTGAGCTTAATCATTTTTGCTAGTAAGACGTTTTGCAGGTTTTTTACTGTCTAATTTTGATTAGGTTAAGTATATATATTTGTATTATTAATTTCTTTATGACAAGGGCTTGTAGGAAGTCTAGTACTAAGGCTATGTTCGTGTTTAAAGTAAAACTTAATTTTTTAGGTGCTTATATGCTGGAGCTCCCTCTCCACTTCCACTTGAAGAGTGAAATCTAATTAGCACCAACAATCTGGCTAAAGTGTTTCCTTTAACAAAACTTTTTAGGAAGTGCTCTAAAATCATCAAAAATGGAGGTCAAGCAATGGCTTTATAACACTCCATTGAGCCCTCTATGTGCCAATATACATTTTTCATCTTTAGCTTAAGGTTGTATTAATAAAGAAGAGGTCTGCTGCACATTATGCATCTCCTGATCTCGGCTGTTTCACAGGAACAGTAAGCTATGAAACTTCAGAGTGATTTTTGCTATAATAATCTGCTTCTGTTCCTACTGATGAGGATCTAGTGCTCCTCTTTCTGACCTTCCATGTTCGCCAGCCAATCAAGCCTGAACAGTTTCAGCAGTGTTAAACTTCACAGCTATTTCTGTTACTCTGA
This sequence comes from Aythya marila, assembly GCF_965140915.1. NCBI lineage: Eukaryota > Metazoa > Chordata > Aves > Anseriformes > Anatidae > Aythya > Aythya marila. The sequence continues at coordinate 3,846,908 of NC_139056.1, forward strand.
GGTCTGTCCCCATCGATTTTTAAAAAGTCAGCGTGCCAGGAATTCATGTCAGATGTCAGCAAGCTTCAGAGTCACCAACGATAACCTGCTGTCTCAGCACATCGTAGCAGAACAGAGCATTCGTGTTGTTCTGTTCCTGATTGTCTAGTGAATTGGGAAAACATTGTGCAAAATACAGCAGCTTCACTGGTGGGAAAAATTGCTGAACAGCACCTGCATAGTAAAGCAAGACCATCTGCTTATTTTCCCTACTCCCCTATTTCTGTATCTTGGTATCCATCTCATTTTTGTCAGACAGGATCATGCAGCAATTTCTATGAGAATATGGATGTGTCTGTGTAAGGGAGAGAAGGGTGAGAGGGAGAGATCAAGGGCTGGACTGTGTTTTCTTACAATGTGGAATTTTCTCTTGGAACTCATTGCTACAAGATACCAGCAAGGACAGGAATTCAACAGTGCTCGTTAAGCTGGCTGGGCTATTTATCATGAAAATGTACACATCCACAATTTTCTGTAGTTTTAAGTCCATACGCTTTAACCAGCGAGGGTTAAGGGTATGTTAAGTCTTCTTTCAGAACATAAATCATTTTGCCAGAGGAGGTAGGAAGAGATGCTTCCTATTATCTATAATTTTGTTCCTCTGTGTGCATGGCAGTTTTCATGCTTTCTTGTACAGTGTATAGTATATAGTAGTGATTGCTGTTACAACCACTGTACTGCGCTAGATGAGTTTATTCCATGTTAGTAATTCTTACAGTCTAAAACAAGTACTGTCCCTGGACAGTAAGAACACCTTCTGCATTTTCTTCTTGTTATATGACACCTGAGAAAGTAGCACTACACTAAAATTCAGCAACTTCTACTGTTGTTGGAGCAATTGTACTCTTCCTTACTGGAGGTTTCATAAACCTATTCACTGTAACATACCAGTTAAACTGTAGACAGCTTGTATTGATTTTTTTCTTCCCCTTCTCCTCCTCCTTTTTCTTCTTGTGCTTATCCATGTGGAGGACAAAGGGAGCATCTAACTAAGTATTTTTCCCTTAATCAGGCTGAGAGAAAAGGAAGGTTTCAAGGTCAGTTACAGTGCAAGATGCCTTTTATGACCTCCATCATCTCATCTATTTCTTCTGCCTTATGAAGTGTTGGTTGTTTTTGTTGGTGGTGGTGGTTGTTTTTGTTTTGTGTTCTGTTTGTTTGTTTGTTTGTTTTGGTTTGTTTTGTGTTTGTTGTTGTTGTTGTTTGGTTTTTGCTTTTTCTCCAAGACACCAATTATGATACACTGTCTTGCACAAGATTTTTCTGTTCAGGCTTGTGTTTGCTCTCAGAGTGAAGTCCCAGGTCTCCCCCAGTGTTGTTTTGGTGATGTGAGCTTCTGACCTTTGGGAAACTATCCTGAACTTCATGAATTCCTTCATCCCTCAGTTCACTTATTACAGCTGGTGGTTACTATTTGTCTTATGCTGTGTTAGCAAAACACTGTGCAGATGGGGAATATAGATTTTTTTCAGTGAGGCTAAATTGGCAAAATATATAATGCAGTATCAATTGCCCTCAATGCCCCCAAATTCCTGCCTTTGTTAGCTAGGCTGCAGCAACTGTTGAAGTTAATCTGTCCACTGACTGAGGAAAGAATGTCAGAAAAATTGAAGGTGTGTATCTTAGGTTTCATCCAAATTATCTTTTCTTTATTTGATATAGTTCCTGACTGTGGTGCTGTCTGAGGAACCTGTGTGCTTTAAAGCTGTTATCCTCACAAGTCCGTCATGATGTAAGGTAGTACTGTATTCCTCTCACATAGAAACCTTGAAGCAAGGTGAAACTGCATGACTTGCCATATAGCCATGGCCTCCCTGACATCAGTACGTAAATCCAGAGTTTTTAACCAGCCTGTTGCTCTAACCTCAGGTATTCCTAATTTGGGACGCAAGTACACATTCACTTTGAAAGCAACTGAAATGATTCAAGGCATTCCTGCTTTGTATCTGTGTGTTAAACTGAGGTTAACATGGAGCTTGTGGAATACAGCTTAATTTACCCAGCTGCTGAAGGCAACTGCCATAAGCCATAGGAAAGAGAAGAGGTGTTGTGTATGTTGCATGCATTTTACAAACCCATCTTTATCTTTACATGAGAAGAGATGTTGAAGAAGAGATAATTCAGAGTTCATTATATGAATTCTATTTTACTGGGGAGGGTTGGAAATTGACAAAGTCTTCCTGAATTTTTTATAAGAAAACCAGTTCCCACTACACAGAAACACGAAGCATTAGCAGGAATGTTTTGAAGGTAGCAAAAGAGTTCCTGCTTTTTGGTCCTTTATGCTGTCATCTCCATATATACCCTTTAAAGAGTTTCTCTACCCATTAGTTATCTTCTCCTTCAAGCTCACCTTTGAACTGGTGTGTCTGTTTGTCTTTCTGTGTCTTTGTCTTAGGGGTCCATTGGCAGTGTGGTTAAAAGTGTTTCAAGGTTATTTTTTGACTGCACGAAAGTATTAAACTTACCATATAAAAGGCAATATCCTAGTCTTCTTTCTTGTTCAGTGAATTCTCATTTCAGCTCGCTTGTGATGCTGATGATCATAAATGCAGTCTCTCCCCCCACTTCTTTACCCATACAGGATATTTTACAGTTACAGAATTCTAGAAATTGTACATGACATAGGACTTTTGCATTTTTTGCATTGTTTAGCACAGTTATACAACCAGCAATGTAAATATTGCTGTATATGCTTGCCATGTATGATCAGATAAATATATCAAACATTACATTTTGTGGATTTGTTTAAACTAATACCCTGTGGCATGTGTGGAGTGAGGAGGAGAGAAATGGTGGAAGGGCAGAGACGAGCAGAGTGAATATGAGAATAGAGGAGGGTTTATTTAAAGCTTTCCAAAAACAAGTCAATAGGCTTACCTTAGGATGAAAGTTAATTTAGGCTCATAATCTTTCACCATGTGCAACATGCTGCAATTATATTTCAAGGCCTATTTATATTACTGCCCGTATGATCAAAGTAAGACAATTTAACAGGATATAGCTCAGCTGCTTGGATCTGCTGGTGGGCATCTATAATATTTATATTCTTCAGTCTACTGAGATCTAAATTCTGGAGTGAGTTTAAGAAATTACAGCTTTCTTTTTTAATATTTACCAATTTCAAGGCTAATAAATAATATTTTGTTTTAAAGACTACTGCATTGCAGTAATGTTAACTATCTATAGATAACAAAGACTAGCATGTTGAGAATTAAGCATGGGATATTATAGTAAATTTTTCTCTCAGGGCACATGCTGTTAAGAGGAATTATACACGGTCATTGAAAGAATGGTCACTGTTGTTTCCACATTACTTCGTTAGCTCTGGTTACTGCAGTGTGCTCTGCAATGCACTTTGCAAAAAATTACATACTCTGTTGAGGTAAGAAAGGATAATTGCATTAAGTTGGTTATTAAGTATTTATTGTTTCTTTATTCTCCATAGTTTGCAGCCACAGCAATTGTTGAGCGTTATTTTACAAAGAAACTAACTGTCCTGAAGCCTTCATTTAGACAACTGTGCAGAGTGAGAAAAAATAGATGTCTTCTTCAAATACATCCCATCCCAGAGCTGCTCAGAGCCAGAAGCATAGCTCTCCAAAAAACTGTGTGGCTTGTCCAAGAGCACAGGGCATTCAAGACACACATGGAGTCTCTGTGCTGCTTTTGGGTGCTTGGTTCTTTAAAAGGAATATTTCTTGTGCACAAATTACAGCAGGGTGACACTATATGGTGTGGTTAAATACCACAGCCTAGCTCTCAGGATTGTGGCAGGAGTCATCTCCCACCAGAACTAAAAAGCATAAATAAAGCTCAAGAGCCCTCATACTAAGCCTTGCCCTTTCCAACTTGTGCCCATTAAGGGGCTTAGTACAACTGCTGTGATCTCCTAAGAGTGCAAGACAGGGTCTCCATTTGTTCCCTTTTGTGGAGGGAATTTCTTTTGCTGCTTGAAAGCTTTAGAACCATTTTTTTTTTCTTTTTTTAAGAAAAAGAAAAGAAAAAAGCTCCTTAACCATCTGGCCATAACCTTGTACAATATGTTACATTTCAAACTGTAAAAATTTTTTATGATCACATTATAATTTGTCAACTGCTTACAGATCTTTAAGTTAAAAATGTACAGTGCAAAATAAAGCAGCTCTGTATATTGTTTTCTAAGATGAGTGGAAAGAGAAGGGAGGTAAAAAAGACACTTGAAAGTGTTTTAATTGCACAGGGATGTCATTGCCTCTAGCAAGAGTTCTCCTGCTTCTGTCATAAATTTTTCATATTGCCTCGTGAGAGTGAAAACTGGAAACTTTACCCTCTAAGTGAAAGTCGATGAACCTCATACCAGCCTCGGATCCCAGTAGCCTTGCACACAGGAATATTAATTTAATTAAGATCACTACAATAAATTCTGCAAGGGAACTCTCATAGCACCTAAGGTAACTTGTGCAAAGGAGGAGGGAGAAGAACGGCAGAGCCAGATCTGATGAAGGCAGATACAGTAGTACAATGTCCTCAGAGCACTTGTACACTTATCAGAAGTGACAGCTTAAGAGACATGTGAGACCTCCTAAAATAGATGACAGAAGTTTTAGCTGGGAAAAAGCATATAATTACACAGTGTAATCATTTTATTTTCACTACACTGACCCATCTGCAGTCGGAGAAAATAATGCAAAAATGTCTTTTCAAAAACTGCCAGTCTCACAGGATGAGACATGGAGGGATTTTTTACAGGACAGCATATGCTTGGGCTGTTTGTTTCCCCCAACAGTCACGTTAACCTCCAAGGCCAGGAACATGCTGCTTTGCAGCGGCTTCTGCAAAAAGGAGGTGATGATCTCCCTTCTGTCTGCAGTGTTTTTAGAGACAAGGGGTACACAGCTAAAAACGAAGTGCCTGTTGTCCAGGCATTTTAGTTTCCTGCATTAGATGAGAAAGGCCAGATTAATTAGAATGGGATTATAGGAGCTGGCTGACCTGATTTACCCAGGTGTAAAGATGGGAGTTGTGCCACTGCAGTGAGAGGGACTGCGTCTTTAAAATCCTGCAGCATAGATCAGCTGAAGCTCCAAGAGGGATAACGGGCAGATACCACATGCCAATTAATGCATTTTTTCCCCCTGAAAATGGCAGTTCGGCATAAATCAAATCAAAGATACTGGGGTTCTGTAAATTCTGAGAGGAAAATGATATCCCAAACTCAAACTGTTTCATATGATTGGTTATAAAGACAAACAGAGCTCCCTGGGAAGTGAGACCTCAAATGACAGACTTAGTGGTTGGGCTTAGTATGCGGCTTTTAATGGCTGGGATTTGCTTAAGACAATCTCGTTACAGGGAGGTATGAGGCTTCTGGTATCAGATGCCAATTCCAAACCCAGTGCTATATACGTGGTATTAAAATAATTTTAATAGTTACTGTTTTATTTTCTCAAACCTTTAAAAGTATTTTCTTTATCAAAAAATTTGGGTTCTGGGTATTATGTGAAGAACAAAACAATACAATTTGTCTACCCCTTGGGCTTTGCTTTATTATAAGTCTGTGCTCCTAAAATTATAGAAAGAACAACATTTGCTACAATCTTGTATGCACAGGAACACAGCTCAGCGCTGTGCTCGAGCTGAGCTGCTCTTCACATTATCTAGTTTGAATCTTCATAGGTCTTTCTAGTCCTTTCTAATTTATTGGTAGTCTCATTTTCTTCATTAGTGATACTGCTGGGCTCTCTACAGCGAAAGGAGGTTTCATGTAATGCTTCCAGGTGTAATGCTTCCTGGTGGGACCCACCACACACTTGGCAGAACTCTGAAGAGGGGTGGGCCTGGCAAGATAAGCAGATTTGTTTCAAGCTGCAGACCACATGCGAGGTGAAAAAGACTACAGATTTTAATAGGTAAATCATAGAACGGCTTGGGTTGGAAGGAACCTTAAAACTCATCCAGTTCCAACCCCCCTGCCATGGTCAGAGATGCCACTCACTAGGACAGGTTGCCCAGAGCCTTGTCCAACCTGGCCTTGAACACCTCCAGGGATGGGGCATCCACAACCTCTCTGGGCAACCCGATCCAGTGCCTCACCACCCTCTGAGTGAAGAATTTCCTCCTAACCTCTAATCTAAATTTTCCCTCTTTTAGTTTAAAACTATTTCCCCTTGTCTTGTCATTATCTGCCTGAGCAAAAAGTCACTTTCCATCTTTTACATACTGAAAAACTGCAGTGAGGTCACTCTGGAGCCTTCTTCAGGCTGAACACTCCTAACTCTCTCACCCTTTCTTCGTAGGAGAGGTCCTCCAGCCCTCTTATCAACTTCATGGCCTCCTCTGGGACTGCTCATACAGCCCCGCATCCTTTTTGTGCCTGGGGCCCCAGCCCTGGACGCAGCACTCCAGGTGGGGCCTCACAAGGGCAGCACAGAGGGGCACAGTCACCTCCCTCAACCTGCTGGCCACCCCTCTGCTGATGCAGCCTGGCATGCAGTTGGCCTTCTGGGCTGCAAGTGCTCACTGCTGGCTCATGTCAAGGTTTTTTCAATGGTCTACTTTTCATTGGAATTATTTTGTTCAACCCATTTTTTCATGTTAAAATCCAGTAGAAATAGCCAAACACTCCAGTTATTTCTCAGAACCAGAATAATTCATGGCCAACAGGCACTCAGAGGCCTTACTAAACATGATCATGCTATCCTACAAACACCGGCTTTTAGTTTCAGATTTCTTAAGGAAAAAATTAGCATCTCCTTGTGTGCTCATAAATAATTATATATAAACTCTTAAGCTGTCTTGTGAAGTCACTCCATTATAAAGTCTACTTTTCATTTCATAAAATATTCCTTAAACATGATTTGTATATTATTAATGAGATTTAAAAATTGAGTTGAACAACTAAGCTACAGAGACTGTAATGGCTATGAGGCTGCTAAAGAGCAAGCAGCAAGTTAAAAAAAAAAAAAAAAAAAAAAAAAAAAAAAGTTTTGAAATGGTTTGGATGTAGCATCTTTTTTTTTTTTTTTTTTCTTGCCTATTCCTCTATCTGCCCTTTGCTAAATGGCACAGTTGAGTAAGATGCATAGATTGGTGTTAGTGCAGGCATTGTAGAGCCCTTAACTACAGTATCTGTTCCTCATATTCTTTCAGGGTTTATTTGAAAAAGGGCAACATAGCCAAATGTGATATTTAGGCTCTGGTTCCTATTAAAAGAAAACAAGTACTGTGTGACGTGAAGTCTCCCTTGTTTCAAGGCAACCTATGGCTATTTTTACAAGTAAAGTAAAGGTTCTTTGCTCGTTCTTAGATTTTGTGCATGAAGATGCTAGGCAGGAACTGTAGAGAAAAAAGCCAAAAGTAAATGTTTTCTTGGATAATCTCGAGATCACTGAATATCGGCAAGAAAAGCCAATGATTGCTGACCAGTGAAGTGGCTGCCAAATTCAAACAGTTGTCTTTTTTTTCAAAGTCCTGGGTTTGTCTTCTAGTGGCATTGAAGCAACCATTTTTATTCCCAGGAATAGTGATAACTAATTCTCTTCTTGTTAGTGCTGTAATAGATTTTGAACATCTCTTTTAAGCTGTATGCATGCCTATTGTCTCAGCAATGGCTTTCCATCTGGCTGAACTGTAGTCCTTCAAGATTCCCATTTGCCATGGCTTCCATGGACTTGAGGTCCAGTTCCCTATCACTCTGTTTGTTGGTTTCCTTAATTCAACCCACTCATGAGTCAATTCCATGTTTTTTATTCCTATTTCTTACCTTTCTATCACAGAGAAGACATTCAGGTCATTGTTTTAAGGGAACGAATGTAGTGGTATTAACTGAAGAAATAAAGATAAAATGCAGTACAATAACAAGGAATTGAAACAGTTATGGAAGAATTAGGTGTTAATCTTACCTTTTTAGTGTTCTACCAGTATCACAATATTGCTGATGATATGCATTTGAAAACTGCCTAAAGGGGATTATGTGCATTGCCTCAAACATTCTGCATTCTGCTCCCAAAACACCTCAGATGGGATGACACATCATCAGGCAAATACATTGTTTTCTTAGTGATGTTGTTCTGGGAGATTCCTGAACAAGCATGAGAGATTTAGCTGGTTATCATGGGTGTTTCTAAGCAGTTTTCTTACATTAAAAGGCTATAGTGCTTTGTCATCAGAAGTGTTTGCTCTGTGCATTCTTTGTGGCACCTATCATTATTCTGAGTATCCTAACTGTTTATGTTGGAGATCACAATCAACTGGCATTGTTCACTGTAAATAAAGAAGCTGTTATCATTCCTGTAAGACTTTTCTGGGATTTTGCTATAGGTTTTTCGAGTTCTAAACTGTAAATTCAACTTTTGGTCTGTTGAAATTAACTCTTCTCTCCATCTTTCTAGCCACTTTAAATTTTGCATTCTGAACAGAAGTATTTTGTCTTGTGGAGTAGCTAGCAACTTACCTTGATTCGTCTACATAGGTTTGCCAGCTGAAGTGTGCAGTACTTTGGAGCTTAGTTATGAGCTGTCTTTGTTAGCTTTCATCCTTCCAAGTGTATATTTCAAATGTTACCCGATAACTTCTCTCCTGCACATGGAATCTTCAATATAACTATTAATGCCTATACAACATTTCCTTGCCTCTCTTTAATATAATCTAACAAGATTCTGTTATTTCTAGTACCAGAATATTTTCCATCAAAATGTTTCTTCTTATTTTTGACTGATCAATTGTTTTCCTTCTTTTCCTTTTTCTTTTTTCCCCTCTGAGCTAGTGTCTGGCTTTGTTTTGATATTTTTAGTTTCTTATGCACCAATAAAACATGGAAAATGCTGATGTGGCCCTGAGATAGTCATCCCATGAGGATTTTGCTTTCGCTAAGACACAATACAATTTGTAGAAAATATAAGCGAAGACCCAAGGTCTCCAGATCATATTGGTTAATAGATTGATTCTGGTCCCAGTGGCCAACCTTATTATTCTTGTTCACTCAGAAGGGAGCTGTGAGCAGCTGGCTGAGTCAGCACGCTTGTACAGGCACTCGGATTTTCTGCTCTTCTTTCAAAACATTTAGTTTTCAGTAAGAATTGAAGCTTGGGTCACTGTGAATGAGAAACTTATGTTTCAATACAAATTCAGACAAACTTTTAAAGTATATCTCTTCTAGAAGGTGTCCAAAATGTATTCAGCGGGGCCGAACTACTGAGCAGACAAAATTGGCCACATCTTTCTTCATGCTCTTCTTCACAACTGTATTACTTGGAGTTGGACAAGGAAGAAAACTCCTGAATTTGGGCCTGTGGCCAGAGCTGAGCCCAAAAGATGAATTACTTAAGAAACAAAGTGAGATGATTATTCCAGTAAATGATTGTGGTAGATTATTTTTTATGACCTGTCACACTGAAATTGAATGCTGTCAGAGCTATGAGCTGCCTGCCCTGAGGGCACTAATGGCTCCAAATGGCCCAGAAATGCCTCAGCCTGCCCTGAAACACAGTGTGGGGACATGGTGGCACCCCTGGTGCCGGACCTGCACTGTGGCTCCTCTCATGCCCGCCTGCTGTTCCTGCCAGGGCTCTGCAGATGTATTCTGGATGAGTTCTCCACCTTGTCTGGGGCTGTTGATTGTCCCTACTGGGACCAACACAGGTCAAAGCCCGTGGGGCTGCACCCCATCAGAGAGGGCATGGCCAGCACTGGGGTAACCTTGGCTCCCCATGGCCTGACATCACCTCTGCCAGCTGAAATTTGCTTTTACAGAGCATTCTTGCCTCTGCCAAAAGCACAATGAAGTTAAGGAATGACATAGGAAGTGAGCTGGAGTCCTCTGGAAGTTGCTCCAGTGCGCCAGCAGCATGTCACGGGATACACCAGGAGGGAGGATATAAAGGCATCTCAAGTTCAGTGATGAAGACAGGCATTCATGCTATAAAGCACAGTACTTCATCTAGGACAGCCTCCTGGCTCATCAGGAAGCCACGGGGCATCCACAGCTGTCTGCTGTGGGGCAGGAGAGCTTGTGGGGCAAGGGAGCAATATGGAGATCTCATTGCTGCTGCTGTGCAAGGCACAGTGAGAGCAGTTCACTTGTGGCTACAGGGGTGCCCAGCGGGGGCCTGCCAGGAGCTGTCGGGTCTGCACTTCACACTGCTAGCTGGGCAGGCTCCTCTCCCTTCACCAGGAGACCACTTGTCTGCTGCTGAGCATGGAAAAGCAGGGAGGAGATGTTCAGACCCACTTCCTCCAGCAGCACTGGCAAGGGCAGGCCCTCCCCATGGCTTTTAGAGTATGTTACAGAATCACAGAATAAGAATTTCTAGGTTGGAAGAGACCTCAAGATCATCGAGTCCAACCTCTGACCTAACACTAACAGTCCCCACTAAACCATATCCCTAAGCTCTACATCTAAATGTCTTTTAAAGACTTCCAGGGATGGTGACTCCACCACTTCCCTGGGCAGCCTGTTCCAGTGCCTCACAACCCTTTCGGTAAAGAAGTTCTTCCTAAGATCCAACCTAAAACTCCCCCAGACACCAGGACTAAGGACTGTACTGAAGGTAGGTTTTACAGTTTCACCCCTCTGACAGGCAGCTTGCATCTCTACACACCTCCACCCACAGCCTGCCTGCCTTACTCCCCTTCCTCCCCAGCTGTGGGTGAAGCACTAACATTGTGGCCAGTGTCTTCCTCTCCAATGGGTCTTTATGTTTCCGCTCATGCCGCTATTGTGTCAGCAATTCCAGCTGCAAATGTTGCATTTGACCTTCAGTAAGGGAGCCTGGTGATTTGAATTCATTTCAAGCAGCTTTCTGACAGCAAGCCTTAACCAAAGCCCTTAAGGTTTCCCCTACAAAAGCCTCATGACAGCTTTGCTTGAGGCTTACAATGGTCAGTGCAAGTGGAAGTAGTTTGTAAACTGTAAATGGCCTTATTAACTTCCTTGCAGTGCTGGAATGAAGCCCAGGCTTTGCTAGGCCAAGTCTCGGGCACTGCAGCAGGAACCCCCTTGCCCTCCTCACAATAGCAAATCAAACTCTGTGGGTGATGTGTGGCACTGCCGAGACTCTCCTGACAGAAGAATGTGATGGAAGACGGGAATATTTGGAGAGCTGTTAATTACTCAGGGTTTCAAGATCTTGCTTATTCATTCATCATGGTCAAAGCCAGGCAATTTCCTTTTTTTGTGGTAAAACCAGGTGGAAAAGAAGGAAAGAAGTATTGTTCAGAATGTTTTCAGGGTCAAGTACTGGGACTTATTCTGGTACTTTTGTTTTTTCTCACGTTCTCATGTTTCCTCTCTGAAGATGTAGCTGTCATCTTCCAACTCCCACCTTGGAGATAGGTCTGGTATGTCAAAGGACTGTTGGGTGGGATGGTTATTTTCCCACCTCCCAGTAGTTCCCACCTATCTTCCCCTTATTTTTTCATCAGATCAGTTACCCATAAATACTGATTATGATCACTAAAAATTGTATTATTAACCATAATGTCAACATCTGACTTGTTCCTCAGCAGAACCTGTAATAATATATACGACAACGATAACTCCTTGTCAAAATAATTTCATTTCTTATGAGAACAGGATTTTTTTTCTGAGCTGCCAAGGTAGACAGCAACAACCACAAAACAAGTTTCTGAGTACAGCTGATAATAGGGCAGGTGGGACCAGAAGATGCCTCCTAAGTTCTTGAGTCTGCTCCTCTGCAGTCGTAGCTTGTGCAAACCTGAAGTTGTTCTTCTTGACTATACACCATCTCAACAGGAGTTTAATGGATTTTATTAGTGGTTATGTGTGTGTGTGTGTGTGTGTTTTTTGTTTGTTTGTTTTGTTTTGTTTTAAAACTGTTTTAGAGCCTTGTAATTCTTATAGGTGAAAACCCCCTTTAATCTATAGCCTAAACTTGCAGTTCATTTATACCTATTTGTCCTTCCACTGTAACTGCCTTCGGGTTTAAATTTCTTCTTCCCCAGTATTTACAACTTTCTTGTCCCAGTATCTTTAGAGGGCATTCTCTAAATTTTTATCCTTAATTTTCTTCCCTTCAAAACTTGTTTCATTGTTAGACTTACTGTCTTACTGTCTTGCAAGTTACCTAACTTGCTTTTATTTTCTGCTTTTTAAATTCAACATTTGCTATTCTCCAGCTGTACAGTAGCAATTCCAACATCAAAGGATTATTTAAAATGCCCTGAAGCCAAATGAGTGATTTTGGAAGGAACAGGCAGATCTAGCAGTTTACAACTGATGTGAGGTCAGCATTGAATCATTTCATTTTGTCTATTGCATTTTATATTTCTTAGCTTTTGTGGACTCAGCGCAAGTGTTAGCTGTCTTCAAACATAACTTGTGTTCTTCATGGTTCTATTTATCTTATTTTAAAAGTTTTTAATTAAAAAATAAGGTGGAATTTAGACATTTCTCTATGGAGAATATTGTAGTCTGAGAACATACCTCTGTATTATTTCCAGTTTTGCTTTGGATAATAGTTCAGTACTTTTACTAGTTCAGTACCTAATGTAGGAAATTAATAGCAGAAGTTCTTGGGAAAGAACAAAAGGATTTGTGCCATGTAGTTTTATTATGCAAAATAATAGGAAAGTTTTCATGGACAAATGTTTTAGGATTAGGAGCTAGAACCAGATGAAATGTTGAGCTCTGACTTTGGCAGAATTCTGAATGAAAGCATTTTGTCTGGAAAATTCTTGGGGAAACAATTGTAGTCTAGGACACATGACAGTCATCTTGGCTGGAAGAAACTCAGAGAAAACTGGAGATGAAGATATCAGTGAGTGAGAATAATTCTTCATTTGAAATTTAAGTAAGATTTTTATATAGCCTTTTAATTTGATTTTGGTTTTGCTTGGTGTCTGGTTAGTTAGTTTACATTAACTGTTCAGAAATTCACTGTATGACTGACTAGCAATAAAATTCTTGTAATTGTGGCAGGTTGATAATGCAGTACCTGCATTACTTCTCGCTCACTTTCTGCATTATAACCTCTAAACATTCAAATTGTTCTCTAAAGCAGACCTAAAGCCATATTAAAGTATGTCTGTCCTTCATTCTAGTTGTTCTCAGTGCTGGGGACCTGCACTGGCAGGCTCTGTCCTGACCTAAAGGTAGGAGCTGGAGTCACCTGAGCTATGCTGGCATATGGAGGAGAAACTGAGCCAGCCTCAGGGGATCATCAGCTTCCAAAAAAGCTTGAAAAACTTCAGTTTATTCAGATTTAGTATTTTGCTTTTACATTGGTGGATAATATTAAATGTGTCCGATATGCATTAGTTAATCGCTAATGGTATAACTACATTTAAAAAAATAATGCATTCTGATATCAGATTCAAAAGGTATGGAAGAAGATAGCGTAACTGCACCAATAAGAGAGTCAAGAACAGTCTTGCTAAATATGTAGTCATTGTTTTTAATGTTTTATGTTGTTGGTTCTGTGTTTTGTGTTTGTTTTCTGTGCTCTGACAGAACTGTTCTGTCAGTTCTGTTCTAGCCTGTGTGACATGTTGCATGTTTCCACTTGCTTGATATGTTTGGAAGTAGGCCTAGAATTATATTGGTGCTGATATGTGACATTTTATAGAAATTTAGAGTGAGTTCATATGGAACTCCTTATGGGCTGTCCAGTGACAGCAGTATTTCACTGTGAGTGCCAATTTCCCAGAGCGAGCTCCTAACCTTTCAGAAACATGTCCAGGGAGACCTGTCAAAGAACTGAATGTCCTTCTTCCTCGACTGCTTTCCCTCATAATTTCCCCTTGTGGATATAACTATAAAATCCAACATGACTTTGTGAAAAAAAAAAAAAAAAAAAAAAACTTTCCAGCTTGTTCTATGGCAAGAGAAATGCCTTTTCAGAGAAGCATCTTCTAAGCAATTTGGAAGCATCTAATGTTGGATGCTTTATTGATGGTGCAGGAATTCTGGGTGATGCTTTCAGGAAATTTAATAGCTTTTTATATATGTGAAGAACTTGCTTGCAATGAAAGTCTTGTGTGGAAAAAACACTGAAGGCAATGCTACTGTTCTGCTTTCACAGAATCCATTTTCTTTCTCTTCCCTGTAGCAATCCATTGGAAATCTCTGGAGAAGAGCGGGAATTTGGTTGACTTCTCCCAGGATAGATGTGCAGATTATGCACACAATACACCTGTGATCTGTCATTTCCTAAATATTTGACTTGGCACGGGAATCTGTTTCTATTTAAACACTTTGCTCCCCTCAACTATAAATCAGATCTGTGAGCTGTCCACAGAAAGCTACTAGTCCTGTTGAAAGGTGAAACCAAATATGTGTCAGATGTAAATATCTTTGCTCGATTAATATGAAACATTCAATCACCTGAACATTTCACATGCATATTTGAGAAGGCTTGATGTGTGACATGATATGGTATCTCTTGATATTTTATTGCCTAAGACATAGGGTTAATGTGGGTTACTGCTTCTCTTTTTTTTTTTTTTTTTTTTTTTGGAGGAAATACTCTATCACACGGCTATAGAAAGGAGTGTTGTGTAAACATGCTGAATTATGAAACCAAAGCTGGATTAAATCTGAACTTCTTAGCAGAAAATGCATTTAAGAAATCATTTCCTCCTCAGTGGAGTGTCACCCCACACACAGGCACGCTGCTTTTGCTCTTTTTCATCTCCCTGATATGTCCAATGATAAAAATCCACATTTGGTCTGTACTCTGTGTGATCCTAAGCAAAGTACTGGTTCTGCCATCTGTAATAACAAATTGGAGTCTGCAAACATCCTTAACACAATGAAATATTTACTGTTCACAATTTTAAGGAAGTAACACACTGTTAATGCTCTAAAAACTTTATTCTTGTTACAACTAAGTGGATAAATCGCTGAAGGCACCACATGCTCAGAGAACTGAGGTTAATGGAATAACTGCAGTTTTGTGGGGTTTCGCTAGCTGGTAAAATTAATCTAGGAAATGCTTGTAAGAGGCAGACTTTGTGCATTGTGGTTCCCTTCTGCCTTTTGGGGGTTTGATTCTTTTTCTTTTTTTGGTTATCAATTAAAATGCTTCCAGAGTCCTTATATTGTTCTTAAAAATGCAGCAGAATTAACAATAAGTTTGCATTCATTTCAGAGAAATTAGGGACTGGATTTTAGAAATTTTCCTGGTTGGAAAGTATTCATCAGTGCTCCCTTTGTAGGAGAAAAAAAAAAAAAAAGTAAAAAAAAAAAAAAAAGTTAATTTAATTAGGATTTTGAGCTGATGTGTGTGTGTGACAAAAGCGTGAACTGTATTTGGGAATTTTTATTTCTTTATTTTGTGTGACTGAATCTGGAACTGACTCTGAGCTGGTGACATAATTAGTACAATAGTGCAAATCAGCCATTTTTGAAAAGAGTAATTTACTCCATATGCAGCTTCTCAGCAAGGGCCCTCATTAATCAAAGAAGGCCATGTACATCAAAGTGTTCCTTGCTTGCTACAACAACATCCATCATACAGCTAGTAAATGTGCTGTGGCAGGGTTTGATAAATATAATGCCTTTGATGTGCTGATAATTCTGTGTATTGGCATGCTGCTGCCTGGAACTCCCTGGGTATGCACAAAAACCTAAACCAGACCAGGTCTCTGTTCTAAAATTGTACCTAGGCTCACTCTTAACTCTCTCAAAAGCCAGCTATGTCTGAAGTAGGGCTCAAGTGCATTTTCAGTCTCCTTTATGCTTCAGTGGGGCCAATTTAAAAAATATATAAAATAAAATTAATTTAGTCTAGGTTCCCAGGTGCTGCAGAATTCCTTTGTGGATATATTTACACACATCGATGCAGCTTTAGCTGAAAAAAGCTTCTGCTTGTTGAGGCACTTGAATTTAACACAGTGTACTCATTCTGTATGAAGGAGCACTAGAAATTTAGTGTAAAACTTGTAAGAGAACTCATATGATATGAATAGACAAAGCATAAAGGGATGGAGATGGGGGGGGTGATCATATGGAAAAAAAGTCATGCAAGCTTTGTTAGATGAAACTGGACTTGTATTTGGAGCTCAGTATTTCAGGCACACAAAATGTGATCCATTCATTTATACTAATTCACTACCCTCAGTACAGTTTGCCTACTGCCAGAGCAGACTCATCTTCAGCAAAAATCAAAAAAAAAAAAAAAAAAAAAAAAGATTACATATGAAAATTTGTGACATTTTGGAAGGAGAACGCAAATTTTTACACTGTTTAATACAAATTTCAGAGCTTCAGATTTGAACCCATTCAGGATAGCAGCCATGTGTTGAAAAGCAGTTAAACTGTTTACTGGATTATGTTTCAGTGGGTGGGCAAATGAGAAATGGGAATTTTCACCCTGACAGTGTGCCTGCTGTACAGTGTGAAGTCCGTGTTTCTTCTGCTTTCTCACAAGCTACCAGTGCTTGCTTCCCATTGCTGCTCACATTTTTTTAGAGTGGAACATGAAAGCAAAGCAGGGAAGAGGCTTGGAGAAAAGCCTTTGGTCCCAGGGTGCAGCAGAGCCCCTCAGCAGCTGCCACTTTCAGCCTGTGGTGTAGAAGAACATCTGCCATTCCTCCATCATGTGTGGTATGTTGGGCTTACAAGGCTGGCGTAAGGAAGGATCCCAAAACCCTTTTCCTCCCACTTTCTTCCTGCTGGGTCCTACTTTGTCTGCTTTGGCCTGCGGTGGACCTTAAGTGAGATGTGTGTAAAGCATGGGCAGATGTTACGCCTGCCAGAGCCACAAACAATATTTATTTTGTAAAATTTGAAGATACCTGAAAAGAAACGGATGGAGGAGGGGAGTGTAAGAGCATTTCTAAGTAAGATCCCAACTGGCTGCTCTTCTGACAGGTTGAAAAAACTTTTCTTGGCACCTCTTGGTAGGCTGGGAAGAAAATCATCTGCCTCGTGGCCCTTGTGGAACTGGTGGGGAGGAGGGGAAATGGGACCACCTGGCAGACAAGAGGTCTTCCACCCGTCTTTCTGTGGTATCAGTGGGACCTTACTGCAGCATGATTAATCACAGGGCAGGAGAGAGCGGTCCTGCACTACAGTATTACGGTCATGAATAGTTTAGGGGTAAAAGTCCTGAACAAAGGTCTTTTGCTCCTGTGCTCCATATATATGCTTGGTTCAACAGCATTTGCTGAATGCAGTCGTCCTGTGAAAGTACAAAGGTTGCTGAATACCAAGAAGCTTTCCAATGCATCTCAGTTGCAATGCCAGCTGTGCTGAGCAACTGTATGCTCCTCCGTTCCTAACATTTGTGGAGTGTTCAGTCATCCCCTAACTGTGTCGTTTGTTATCTCTGATAGCTTGCAGTAAACGGAAGGACTTCAAGACAGAGCGCATGTGGTTCACAAGCATCCAGAAAATGCTGAACAGTTTGCTTCCTGATTTTATTTTATTTAGGTTAGGAGAAAGTTGAGATAATTTCTGTGTAGTTTATGGCATAGCAATTGCTTTCCAGGAAAGCAAAATTTAATGTAGCCCGATGTGGTGGAAATTCTAATGGATATTTGGCGGCTGGAACATACTTGGATTATATTCCAGGTGAGATAGTAACTGCATCTCAGTGGAAAACAGTGGTATTGATGGAGCAATGTAACAGATGAGTTTGGAAATTGTTGGCTGGGTGCTAACTGTATGCTTTTTAGGGTTGAAACAAGTGGAAAAGCAAAAAATAGTAATGCTGTGACTTCTGTGACAGGCTCCATTGTGTTAGTTTGAATGATGCATAAGGAAAAAATGAATACCATGCGCTGCTTGCAATATTACTTCTGTGTATGCTAGCTCTGCAAATGTTAAGATATTAAAGTAATTAAAATCATCATGATGATCTGCTTAATCTTTTTCTGTTTTCTCTCTTTCTTGGTGTGACCTCTGGTGTTCTTTGATGCTAGCTCTGATACGATATTGAACTTTTTAATGGCAACTGACTGGGCTGCAAGTATACATGGCAGGCTCACGTGGAGCTTTTCATCAACCAATACCCTCAAGACTTTCTCCCCAGGGCTGCTCTCAATCCACTCTCTGCTCAGCCTGTATTTGTGCTTGGGATTGCCCCAACCCATGTGCGGGACCTTGCAGCCTTCTTGAACTTCATGAGGCCCACCTCTCAAGCCTGTCTAGGTCCCTCTGGATGGCATCCTTTTTCTCCAGCGTGTTGACCACACCACGTAGCGCTCAATCCCACTGTCCGTGTCCCTAACAAAGATATTAAACAGTACTGCTCTCGATACCAACCAATTCAGCCAATTCCTCATCCAAGCAGTCCTTTGTCCCATGGTACTCTACCACGCAGATCCATGAAGAGGCCAAATTCTGCTCTCTGAATTCCAGGTTAGTGACCTTGCTCACTGCCTTAAAAGATCTTGTACTCCGCCTTTTCATGGTCACTGCAGCTCACGTTGCCCTTGAGCTTCACATTGCCCACCAGCCCCTCCTTTATGGTGAGAACAAGGTCCAGGGCAGTACCTCTCCTTTTTGGCTCCTCTGTCATTTGGAGGAGGAAGTTATCATTAACACACCCCAGGAACCTCCTGGATTGCTTATATCCTGCTGTGTTTTCCCTCCACCAGATAATAAATTCTTAAAGCATAGAAATTTAATCTTACTCTGTCAATCATTCAATTTAAGCAAAGCTCAGACTCTAAGATTCTTAAACCCTGCAGAGACACAAGAAGTTTAGCCATGTAAAATTTCTGAAATTGTTTGACATTGCAGTACCATTGCCTTATCCCAACTAATCTGGTAGCTTTTGAGACCAATGTAACAATACTTGTAAAAGCCAGGTGAACAAGTGGATTCAGTTAAGTGAACTTCTCATATAAATACAGAAATATGCATATTATGAGTAAGCTTTTCAAAAGTGTCACATGATTTTGTCGGTTTATTTTCTTTTCAGTATCCTGTGTTTTTTTTTGTTGTTTAATTTTTAAATTATTATTATTTAGCTTAATATCCATTTTCAGAACCTGAGTCTACTTCAGGATGTGATCTACATAGCAAACACAAAAGATGAATCATTCTAAAATAGTTGATTACTTTTGGAAACAAACAACAACAAAAAAAAAAAAACTAGCTTGCCAGCCCTAAACTGTTCTGTAATATTGCTCCTAGGAAGCGTGACATCATTTCTTTAGATGCAGAGTGAGTTTTGTATGTTGGAAAAGAATGACTTTTATTCTGCTTTGTCACAGCCTCGGGAGGGAGAAACAGGAAAAAATCATTTATGGTGAGGAACCAACTGACTCTGAGAAGCAGTGGGCTTTTCAGAGGAGCTTGAATGTAGCCAGAATGTGGTGATTACAGCACTAATGATGTTTCTTGCTGTTGTAATATTCACAGGCTAAAAGATCCAGCAAAAATTGTCTTCTAATGAATTTAAGCCCTGGATATGCTGTACACAAAGGTGTATATAGAAGTGGAAAAGGTAACTTGAATTTGTATATCAAATAGGGATTACAGCTGTTGCTCTTTACTAATTTGAAAATGTCAACAATGATCTCCTGAACTTCAAGCAAAGAAACTACTGATCAAAGTTTTTCCTTTGAGTGATATCACAGCAGCATGATTCTTGTCTCTCTCTTTTTTTCTTTTTTTTTTGGGTAATGAATATTTTACCATGATGTGTGCATAACAGAACAGCACCTATCCACAATGCAGCAGACGCACATTTATCAATACATCCAGTCTGGCTGTTCAGTGCCAGCTTCTGGAGATGCCAGAGAATTCCAAACTTTTCCTGTAAAAAGAACATTATTTATTATTCTTTGCCTACTTTACAAGCATAATGCAAAAGATAAAACTTGCAATCTTTTTTGGCCTCTTGCTTTTTAAGATTTTCTCAATCCACAGTCTGGCAGGAATGCATATTGCCCATCCAAGAGGGCATATGAGGAATATGCAATCACCTTAATGTCTGAAGTGATGGGCATTCTCAAACTGCAAGGCACTGGATAACCAAAACTCTGAATGAAAATCATTCAGCAGAATTATGAAGTTTCCTGTGGTTTTGGGGTGCCTGTACATGTACTCGCTCAAATCTTACTAAATCTGTTTTGTTTATTCAGTGGTTTTTCATTTGTTTGTTCATTTTCCTGTACTTGCATTCTGTGCATGGGGGCTCTCATACTGGAGAGGAGGGAGCCTGTGGCACCAACGCCTGTTGATTTTTCTCAGACACTTTAAGAGTACGATCTAAAATCTCTTCCTTTCTTTCATTGGCCTCAAAGCATTTTGACTTGGGCCACACAAAGTGCATCTACTGTACTGTTTCAGTTCAGATGGAGGTGTGCTCATGAAGGAAATCTCCTGATTCTACATTTGGTGAGCTTTTGCTTGGAGCAGTGATGGAATACGTGAGTTGGATACCTTTCAGATCAGGTGAAACTTTACTGGAAGGTATTCTCCACCAGTCCACGTGTTTTAAGTTTTAAGGTTTTTCTTATGCTCCCATCCCCTACTCCCCCCGAAAGCCACACAGCAACCGCAGTATCAGCTGTTTCACTCCATAGATCTGCTCCTGCTGATCTGAGCTACTTGCTAATATAAAGAAAGACTAAGACCAAGAGTTGCAAAGATCTAGGATTGCGTTCAATTTATTCTTCAGTATCTCTTTGTAACTGAGATAAAGCAAAAACTAAGTAGAGGTGAAAATGTCCTATAAATTTCTTGTCTATACTTCAGGTAACATTTACCTCAGCATTGAAGATTCAGTATTGTTCAGACTTCACTTGAGTCTATTGTAACATTATTTTTTTTTTTTTAAAGTAGGATGATGCTCTAAAATAAAGAGGAAAAATAAATTCTACAAAATGAGATAGAAGATAACAGTCTCATAGAAAATAATTAAATACAACATTATTTGTCCAAGTGTAACTGTCAACTTATTTTGCCAATTTACATTATACTGGCATGAATTAACAGAGCAGGAGACTAAAGTTTATGGCTCATTAACAATAACAGTTGTACACCTACACTGTAATTCCTGAAAATGTATTTTCTGCTTTAGTACTGCATATACTGTGTGGAATGACAATAATTACAGAAACTAATTGAATGAGATAGTCATAACTCTAAAAGTCATATTACTCAATTCAAAATGGTTTATTTCCTGAAATAAACAATCTTTACGGAGTGAACAGACATAACATCCCTTTAAGTTTATTAAACTCATTAAATTTCTTTAAATATGTTGAAAAGTGAATGCTGTGCACTTAATAGAGAGTGTAGATAAACGGAATTATGACATTCATAAAAATTAAAATCCTTAAAATGAAATTTCAGTAAAGCAATTTTTTCAAAAGTTTGTTTGCCCTAGCTAGTGAAAAATAGTATAAGTTTCCAGAATTTACCAGTAAGAGTTTGTTGAAAATGAAATCTATGTTGTTGTGTTTTTTTTTTTTTTCCTTTATACTGACAGAGGTGATATTCTTACCCAAGTTTGAAAGTTTGTGTGGTCAAAACAAATCAACCCAACCTCACTGATAAAAAGTTGTTCTTCAGCGGTTGTTTCTTCAAGTGTGCAGATGTAGATATTAGAAAAACTCCACATTCTGGAAACAAGGGATGTGGATACACATGAAATCACACACATCACCTCCCAGTTTTCCTTGCACTTGCAGTAGGCCATAGGAAACACCTACAAATGTTGTTCTAGATGTACCTTTGTTGAAAGGTGGAGGGATTGACTGCAGCAAAGGCTTGTTCTGGCATGAAGCACTCTGAGAGACTGCTTGGAGGGATAGATTCAGCCCTTATAATAACGATATAACATTAGAAGGAACAGCGTTTTCATGTTTCATTTCACTGTCATGTTGTGGATGTTCTTTCAGTCAAAAGACAGAACTCTTTTATATCCTAGAGGCTGTCAGAAGGAGGAAGAGGGGAGATGACTGTCAGTTGTGGTTTTCATGAAGAAGGCATAAAGACATAGTGTTTCGTGGCATTATATGGAGAAATGTGAAGGTGCTTGGTGTGTGGAGCAGGGAGAACTACCTATTGTAGGAACTACCCTATAGTTCTGGTTCACTCCAGTTAAAATTCAAGTTGGTATAATGGAGCACATCGCTAGAGGAATGGATGGTTGGGTGGGATGGGTCCACCTTCATTCTCCAGTAATCTTGCATAGCTAGTGATCTTCAAAAACTTAGATTTTATACTTTTTGTTGTTGTTGTCATTGGTGGTGGTGGTTTTATTTTTCTGGTGAAGAGATTTGAAATCCTAATTCTGCACTACTTGATTTTTAATTGCAGAGTGTCACTTTTTCTGTTGTCATTTCAAGAGACAATTAAGGGTTATTTGTAGGTGTTAGTATCAATTTCTAAAATTTTCATTTCTAGGAATTCAGCTGAAAATGCTATATATGGACTCAGACATTTGCTAGTTGATATGATGTGGTTTAACAGCAACGGACAAATGGAAAACATTGTAATATGTAATGTTTTTACACATTGTGCAATCCTATTCTTCCCACTGTATGCCTCTGAGATAATAGCTGGTTGCTGCTAATAGCATTCTCATTTTACACTGGCTTTTTAAATGCCTCTATTATTTTCAAAGGTTTCAGTCTGATTGCTGTGTGCTTACTGCAGGTATGCTGCCTGTCAACAGGAGCCTACATTTAGAACAAAGTAAAAAAATGACCTTTAATCAACAGTTGTCTCTGCTCCATTTTTGTAGGCTGTTTATCTATAAAGTAATCATGTGAATTTCCTCCTGGTGGAAAGTCTTTTAATACAAACTCTTTTATTTGCGGAATTGCTTTCACTGACATTGATGCTGACAATCTTCATCAACATTCATCCACTGTGTCATATAAAACAAGGTGATAAATGTACCCTTGCACCCTAGGGTGTTGCATGTACAACCATTTTTTCTCCACTTTGCTTTCTTTTACCAGTCACTGTATCACTGGACTGCAAAACCTAATTGTACTATCTTCTGCTCTCCTAAACAAGCTCATTTTTCTCCAACCTAACCCATCAGAGATGCTGTCAATCAACAACAAACATGTCACACACAGATCAGGGTGGCAAAGGCTGCAGTGTTTAGGCTATTCACAGGAAATACTTCAAGGTGTTTTATTTTAAAACGTAGATTTTTCTATTTGCACTCTTATCAAATGAATTCTAAATTTTAATCTGTTCTGCGTCTTCAAACAATTTGTAAATAAAGCACAAATGCTAAGGATAGGTTTGTATAATACAAGTAAAAAATCCAAGGCTAATAAGGTATTTTCTCCCAATAATTTTGAATATAGCGCCTGGATACAGCCAATTTCCCTGTCGTATCACAAGTGACTATAATGGAATCTAATAACCATTGGAAATTATATTACTCCCCACTCTGCCTGTATCTAAGGGGGACAGAAACCTAAAAGCAAGTGGATGGGTCAAAATAGGGTGACTTTGACTCAAACTCATTGGCTACAAGTATTCATTATAAACAAAATCTGTCAAATCTTTTCACTAATAAGGGTGTAGATCTTATTACAGCCTCAGGACAGTAGTAACTTATTCTCTGACATATTATGTGAATTTTATGTGCCTACTCTATAAAAAGTGCACAGTTTCCATAGCAATTTTGATACTTATATGATACATGATGTGACAGCGTGTACCATTTTTCCTTCTTCCATGATAAATTGTTCTCACCACTCACACACTAGATTGCAGCTAGAAATCAGAATTTCATTTTGATGTCACTAAAAGCTAATATCAATAATTAGGGTTAGATGTTTGCTCTGGCAAGAATAACTTATTTATTATTATTACACTGCTTCATTACTTAGGTTAGCAATTTTGAAGCTGTAAATCAAGAATGAAAGGATGAAGTCTGAGAACTGATTCAGAAAACAGTATGGATAATTCCAGACTTATGAGAGCAAGAGGTCCTATATTCACATTGAAAATTTTCGCAGGGGAGGAGACAGGGCTCATACCATCACTCGATGTTTTTTGTTCTCTGACCATCATTTGCATACCCCTAACCAAGGCACATGAAAGAGAGGACTCAAAGGGCACCTTGCCCTTAGTGACCGACAGCATCTCCTTGCAAATGCAGAAGCAGAGGTTTGAGATTTGCTTAGACTGCTGTGCAGCACCTCTCCCCTTAGGTTTGGGTGTGAACGAGTCTGGTCATCTCACCTGGGAGATGGAACTGGTAGGTGCAGTGGTTCCTGTTTGGCCCCTTTGGATGCCGTCAGATGCAGACAGAACTGACTAAATTTCGCATTAGCTCCAGCTGCTGGCTTGGACTGTGCAGGTCTTGGTAGGATACTCTGATTAGAAAACGTGAAGGCAGGAGCATGCTCTGCTTGGCCAACAGCATGCACTGCGCTAAGGGCTCCTAAGCCAGCCAGGCCCCAGGCCTCTCACTCAGCTGGGCCTCGGCGCCACTCTGCACCCTGCCTGGAACAGCAACATGGAGTGCTTGAAATTCAGGTTAGTTTTGTACTGATTCAGTACCTTGTCTGGTGTCAGCAGGGAACCAGTATTGGCTGGTCAAGGCCTTGGGCAGGTCACC
Source organism: Aythya marila (assembly GCF_965140915.1). Taxonomy (NCBI): domain Eukaryota; kingdom Metazoa; phylum Chordata; class Aves; order Anseriformes; family Anatidae; genus Aythya; species Aythya marila. The sequence goes on from NC_139056.1 coordinate 3,871,441, forward strand.
ACAGTTCTCCATGCCCCAATTCACACATGTGAAAATGGTGTCTCTGAGTGTGGAAGGTACTTTGACTAAGCGTTAGGGAAGTAGCACGTGCTCTGGGTGGCTCAATTAATGAATTAGAATCTATCGTTTATATATTTATCAAAAAACTATTTAAATATTCTGCTAATACTTTTGTAACATTAAATTAAAATTTTAATAAGGGAAAGTATGGCAAACATCAAGAAATACTGAGATATGTTGTTAATATAAAGGCATTTTGACAGAAAAAAAAAAAAAAAAAAAAAAAAAACAGTATGTTTTGGACTTGTGTGTTCTCTGCATTTAAAATATGACTTCTAACCTGAATTTCAGTCCGGTGGACATTCTTAGTTGCTTGATAGCTAGAATGAAGTCTATCAGAGAGGACTCTTGAACTCAGAGCAAGATCACTCTGAACTGTCATTATAGCCCCTTTTGTTGAGTAAAAGGCAAGAAAACCTTTCTTTGAAAGCCTCTTACAGCATGGATAGCTGCCAAGCTAACTGAAATGTTAGATATAGACTTAGTAGGCTTGTAGACATTAAAATCTAGGGCCACAGTGAAGGTAACACTAATCTCCTTCAACCTGTAAATATGTCTCATTAAAATTTAGTTCCAAATGATACAGAAGTGTCATCAGATACGTCTAATCTAGATTAGATCCCACTATCTCCTACAAGTTGTTTAAATTAATTGTAAAGGTTAATTTTCCAGGGAGCAATTTTATTAAATTAACATGACTGTAGATTGCCAAGCATGTCCACTACTGCTGCACATTTAATTAGTTTACTGTATACTTCAGAAGTGTTAAAGTGGGTGGAGATTAAGCAGGAATAGGGAAGAAATTCACTGCTAATGAATGACCTTAACCTTTGAGAGGAAAGTTTGATTTTTGTACATCTGTAGTTCTTGCATCTATTTTATTGTTATAGCATTGATTTAAGTTCACTGATGCATCAGAATTCTCAGATTTGTTCTAGGCTTCATTTTTTGATTTGTGAGAAACGAGCCTTGTTTTCTTTTGTTTATGCCTTGTGCAGTGGCTTTACCTATAGCATCTTTTTAGCTGTAACATTTCCACCAGTATGGAAAGACAATTAGCAAAGAAGTTCAGCAGATGACTGGCACAAAGGACATCTGAATCCCAAAATAATGAGTAAGGTTGCAGTAGGACACCAGTGTTGAATAGGATGTATGTACACTGTGTTCAGGGCTGAATTTCTGTTTTTTGCAAAGCAGATTTTAAACATGTATACCCCACATTGTTCTGGGTGGATCAACGGTTGTAATAGAACATAAGGGTAAAATATGTGAATCTGCATAAAAATCTCATTTATGTTATTAGATTATACAGTATAGAAGGTACATTGATTTACAGGTGTAATATACTGTTATGTCAGAAAGGTGTATTGGTTTCTGCTAACTATATTTTCAGTGAAAATTACTTATTCTGCATAAATATATGGATTAATTTGTAGTGCACTTGGAAGCCTTAGATTTGTGTTGCTTTTTATGCACCAAAACATATTGTTCCATAGCATATGCCAGTAATACTGCTTTACATTATTTGTTGTAGTAAAAAGATTTTCATCATCTCTTATTTATTGATTTACCAGCTAATTGTATTGCTTTTATGAAAAAGTCTCAAAGTAAAATGCAATCATATTCTGATTGGCTATCACAGATTCCAATTTATGAAAAGTGAAACAGGAAGAACTTGTCAGCATTATTACTGCTTTTATTATAGTTGCAAATATAGTTTTCATATTATTCTTCAGTAGAATAAATGTAGCTAACGAATCAAATTTAACGTGACCTTGCTACTGCACAATGCTAACTAGCTAAACATATTTTGAGGTCTCAAGTACGGATAATTCAGCTTCCTGGTGACCTAGAAAAAGCTGTGGAAAAGGTTAACAAATCTCTATTAAAGAAAAAGAAGAAAAAATGAGCATTGGAAATGCATTCAACACATTTTTTTATAATATTACTAATTCTTGTTCATTTATGTGTCGTCTTGTTCACTATCTTTATGGGGATCATGGGGCTGCGTTCTAGAAGGTGTTATAATACATATTATGATTTTATTTTTTTTTCTTTCCTGATGGTGCGGGTCCACGCCCTTGCCATTCTTGAAGTCCTTCAGTGCTTCCTATTAAGGCAGGGCAAGCATATAGGTGGAGGACAGGGAAAGAAAAATGACAAAGGAATGCAGTGCCTGTACTCGATGCTGACTCTCATTTATAAACTTGCTGTAGGAGAGGGAGTCCTCTGTGTGGTCTGAGATACCCCTGCCATCCGAGGGAAAGTCTTGGCGAATTCTGTGAGCGCCACCTGAAAGCAGAGGGCTTTCTGCTGTATGCTCTGGTGTGACTTGAAACTTCCGTGATCTTGTAAGCAGCTATTTCAATTGAGTCATTTGCCTTAGTTTTGTACTTGAATCATAGCAATGCAAATCCTGGGAAAATAGTCTCCTTCTGTTTTCTGTTCCACTTCATGTTTCTTTTCTTTTAATGGATTTTATATGAGAGGGCAGGGCAGGGATCGGTGGTCACTGTCCAATATTATTCTTGTTAAAATCTAATCTGTCATCTCTTGGTAGCAAAAGCCTTGCCTTACTTAGTTGTACTCTCTCACAGCATGTGTTAATGTGGTGGCAAGTTTGCTCCTCTGCCCTCTTTGCAAATTCAGTTTAACAGAAAAATAAACGATATGACAAAAGCTTGCATTATCGGAGAAATAATTGGCTAGAGAGGCAATGGGCGTAATTTGATAGGGCTACATTAAAGTCTGAGTGAACTCCTCCACACTGCTTTGTTAAACAGAAGGGCAAGACCTGAATGCTTTGTGTTGATTTACACCATTTTCTTTTTCTGCAAGAGGAGCTTTTGCTGAGGTGTAGCAATCCAATCCTTTCTGACTTTCTGTTGTGTCTGCTAGCTTCTTCTGCCCCCTGCTCTGGTTGTTTTGCTGTTATATAAAGATATGTAAAACAGATTATTGGTTAGCAGAGTTATTAGAAAGTTTGTTTATTATTTAATGAAGGTTTAATGACGCATTGCACCATAATTTCTCCCCTGTGTAAAATTCCAGGTTGGCGTGATCTTTCCAATTCAGCCAGGCATTTTGGTTAAATGGGAAGTTGCTGTGAAATTTTGAGGAAAAGGTAGTTTGAATGTGAAGACTAATTTGATAGAAGTCAACAGCTTTTCTGCATTCATTAGATTCAGATTTGCTTTAGTAATGTCATTTCTGTTTTCAAAGGGTTAGAAACCCCAGAATTCATTTTTCTTATAGTACATTTATGGATTAGATGCATCCACTTAATTATCTTGGTAGTCTTCAGTTCTGCGTTATAATGAAATCCTGCAACTATTGAGAAATGACAAATGAGAAATGACAAGTATTGATCAAATATTTTCAGCAATCAAATTTTTTCAAATACAACTTAAATGTGAAAATTGAAGTGCTTTTCTGGATCATCTCTCTTCAATAAGTTTTTCTATGGAGGAAACTCCATAGATTGATTTTGGTCTCTTTTTGTTACGATTAATTTCATTTTGACTTTTTTTTTTGTAAAGTGAAATCAATAAAAATACCTTAGAAATCATTATAATATCACTGAGTGAGTTGCATGTAAATCAAATTAGGTACATGTAGATCAGGGAAATGCACAGTAAAATCAAACTCAAACAAATAACTGTAAAGCAACAGTCTGGTAGAGATCTGACATAAACCACCGTGTTTCATTGACAAAGCAATATATTTAGGAGACAAAATAATATGTAACTCTAATGAGGTGTTTAAATTTCAGTTCATGTTTCACCTTGTAGTATTTCTATTTTATGAATGAACAGAACCATTAAATTAACAATGAAATGAGGTGGTAAATCATCAATTTGGTTGTATGTGAAATTGTATGCCTCTGGATTTTTCAGAAAGAAAAATCTGTTTGCAAATCTGTTCTACAAGTGTTGCCTTCAGCTGGGCCATTTTCCTTCCATTTAACTAAAACTTCATTCCGTCTTTAAGTTCTGGTCTCTAGAAAATCAACAACAAAAAAGTTTGGCACTCTAACAAAGTATGACCTGGTTTAATGATGAGGTATGTCAGACCACTGGAGTGTTGGATATCTCATTATTTTGTTAAGTAATAGCAGCCCCCGCTATTCCAGAAATCTCTTCTATATCACAACATAATGGTTCTCACTCTTCCAGGGATTCTGGTTGAGTCAGGAGTTGGATCTTACAATATTAAGCAGATCTTTACACTTAATGATGCAATCAGTGTGTTGCCACACTTGCAAATATCCGTGTTGACACTCGGTTTTGCCTGATGTGAAGCACGGTTAGCTGGCTTCCCGGTTGCAGGAGCTCAAGGACTGCTCATCCACCTGCAGGAGTCGTCCTCATGCTGTCACATTGGAGTAGCCCAGTATTAGGCCCTTCCTGTATGCTGGTTGCGCATTCGATAGCTATAATGCTGAATTATTCAGGACATAAGAGCATAGTCTCATCCAAGCCAAGTCTGAGGCCTTGCTCATGCTGTGAATATTCGGAGGGAGCACTAAGATGGAAACTTCATGCAATTCTGACCATCATCAACCCACTGAAGCCTTTAGGCTACACAATATTCAGAATTTCTGGCTAGGCTACAAAAACATCTTGAAGTCTACACTGAATAACTGACAATCTTTTTCACCTCTGATGGAAGTAAAACATTTTAAAACTGTAAGGTCTTCACCTCTGGACTGCTCTGCCATTTGAATGCAGAATCTTTTCATATTCATGCAAATACCAAGAATTTTGCCAATACTCTATTCAGTTTCAGCACTGAAGAGATGATATACTGGATGGTCTTACAATGGGTGACACTGACAGGGAAAAGCTGTATGCCATTTCTTTGAGCAACCAATGTTTTCTCCAGGCAAGGTGCTGTAAATCTTTGGTATCTACCCTTCAAGCTTCAAATTCTGTGTGTCTTGCTGGAATCTGTTCAAGACATCTGTCAAATCAAACATTCTGTCAAACAACAAGAAATTAATCCAAGAAACCCCTACTTCTTCTGTGAAAAGTGGTCGTTCCCTTCATATTGGTAGATGCCCTAGGTGAAAATCTTTGTGAAGAACATGTTAGCCCTAGCAAGGCTGTTACTGCACGTGGCTTACTTTTCTATCTTCCACTTTAGCTCGGAGCTGCTCAGTGGCCTCCAACTGATCGCACATAAATCATTCCATCCAGGTACTTACTCTTTTTCTGCTGTTACAGTAAAGGCATGACGGTTCTCTACAACTCCAGCCTTCATGACATTTAAAGAGTTCTTTAGGGTCAGCGGTCAAAGAAGTGAGAGTATTTGTACAAATGGTGATGGTCCCGACATCTGCAACTGCCACTTCTAAGTGAAACAGAAACAAATAGTACTGTCCGTCTTTGGAAATTTTTTTTTCACGGGCATAATGAAGAGGGAAAAATAAATAAAATTCTTTCTGCCATCAAACTTCACTAGTACTGGACTGTCCAACTAACTTCTAGTATTGCAGCTGGGTTAGCAAGTGCAACACTGCAACCTGTACAATGGCAGAATTTACATTTCAGATGGTATCTATGTAATAAGCTTCAAACTTTATGAGGAAACTGAACTTCAAAGTTTGCCTGCTATTTTCCATTTAATCGTCTGCATTAATAGAAGATATATCCGCCTAGTGTCTTGATCACTAAGGGTTTGTCTGTCAGTGATGCATCTGTCTGTTGGAAGTAGACTAGATTAAACGTGTTAAGTATTTTGGTGGCTGAATTTCTACATATGAGTGTGAATACTTACCTTTCAGCTGTCTAGAGTTCAAGATCTCTTTGTATTCATTGCCTGTGAGCAGCAAGACCTCAGCTTTCATATTCAATGTTTTGGTTTTGATGTCAAAATCATCAGGTCCCAAGGTCTGGAAGGGAACTGACTTTGTCTCTGAAAATCAGGCTCTTTTAAGTGCTTAAAAGCAGTCACTGTTGGAAACTTGAGCCTGAAGCAATAAATCTTCACCAATACAGAATGACCTGGGAGTAAGTTAGTATTGTGTACTCAGTCATAAAATGTATGTTGGATAGTAAGACATGACATTTTTGTTCTTCTTTTTCCTGATTGAATGATCTATGCACCTTGCTGTCATGCAAGGAACTTCAAATATGCACATGCTAAGCAGTATATTCTACTCAAATAAATTGAAGAGGTGATTACGTAATTTATTTGCATTTTATAACTGAACAGTCTATGGAGAGAGAATAATTTGTTGAAAGAAAGAACACGTAATTTTGAGTTACAAAGTCAGGAAAGGCTCTTTTGCAAGACAGTTTGTGAACAGAGAACGACAAGATCTGTTGCATATTTTCTTTGACTTTTAATATGGAATAAGGTTGTTTTGTGAAAATACAAAAGGGTGTTAGTATGCTTACCAAACTTATTTCTGACAGTTGTGTACCTTTAGTGTGTCCCTTGAAGACTTGCAAGTCTGTTGACCTCTTGATCAGGAATAGTAATAACTAGAGTAATTAATCACTTTCAAAACTTAGACTGGCTTTTTAATTTTTACCATTTGTGCTCTTTTTCTAGGAACATACTGAAAATATAATGCTCTGTGGGATTTGTGTACATAGACAGTTTGTATATTTGTACACAAATATGAGCATTGAATTATGCTCATAATTCAATATGTATATTCATAGTTGGAAGCCTATGTATTCATAGTATGTATATATATATATATATATATATTCATAGTTGGAAGCCTAGACTTACCAAAATAATTCCATTTGCTCATTGGAGTTGGTCTTAAGCTTTGGAACATCCCAAAACTGGAGCAGGAATGGCAGCTGGCTCTTCTGTAGAAGTAGTGTGCTTGTTTTCTGTACCAACAAGCCTTGTCATTGGAGTGATGTGGTCTGGATTTACCAGAAGGGGCTGCCAAGTTAGCATTTCTTGGTCATTTTTCCACCGGAGGTCACATAGGGAGACTTTTTTGCATTGTTTGAAAAATACTTCGTGAATCTGTAAAGAGCCTCTAAAATGAATAACAACAAGGTCGACAGAAATAAAATGAGCCTGTTACTATGATGGCTCTTGAAAATTGATGACACTTGCTTTGTGCCAGCAAAACAAACTCAGCAGCCTTCTGCCTATCTGCAAGAAAAATATCCTTTATTAGAAAATAGTAATAATTAAAAAAAAAAATCAAGGAATCTTAATGTTTAAGAGCAAAGGTGTGGGAACTCTCAGCTGGAACAGCTGTTAGATTCTTCATGCTTCAGCCTTCCTTTTTTCTCTGGCAGCATTAAAGAGCTCTTTCTGGGTTGTTTTTGTTTGGTTGGTTTTTTAAGGAAGCCTGATCAAAATCAAGCAGAATCCATTCAGTCTTTAAAAAATATAAATAAATAAATAAATAAATAAATAAATAAATAAGGAAAACTTTTGTTATATAGATTGATTGATAAAATCCCAAACCTGTTATTCTGTGATTATTTATATTCAGCACGGAAATCTTGTGCAAGTTTGGGCCTCGCTGTGCTTGGACACACATAAACTCCTATTACTGCAGCCCCTGTGCTGAATGCAGGAGGAGCATAGGGAAGTGGGAGGGAAAGGGTGATCATGGAAAGGAGAGGGAAGCATACAGAAATCAAAAAGCTTTAACTCAGGGTCACAGCAGGAATTTGTGCTAGAGCTGGGAGCTGTAGGCTGATTACTAGTCAATGCCTTTGTCACAGGGTTATGTAGTCTTCTTAAGATGCACTTTTTTAGTTAAAAGCCTGATTTCTGTGTCAATGTTTACTCAGTTCCATTCACGTATGCAATGCTAAATATTAGTTTTATCATTTAGTTTGTCAACTCCACTGGGTGGGCACTTACTTGGACTTAAGTCCAAGTCCCAAATTATTATGGAAGTATTTTTGTTGTATGTTTCTTTAAGAATTCTGCTTTGCTCACACTGCACCAGTTTTGCAGGTAGACTGCCATGTCCTTAACCTATTTCTCGTGATTTCAAATGAAACTTTTATCAAAGTGCTCTAGAAATGGCAAAGATCAGTTTGCTTCAGAGTTCAATCAAAATAAAGTTGGGATAATCTGTTGCCTTTAAGGAAGATTATTTTATTGACTCTATTAGATTTCTCTCTATAGTGTTAATACATCTGTTCAGTGTTGCAGCATCTCATGCATGCTAAATGCTATCATGGAAATATATGTTCTGGGTCCAGCTGGGATGGCAGCCAGTATGGTGCCATGTTTTGGATTTGTGACCAAAGCAGTGTTGGTAATACACCAGTATTTTAGCCATTGCTAAATAGAATGGTGATTAAACAGTGCCAAGGTTTTCTCTGTTTCTTATTCTGCCTGTCCCCCAGTGAGCAGGATAGGAGTGAACAAGAGGATGGAAGGGGACACAGCCAGGAAAGCTGACCCAAACCAACCACAGAGAGATTCCATGCCCCATAAGCTGATAGGAAGGGCAAGTTAGCTTTGACCAAAAGTTTATGATACCATCTTCAACTCTTGTTTTATTGGTTGCTGTGTTATCAGAACTGTTGTGGTCACAAAAGCAAAACAAAGCACTGTAAAGAAAATTAACTCCATCCCAACCAGTATATACATATATCACAGACTTGTGATCTCAGCTTATTTTTGCTGAGTGCAAAACTCTGGGGGTCATGTGAACAATGAAATGTGTAGCAGTTCAAAGCACAGGACCTGCTTAAAAAAAAAAAAAAAAAAAAAAAAAAAAAAAAAAGTACAGTCGTTTAAATGAGGTATCCCAAAACTAGCTTTGGGAATTGTGTGGGGCATTCTTGATAAATTACTGTTATTCTACTTCATAGCCTTAAACCACTTGTTTATTTTTAGAGCCTACTTGCAGAAATAAATTAAAGGAAAGGATGAAAGAGAATAGGGAATTTATATCTGTGAAACAGTTATTACGTACAAACTAGGTCCTTTTTGGCATTCTTTTTCATTCTGTTGCACTCATAATGAGATCAAATTTCTATCTCTCCATGATGAATCCAATTTCATTAGAAACTTGGTTTTCTGAAATCAGTGTCCTTTTCTCCTCACCTTTGAAACTTCCTCTTAATATAATTCATTTAAACATTTGACTGTTTATTTCCTTCATTTTCATTTTTTTTTCTTTTAATCTGTCTGCATTTCATTCTCTTGCTGCGTCCTAACGGGACCCATTTTTCCCCACAAGGTCTCTATCAGTACAGTGCCACCAGTGCAAGACATTTCTGTGATGTATTGCACCTATACATCATCAAAGCAACAGGGTTTTGATAAACAGCATTCTAATACATCATTAGATCATCAATGATGGCACTTTGATGATGTATTATATTAGTACATCATCAGAGCACTGTCATTCCAGTGATGTATTTGTAAACAGATGGTGCTGTCATGCAAGAAAGAAGGGAAAGCAGAAGAGAACATTTCAGTCTGTTACAGTACAAAATGCATCCCCACCGTTCATTCAATGAGATTCAAGACAAAGACCCTGTGAAGGCATAACTCTCTCATTAAGCACATTGGCTCTAAATCCATTGACTTCTCTATCCAGCGGCTGATGAACAGTGAGATAATCCTTTTTTGGCTAGTTATCCACAGAGCTCTTTGAAATGTATTTTCATGTTAGTTACCACTCAGTCCTAAAGTTGGGGTTATACATCATTTTTAATAGTTGCACATTTGCATGCATAATTAAAATAGGTTTTATTTTATATAGGCATACTAAAATTGTATTTCTAGCATAGGGTGTTGTGCTCAGACAATGAAGTTTGAGTACAACAGCAGCAGATGCATTTGGCACACTGCTGGACATTAAGCAGTTGTTACTCCAGAAGCTCAGTAGAATGTTTTCCCCTAATTCTATAGGTTTGTTTTCTCCGCTCAAATCAGGCATCACTTAGAGTTTGGGGATGCAAGAGAATATATTGATGAATTTCTCATGCTCCTAAGATTAATTCTGTTGTGAAACACTCTTTACATAGTAAGTCCTCATAAGTCATCTTCCTCTACAGTGCGGGGAAAAATTCTTCAGATGAAAAAAAAGACACTCAACAACAAAAAATAATCATTTTCATTTTAAGACATGAAGATCTAGTTTTGTGTATTATATCTGCTATGATAATTATTAAATTTACAGTTAGTAACCATTTTGAAAGCTAGCTGTATATATTGTTAGATAAATTCTTCCCTCATTTCTTTCCTCAGTGATAAACCTAAATGAATAGAATCATAAGCACCTTATTAACATGTTGCTTTTGTGTAACTGTTGCTCTTGCACTGTTCTGCTGAACTGTAGTTAACTGTTTTCTGGTTTAACTAGTTTAATTGTACTAGTTTTAACTGAGCAAATTTTTCGTGTGTTTCTTTTATAGGTGAGGAAACTAAGGAACGCAAACATCAGGTGAACTGTCAAGAGCCACACACATTACAGCGGGGCTGAAGAACGCCAAATACTCACATCCTTGGTCTGAAAGGTAGGTAGGTCTGTTGTCCTCTGATGTCTTTGCAAGACTATTGATTTGAGATGATGGCAGAGAAATATGACTACACTTACCTGATACTGTTGTTGAACATCTATTTTGGGATTTTAAGTTTTCATTCTTTTTGGGTAGAGTTCTCCCTTTCTCCAATTAAAAAGGTGAGTAATTTTTAAAAAGATGCTTTTTTAATTTATTTACAAGATTGGTCATCAAAACAAAATTGGTGCCATCAGAAAAGATACACTTGAAAATATTCCACAGAAGATAAAAAATTCTCACCAAAAGTATTTTTTTAAATATCTAGATGTTTTAAAGCAACATAGAAGTTGCTATGCAGTGGGATTTGCTTTCCTAATTGTGTCTTATTCCGTTAAGAATGAAAGTTATCTTGCAAGGGGAATTTCAAAGTTACACAGTTTTATTTTGCACACAGAAAAATTTGTCACATAGAATGGCAGATAAATCTGTGCTTTTTGAGAAAAGACGTTCCATAAAAAATGCATAAATGGCAGTGGATATATAGGGGAAAAAATGACATATTTCTTGCAGCAAAGATTTATCAAAAGGAACATAAGCATGCCATCCAATCAAAACAGTTACCAGCACACTGTAGTGTCTAGTTAAAACTTTACAGAATCACTGGCACTGTGGGTCTAATTCTCTTCTTTGCATTGTTTGCCTTAAGTAATTGTTATTCTAGTTACTGTGTTCTAATAGGCATTGTAAAACCACAGACTAGAAATAATTTCAAAACAGTGAATTTCATAATTGAAATCTATGAGAGGAGATCCTCATATCATAATTCTACACATGGAGACCTGAGCACAGAGAAAGAGTATTTTCCCTGAGGTCCCTATGTTGCAGAAGCAATGAGACTTGGAAGATTTGTACATCTTCACTGTTTGGTTCTAGGTCTCTCCTGTAATTTCATCCTGCTGCATCACGTGCAGTGAAATCTCAGTGTGTATAGGGGGAGGAAGAACCAAATCAGAGGTGTATTACAATTGGTTGTGTACAAGAATGCTTCTTTTTAATGCACTGTCTCTGACCCAAAGAATACTGTAGCAATCTTAACTCTGCAGGGTGTATGAGGAGAGGCTGAGAAAGCTGGGTTTGTTCAGCCTGGAGAGAAGTGCTGAAGAGGTCTTACTGCTGCCTACAACTGCCTAATTGGAGGTTGCAGAGTAGATGAAGCCAGACTTTTCTTGGAGTCATGCAGCAAATGGACCGGTGGCACATTCTATTGCAGTGGTCACATATTACACTTAAGAACAATTGTGATTAGATATTAGGGTATTTATTATTTTTCCCCAGGACAGTGGTCAAACATCATAAGGAAAGCCCTGGGAGAGTGTAGCGTCCCCATCCTTGAAGATACTCAAAACCAGTCTGAACATGGCACTTTGCAAGCTATTCTTGTTCTGAGCACAATGTTGGACTTGATGACCTTCAGAGATGCCTTCCAACCTCCATTGTTCCATGATTCTGTGTGCTCACTGCCCTTTAACTATCTATGGATGCTATTGACACTTATTATGTTGATACAGACTACTCTTTATCTATAGATAGATATTATATAGATAGATATTGATATACAAAGCAGTTGCTGCAGTTGCTTGTTTTTACCTATCTCTGTATTGATTTGTTACTAAGCTCGACATAACCTATCCTGTACCGTAAGCAGTATGGGAAAGCTTCTATTTCCTTAGTAAGGACTGAGAAAGACCATGAACTTGTGCAGTGGCTCTTCAGGCACAGCTCAGTATACATAAATATTGTGTAGTTTTTCTTCCTAACAGTGCTGTTCCGTGTTCATAGTATGCTAGCTGTGTTCAGTAGAGGTAGTGGATTGTAGGCTGTAGAAATTTGCTGGCAAGATAGAAAAAGGAAAACTGGATGTGTGCGAGTCTCATTAAATTCTCTGACACCCAGCATTTGGGGAAAGTTTTTGTTTTGTTTTATTTTTGGTTGGTTGTTTTTTTTGTTTGTGCCTTTTTTTATTATTATTATTGCTGGTAATGGGAAATACGGCACAGTTATTCCTCTTCAGCACTGTTTTCTGCTCAGAGAGGGAAGAAGACAGGTGCCAAAACTTTACTCAGGAAGGACTTAGGCAGTCCTTCAAGTCAAAAGTAGTGGAGTAGTCTGGGCTTGCTTTATTTTTAAATGTGGGGATGCAAACAACTTCTCTAAACATTGCCAATCATTTTCCACTTGCAAGGTGTATCAGATTGAACTCCAGTGTATAAACTACTACATGAATATTCAAAGAGTGCATCTGGGTCTGAATTTTGCTCAACCTTTTCTGTGTACCATGCTACAGAAGCCACAGCATCAGTACGAAGAGCAGGCAGGGGTCATCTAAGTCACAGTTACAACCTGATTAGGTGGTTCTAATTCACACACACATATTTTGGCTCAGTAAAGAGCTGGGAGATGGTCGTCTGTAAATCTTCCAAAAGGTAATTTTAAGAGAATACTGTGACAGTTACTGTAGTAGAGAGGAATAACATGGTATAGCAGGAACAGATTTATTTTGGGAAGGAAGTCATCTTCCTAACAAAAGGATCTCATAGGTCATTCAAGCATTTTTTTTCCCCAGTTGTAGACAACGTTATGCTCACTGAAATTTGCTCTGTCAAAATAGAAATTGCTATCAAATATGAATATCTGATTGCATTTTATGCAAATGGAAATAGCGAAATGTATTCTTAATTAATGCCACATTCCCCATACTTTGCAAAAAAAAGTGGGTGAAAAGCAATCTGAAATTCCACTCAGGTTTTAGGTTATAAACTGTCTGTCATTAGTCAGAGGCAAACATGCAGATATCTGTGGAACAAAAATAGCTTCAAACGGTGGCTGAGTCTATCAGCATAAATTACTGCTCATACCTGCAGCCCAGATAGCCTCACCTCAAACTGAGGTGTGCGTTATGCACAAGACTGAAAGCATGAGATTTTGGTGTTCTTCTGTGGGGGTTTGTTTCTTTTTTTGTTTTCCCTTTGGTGAAATTGGGATGAATAGCAACGTTGACCTACTTGAAATATGTAGATTACTCTGAAGACAAAGTGTGGAAACAGGATGAAGGTCTCTGCTAAATGAAAGGAGATGGTGTTCTCTGATAGACAAAAATAGTCTAGATCACATAGTCAGGAAAGCCATAGACCATGGAATGCAAATATTTCCCCTTACTTGGCACCTTTTAACCCACATTTGCAGTACTGAGTTCAGTTTTGGACTCCCAGTACAAAATATTGATAAACTTGAAGCCCATGGGAGGGTCTTCAGGACAGTCAGAGGCCTGGAAGGGAGCAGAACCATGGGGAAGGGGCCTGGCTTTACAGAGAAAAACTAAAGGTGGCGTTAAATTTTAAGCCAAAGACTTTCTCTGGAATTTTCTTCTTGGATAAATCAGTCATAACTTACTTCAAAGAATATTCCTTCTGAAAGTTACATAGATTGATGTGACCTAATGTCTTCTACTCAAAACTTTCCTTTTTTAAAGATGGAGGTTTAAATAGGAAACACCAAATATTGTGGCATGTTTTTGAAGAGGAGACCAAACATTTCGTGTGTGGAAAAAAAGGAAATATCTCCAAAATGGATGTCTAAAGTTGTGTAAAAAGATGAAAAAGACGTTTAATTTTAAGCACAAAGAATAAAAATCTGAGATATCTAGAGTCATGGTAGGATTCATCAGCTACAAGAGACAAGTATTAGGAGGAAAATAAAATAATTTGTTCTTTTCAACTGTACTCTCATTAGCATTTTATCCAACATAAGTTGCCTCCTCTAGCTTTCAGCAATTATTTTGTATATTGATCCAGGTTAAGGAAATAAACTCTTTTCTGTTCTTCTGCTTTACAAGTAAAATTAAAGTGTTGGAGTGGAGGCCTTAAATACTTTTCCAGATACAAAAGAACATTTATGTCAATATAAGAATGAAGGAATAGATCTGAAATGTTGGTCATCCAACTGTGTGTATCGAAATTATTAGTGAAAATGGAAATCATGCAGTTTGTTACTGCAAATGAGACAGACAAAGGAAAATCATGCTTTCTGTCAGAAATGTGAAATGAGATTGATACTGGGTAGTATCCCATTATTTCAAGATGCCAACAGTTTTGACACTCCAATTGCAATTACCGGAGATAGTGGCTCAGCAAATTGAGAAGGAAATTAGGTTTGATCGCATGAGAGAGAGCAATAAAGAGCCTTTCCTCCACCTTTTTTTTTTTTTTTTTTTAAATGTATGCAGATTTGCCAGTAAGTTTTTTCAGCTCAGAAAAGAAAAAAAGATCAGAAATCAGAGAAATCTCAGGCCCTATGGAAATTCATGCTGGTTCATCACCTCTGTAAAATAATGTTGATAAACACTTTCCTTAATGTGGTCCGCTGTTCTGTGTCATGTCTAATTTTCATCTAGGTCCAGGCTCAGTCTAGGTCCTTGTGTCCTGCCAAGATGCTCAGTAAATTCAAACAGCAATGTAGCTTTTTTTTTCTTCTACTTTAGAAACCATCATCTTGAAGAAACACTTTCCCTTATTGACATATGGGGATTTTGTGCAGTTCCTATAGAGATCTTTACAGTTATCTGTAACATTTCTTTTTCAAATGCTGTGCACTTCTTGGGGGGTGGGAAGAAGATTTATTCCATGGCTAGATAAGAACAATTAAAGAAGGCATATATGGCATAATGCATCAGGCAATTTCAAGTATCTAGGAATCTAAGTAAGCCTACTACTTTGCACTGGGTCCACAGAACTGAGTTAAAGAAAAAAGATCCTTTTGAAATTTCCCCCTGTAATACTACAGAGATATATATATAGTAATTATTTTGATGCTGTCATTAATAAAAATGAAGTGGAAAGATAGAATGCAATGTTTGATGTGGGCAGTGACGGAAACCCTGCAAGCCAAGAATCAAAACTGAAGCATCATTTCCAGCCCAGCTGAATTTAACACTCAGTGCTTTGTATTCAGGGAGATGATTTTGTTAAAGGCTCGCAAAAGTCTAGCATACTGCCAAACAAAATAATAATCATTCAGTAGTCCAAAAAGATAAAATTATAATATTAGAGGCATAAAAGCACATTGTTACATAGTCACATTTGAACTGTTGCTGTCGTGGTTCGTAATGCATATCCATTTCTGGGCAGTTACCAGTATCTATCCAAATATATATCCAAATATATATCCAAATATATTTTTGGGTGGTTTCTTAAAGTCTGCATGTAACATCTTCTTTTGAACATGTGTTGATAGTCAACACTAATGTGTCTAACTGCATGCTTAGATAGTGTATATGGATAGCAAACAATTGCATGACTTTATTTTTTGAGCCAGAATTTAGACATGGTACATGATTTCTTTTCATAAGTGAGCAGATATAAATCATATAGAATTTTGAAAATTTCCCTGCCTCAGATCACCTGTACCCTGTGCAGTCCCCAAATGGTCTTGGCAATGTGGCAAAAGAGAGTCTTGTATTTTCCTTAGTGTGATACATGCTTTTAAAAGCTTATGTAACCAAATGGGCATACACAAATCATCAAATCCTACAGTTTAAAAGAAAAATATTTATTAACTTACAAACATTACAGTGATTGCAATCCAAGTAACTGTTACAGAAAAACTGAAAGCTCTGCTTCACTGGTCAGGAGCAACTATGACTCTCCCCTTAAAGAACTGGACATCCCTAGCTTAGAGCAAATTTATTTTCTTGAGGAATCTCCCTCAGAGGTACTCATACTGTGGGCCTCCTCTTCACTAGTGCAACTAGCAGAAGCATCAGCTGAGTGTTACATTATTAAGAGAGAAAGAGACGGCTTCTGTATTAATGTTGTTAGGGGAATGCAGAGCCCTTGACAGCACTGAACCCAGGACAGTTTACCTATTGCTCTAACATTCTGTTAGAGCAATAGGTAAGAGCAATAGGTTAGAGCCCCCATCTAGGAGATGGGGGCCTCTGATTACCTCCCAGTATAGCACAGAAATGGCTGTCTAATGAAAGAAGTAGGCTTTAAACATCGTTAGGCATAACAGCAAAAAGTCTTAATTACAGCAGAAAGCTGTGGTCATGCAAGATGTCAAAATCTGAGGTGGTTTTCGGTAGCATTTATGTAGCCTCCAGGGACCATTATTCTCTGGGCATCCTCTAATTCATGAGGGAATTACACTGTTAGCATCAATTAAGCTGTGGTGTCACCTTGGCTGTGGGGGTACCTTGCAGGTAGCTATCTTGAAAAATGAGAATTGTGTGCAATTTTTGTATGAGAGTTTGGGGGGTGAATAAGCAGCCAGTGCTTTTTGTTCTTTTTCTTCTGACCACATATTTTTCTCTGTGAGGAGTTAGATTTTGATTTCTGAGGCAGCAGGCTACTTTGGTGTGAGGTAGAAACAGAAATTTCATCTTCTCCAGCAGTGAAAGCAGGCAGTGCAATTCACTGAGTAGTTGCAGAAATAGTAGGTTTTGTCATATCAAGGCTGCGAGAGGGCTTCATTTGTCTTGGGAAGGAATTAGTTTGGTAGAGTGGTTCTGCAGTGCATTCTGCCGCTTTCAGAGCTGCTATAACCACAGAGCAGGGCAAAGCTACAGCTAAGTAATATCAACAAAAACAGGTGTGGTTTTGGTCACTGGAAGTAAGGTACTTATAAATGCCAACCATAAGGTATGCTAAATGGTCATCACCATAGTAATACGAAGCCCTGAAACACAGGGTGTAAAGTACTGTTAAAGCTACAATCATATAAGAGATACCCAGGAAGAACACTACTCCAGTACCTTAGGTATTCTTTTTACTTATATCTTGAATTAACCTGTCTTCTCAGGATATAACTTTTTGTCCAAATGCTCTTGTAGTCCTTAAAGTATCAATTGGACTTGGTGTAATTTAGCATTCTAGCACAATATAAAATTGCAGGGATGCTTCATTACATGTATGTATATATAGATACAACTCTTGCAGTTGTGTCAGGCTAATTTCTGCATGCTGATCTTTGGTGACCCTTGTGTCAGGGAATTCCTTTTATAACCATTTTCTATTTATCTTCTTCACTGCTGCACTTTTTTTTTCTGAAGGACTGAGTAAGGGAGTTAGAATTAGATGCCTCTCAAAAGCCATGGATAAGCAGAATACAGATGATATAATGAATATTAAGGATTTCTTGCTATCTTTAGATAAAGGAGAAGGGACTTGCATTGTTTCTATACTTGTTAATATAGGTTATACTGTGTTTAAAGAAAATGTTCATAACCTTACCAGCTAAGTTATATTTACTACGTCAGCATGAAGTTTGATTAAATGACCTCAAAAGGTCCCTTCTGGAGATGTTTCAATGATAACCTGCTCTAAAAATGACCAAATGAGTACCTTTATTATCAATACAATGCACCTGTAGGTTTCTACAATATGCAGAAGAAATAAGTGTATTCCAGACTAGGAGGAGTTATTGATAAATAATGGATTGTTTTCTACCTGGAGACCAGTAACAAGTGAAGCACTGCAGGATCCCTGTGGGAAACCCATCCTGTTTATCATCTTTATCACTGACCTAGAACAGGTGATGGAGTGCACTTTTGTCAAGTTTGCAGATAACACCAAACTGGAGGGGACCAGTCTTTTGTTTTTGTAGGGAGAAATTAAATGAGCACTTCCAAAATACCCAGACCATGGAAAGAAATATATATATATATTGATTTATTCTGAAATTGAGTGAACTCCAATATACGGATGATATACAGCGGACAAGAAAATTCCGTTTCTTCAGCATTCTGATTGGCTACTGATGATGTAATGGTGCATTATTAAGTGATAATTGTTTCTTATGGTGTCTACAAGGAGACAAACGGTTCATGAATCAATGCACATAGAGACCGCAAAACAAGCTGCTTATTGATCCACTAGCTGTTTGTGTTAAAGTATGCTGCTCAGGAGAGAAAACAAAAGCAAGAGACACTCCAGAGTGTATACATAAGAATAATATACACTCCAGAGTGTATATTATATAAAAATATAATATGTATAAAAATATATAATATATAATGTATAATATGTAAAAATATATATGTATATTATATAAAAATATAAAATACACTCCAGAGTGTATTCATAAGAATAATAATTTTGAAAACACCAAGTTTGAATTTACATTCTAAATTGGCTCAACTCTGAAACATACTTTTTTCTTTAAAATACTGAATTAAACCACAGATACTGAGCCACAGAAAGTAATTCACAGGAGTTAACATCATACCTTTCTCCACCATTGTCTTTCATCAGCCATCAGAATGTATGGATTTAGTAAACGCCCATCTCTTTTTCCTCATTTCCCTGTATTGGGGCAGAAGTATACCTTCTTGTCATTATGATTCTAACATGTTAAAGTTAAAAATGCTTTGCTGGAAAGATGGTCTGATGTCGTAAATATGCAGTATTCCATTGCCTGGTCTTAGGAAAATGACTGTTCTCATAGCACAGAGGAAGAAACAGTGAATCATGTTTGACTGCAAGGTATGAGTTTAAAAATACAATTAAAAAAAAAAAAAAAAAGTCAATGCTGCATCCTTTACAGGTTAGTAGTGGTCTGTTGCACAACTGCTTCACTTCTCATACTCCCTCCACAACAGTCATGCCCACTCCCTTTCCCCTGGAATTTCAGACACATTGGATGTCTTGGCTGTCTGTGCTAGCAGAATTTCTTGTCTATGCTATTGCTTCTTTGTACCCATCTGCAGTGCTGATTCAGAACCTCATTCTGAGAAGACAATTAACGATATCTTGAATTAGGACTGTGTTTACCTAAATACCTTGTATGTTTTTAGAAAGAGGAAGGACCTTGGTATATTCTTAGTTGTTTGCCTAAATCAAAACTTGCCTTCTTCCACTGTTAAGTCATGTCTAGCAGATACTTGATCTGTACCTTTACACCACTTCTGAAAGCTTTTAATTTATCCATCCTATGACCAAGGAAGACTGAAGTTCACATCATCCACAGGGGTCATTCATGAATCTCATCCTTTCAGATCTGATTCACCTCTTAACAAACCATGCATATAAATAGGTCATTGCTGGGTCCTGACTCAGATTCTCCTCATCACCATCTCTCACGTGCGGTTCCTGGGAAAAACAGCTATTTTATTTATTCTGTGCAAGTCTTCACCATGCAAAACAAGGATAACAAATACAGTTCTTTGAAACTATGCTGGCAGACATGAAGGCCTGTTTCATTGAAAGTTGACTGAAAGTTAACTTTTGCTGAAAGTTGACTGCCACTTACTGAGAAGGATTTTCTGAGTGAACATGCATTTCCATGGTTTGCTTGTAATCACAGGTATCTCTTAGATTTCTGGTCAAACACATTGGACCAGGGTGAGCAATGCATTAACTACCATGTATAAATATATTTTCATAAAATCGCAAAGTAACAACATAGCTGAGATTGGCAGGCACTTCTGGAGCTCCAAGCCCCTGCTCAAAGCAGAGTCAAACAGAGCAGGTCATTTAGGGCGATGTTCAAAATGGGTTTGCATAGCTCCAAGGATGGAAAATTCCCAGCTTCTCTAGGCATCGTGTTCCACCATTCATTCACTTCAGAATTAAAAGTTTGGTGTTTTTGTTTTGTTTTTCCTTTGATGTCTAAATAGACTAATTCATTAAGTTATATTTTTAGCAAATGTCAAGGTAGGAAAAACAGACAGAATTTTGGAGATCTGTCAACTGAAAACAACTTATTTCTGAAAACAAGAAGGCAATAGAACACTAGGCTCAATGACTGGTTTTACTTGGCAATTTTTTGTTCATGTTGTTATCCATCATTTGTCTCTGAGTTTTTGGTAGTAAGTTTCAGCTTGTAAAAATAAATTAATTTGCAGTCTCCATAATTCTTAATATCTCATATATTGTAAATGGCAAATTAGATCCACAGTGACAGCGAGTTCTCTGAGTGCCTGTAGCATTCATTATGAGATAGGACCATCTATGATTCAGTTACACTTCTCTTCATGCATTTTGCTCCGAGATTCAGTGTTACATATTTTACTGGTTCAGCTCCGTGTGCTGTCTGAAATTGCCATTGACTCAAGCATCATATGCAGGTGTGGCAAAGAACTGCCTATTTGAATGGTATACTTGCAACTTAGAAGATTTATCTTTGTTGAAGTCCCATTGTTGTTCTCTTCCACTTCAGTATTTCAAATCCTTCTTCTTCTCACCTCATATACAAAATCTGTAGTATTAATTATGTTAAGCATATTAATTTTTGATTTTCTCTTATGAATTCAAGCACCCTCTTCATAGTAACCACTAGAAAAATGATAATCTTGAAATATGACATACTTGAGCATACTAAGGGGCAGCATTTAACATATTATGTCTCAGTAGAGTCTGACACAATAGACTTCTTTTATTTCTTCTGATGTTGCTGTAGGACTGCAAACATTTTTTTTTCCAGATTCATTTTTGAATAAACAGTATGATAATTATATAAAAGCTGTATATGTTCTGTAGGTGAAAATAGGAATAACTAGGGTAGAGCTGCATATGGACTGGAAAATGAAATAATATTTGATGTTGACTTCAGTGAGACAAAAACCTTTCTCTCTCTCTCTCTCTCTCTCTCTCTCTCTTCCCCCCCCCATATTCCCCCCCATATATATATATGTATGTATGTATGTATGTGTTTTTTCTCCCAGTAGGTAATTCCAAGTTAGGTTCCCTTGCAGGTCTCAATAACATACTCCTTTTTTATTTCCAGACCTGCCTGTCTCTCATGTATGTTTAGCAAGTTGTGAGCTACATCGATTGCAGCAGACTCTTTCCCAGAGAATTGCAGACTTGCAGCAGCAGCAGAACACTCAGTATTTTAGTACCGTGCTCTGTGACTGGGAAGAAGAGAGGGGGAGAAGCTATGGCTGAAATGCATTTGCAAGGGCTCTTTTATCACCTCTATGGCATGACTGTGAATTCAAGCCATTTTTTACCAGCAGGAAATCTGGTCTCTGATTATACTGCTTGCCCAAATGCTTTGCAAAATGGGTAATGTTTCTGATTTTCCAATTTAAATTAAAATTTCATTCCCCTGCAGTTTTTTATTGTAATCAGTATGCAGAATATAGTGCACTTGGAAGAGTGCTATGCAAAGGAACCCCTCCCCCCAAAAAAAAATGTTTTATGCATGCTGATGCCTTCCACAAGGCAGAAACAAGTTAACTTAAACAATACAATAAATTTTACTGAGACATAGATACAGGTCTTTTCTGGCTTGTCTATAAAGTAAAAAATATAGAATGATTTGCTTCCCCTTTAAGGAGGTTATTAGCTTGCTTGTATCTACCAGAGGAATAGAGGTGCACACAGTCTCCCATTATTCACTGGGTTTTTAATCTTGATCCCTGGCTTCTGCGATAAGTTATTGCTGGGGACTGGAATTGCTTGGGGAGTGATGCAGGTGCCTGAGGGCCAGCGAGTGGCTCTGTTATGAGAACTGGCTCTAATGATTAATGGTAGGATGCAGTGCACTACTGCTGACTTCATTGGGAAATACAACATTGTTAATTTTATCATTATAAACTCCCAGCACTGCAAGAGAATGTGTCTGCCTCCAGGATGGTGAATTTGATAAGAAGGCTTTTCTGATAAGATATCTCGTAGTCCCAGGGAAAAGCATTCATGTTTAATCAGGGAGTATTTAACTTGCAATCCAAATGTTACCAAGTAATATGTATAGGTCATTTTAAATTTGCGCTCTACAGTTCAGGTCATAACATTATAAATGAGTTTGTATACACACTGAAGCAAGAATCAATATAGCACTGCTCTTTACAAAGACTGTCATAAGCCAGAGAACTAAATATTTTTTCACTTGAAATGGGGACAGACTTTTTAATGAATAGTAATACTACAGACACAGATAAATAACACACACACACACACACGCTGAGAACCATCTTGAAAAGTATTCAGCAACTTCTGCTCTTGCTGATGTCAGTGCCTGTGATTTTAGAGCAAACCATTGAGGACAGGAGGAATTACATTCTCCCTACTGAATACTTAAAACAGGTCATAGGACTGATATGCAGCATTGTAGTCAGAAAAGAGTATTGTCCTTAGTGTGCCAATTCTTTATGTGTTTATGGGATCAACATGTGCACTGTCATCGCGCAGGGACACTGGTACAGTTTGAAGAGGATCTATTCATAATTGTGTTGTTTTCCATCTCAGCAAGGTTACTTGGTGTTAAGGACATCTTTCAGGATGTAAGGCCAAAGTAAAGAAAAGTTGAATTTCATAATGTTAAAAAGAATTTAGAGATTTTCATTTAATTGGGCTCACTAATGATTACTGAAAACTTACTGATTTACGGTCAATAAAAATTTTTCCCATTGTACTTACATGACCCTTTTGCTTTCCTTTGCTTCCATTTCCTGGAGTATTGATCTGATACTGAAATACTGCACTACAATATAGACAAGGATTTTTTGCTGAAATTTTTGTCCCTTTTCCATACCGTAGGTAAACAGACTCTGATGATAAACTAGAGATTGGAAGTATCGGAGAAGCAAAAGGGAATATGTTGGAAGAGCACAATGTACTTTTCTGCAGAGCTCTTAAAGCAAGTAATTCAGTTGTCCAACAACATATAATTTGGAACAAACAGCTTATACCCAAAATTTGCACTTCTGCAATTATCTCATTTTTTTTTTACTGTTGATAGCTATATTTGATACAAAAAGATGCAGATACCTTATTTGACTGTAAAATGGAAGTGATTTCTTATTTTCGTATTCTTTGTCATGAGATGGAGGAAGCATTGGGGGATTCAAGACAGTATTGATAATATATGGATGCACAGCTTCACAATGAACTAATTCTGTACAGTTGCCCATGTGCAGGGGCTTGGTTGTCATTTAAAGTATTAGTTCCCACAAGATAAAATTCCTCTCCCATGTCAGTAAATTCCTGATTTATATCAAGAACTTTGAACAGTCTTGGCTCAGCCTCACCGTAAGTGCTTCTATATCTTTTCCCTTCTTTACAGTATCTTCACCCCAGTTTATACCCATATATTTCCTTCCATGCCCTCATCTCATGCTTCCCCAAAACTTTACCATCATTTCCAGAAAAGTGATTATTATAACTTTTCCATTATATCGCCAGGGGAGGTTTAGGTTGGATATTAGGAAAAAGTTCTTTACCTAAAGGGTTGTTAGGCATTGGAATGGGCTGCCCAGGGAAGTGGTGGAGTCACCATCCCTGGAGGTCTTTAGAAGACGTCTAGATGTAGAGCTTAGTGATATGGTTTAGTGGAGGACTTGGTAGTGTTAGGTCAGAGGTTGGACTAGGTGATCTTGGAGGTCTCTTCCAACATAGATGGTTCTGTGCTTCCTTTTCATTTACCTAGTACCATCCTAGTTACTTTTCTATTTATAAAAGTTGTTGGAAAATCAGTATTTTATTCATTCAGTGTGTTCTTTCTCTCCCGTATTGTTCTTTCTTTTCTCTCTTCAAACTAAAAATTCTTTGTTATGGTCATTCCGTCTTTAAAAGTGCCTGGAAGTGTTTGGCAGTTATTTAGTAGATCCTTATGCTATGCTAATAGATATAATAAAGACTTCATAAGATTTGACAAATTTTCCATGAAGTTGATATTAACAGGTAGGAAGAAAAATTTAACATAGTGAATAACTTTGTATTTTTAGGGAAGCTATCCAGCCTAGGAGTTATGACACAAAGCACAGAACAGCACTGGAACATAATATGGTGATTATGGGGAAAACCTAATGGGTTATTATCTCTTAGTAGGCCATTTTAAAGCTAGGCTTACTTGTCTTGAAGCTGGAATAATTTTATAAAACTGAGTGCAGAATGTCTTGCACTGAGACTCAGGTTCTTTAACTTTATGTAGTGCTTTAATCATTTGATCTGACTGGCTTTAACAGCATTGATTTTTTTTATTAAAAAAAAAAAAAAAAAGATATTTCACTCGCTTTCTGTTTGAATGCAAACTACTGCTATTGTGATCCAATCCATAACCCTGTCACACCTTTGAGCAACATATTTGGTACATGGATAGGGAAAGCTGTGAAAACTGAGTCATGTCATTGAGTGGACCAACTGCACAAACTACTGGAGTATGAAGAACATGTGTGTGTGTGAACACACATGGTTCTACAGCAAGTGTTGCTTTTGAGAGGGAAATCTTTGATATATCAGAACTGAAGAAGAAACAGCTACCTACTGGCAACCAGGAAATCAAAATAAGAGTTGACAAATTTCAAAGCTTAGATGTTGCTATTTCAGGATGTCTTACAAGCTGTAAGCTAAATGCTGCAAAATTTCCTGATTTCACATCCTCTGGAAAATGGAAAAGGCAGGAGTAGCATACTGATGTGCTACAACTGCAGTGTTCATAGAACAGAAGTAATGGCAGCTGGTATTATTGGTGGAAGTTAAGTAGATGATATAGTAAAAGCATGTAGCTAAGTGGATAATAGGAATGCCATTCTGAATCTCCAGAGGGACGGTAATCCATAGCAATCGAGGTGACTCAGAGGCACAGAAGAAGAGCTTAGATGACTTGGATGTTAATGTGTGCAGACAGAAACTGCTGTGCACTTTTCCTGATAGCCCTGAAACTGTTGTATTAAATGTGTTGTATATGCATCTGTTTGTCAGTCTTAGAATACTCTTTGGCACATTGTTGGAAATGCAATTTGTGCATTCATACAGAAGAATTTCATGGCATAATAAATGAGTAGTGGAAAGAGACAGACGACTTCTTCAGAAGTGAATCCTGAGAAGTTGAAGCTATAGAGGTCATCACAGGAAGAAAGATTTGATCCAGGCAGGCTTGAAAAGGGAACATGCTGACGTAATCCAGGTTTCCAGCTGTTCAGCAACTTGTGCAAAAAAAAAAAAAAAAAAAAAAATCACAGTCATGCCTCATGACTGTAAACATTTATATCTGATCAAAATAGTGGGACTGTTTTAAACTGATTTTTCATTGGAATAAATATTGTACAATATACAGAGCTATTGCAGGCTGAGTTTCTGTGCTCACTTACTTACACCTTGGCCTCCTACAGCCATTGAAGTGACTCTTTCCTCCAGTGTGCACTTGACTATACATACCATTTGATTTTCTTCCTTTCTCTTAAGTAGCAAAAATTAGCCATGGCTAGAAACTGAATACTAGATATGACAGGAAAGTTTTTGCTTTGAAGTAATTCAGAGAATCCTCTATCCTCTGTGCCTGAGGTCAGGAATGGAGGTTGGTTTGGTTTGGTGGGATGATTTCGTTTTTTTCTCCCCTTCTTGCTCTCCTTACTCCCATCCCCAACTCCAGCCATATTGTCAGAGCTACTTGAGGAAGATTTATTCCTGTGGAATATGGAGAGTAATTTAAGAACTGACTTCATTTAGATCTATATCTCCCACTCAAAGAGTGTCTAGTATTCTTAAGGAGAAAGTAGTAAAGCAATGTTTACCTCTGACAGCTTTATTAAGGGAGATTAAACATGAACTTTTATGTGATTCTTAAGAAACTGATGAGCTGAGAAGCAACTAGTCCCTCACAAAGGCTGCTCCTTGAGCTGCAATGGTCATACAGGCTAGTGCAGTGCACAGGGCAGCCCTGTGCTGCAGGGAAGGCCTTCCAAAAGTTGTGACACCAGGAATATAACCAAAGACAAGTATGCTATCCTATAAAAGCCCTGGATGTAGTAAGGAAAGACTAGGGTAAAATTGAATGATGTAGATATGCTTCATTTCTCTGCAAAAATGTCATCTTCTTTAGGCTTAACTTCAAGTTTAAGAAATAAATTTGCTCTTTACAACTACCTTAAACGAGGTTGTAGTGGGGTGGGGATCGGTCTCTTCTCCCAAGCAACAAGCAATAGAACAAGAGGAAATGGCATCAAGGTGTTCTAGGGGAGGTTTAGGCTGGTGATTAGAAAAAAAAAATTCTTCACTGAAAGGAGCATTGGAACAGGCTGCCCAGGGAATTGGTTGAGTCACCATCCCTGGAGGTATTCAGAAGAAGTGTAGATGTGGTGCTTAGGACATGTTTTCATGTTTTAGTGGTAGACTTGGCAGTGCTAGGTTAACTGCTGGACTTCATGATCTTAGAGGTCTTTTCCAACCTAAACAATTCTATGATTCTATTCGAAATGAGAATCTGAGCAGAATGCATAGACTAATCTTGAAGTGTCAACTGGACTGAATTACTAGGCTGTTCTGGGAGCTAAGGCAGGCTGCAACCATCACGTGACCTCAGGTGGTAAGGAGGACCTGTCTTTATCACTTACCTACTCACTGTGTGTTTAGATATCCAAATTCTTACTGGTTAATTTACAGCAGCTGATCTGTGATACTTTTCCTGCTTCACAACTATGAGGAAAAACAACTTAAGTTCAACCAGTTCATTTAGGCTAATGCATTTAGATGTGTTTTCTGCTGCAGAGTATGAGCATGAAAACAACACAGTTCTATCAGTGAATCGTAATTAAATAATACAACCTGCTCCTTCAGTCTTTTTGCCTGTGCTATACTACTTAGTCTTCCAAGGATTACAGCTTTTAGGAATAGGAATGCAGCTGGGTGAAACACGAGAGAGATTGGACTGGTTGATCAGCCTTCCCTCTCTGAAATAAAGTTTTTAAAATCCTACATGTCATTCAGTGTCAGGTAACCCAGTGCAAGTTTAGCACTATCCTTGTAGTGTGACATACATATATATACACATGTTATACTTCCGATACATGGTTGACAGGTCTCAGAGAGACAGAGGCCTTTCATTAGCACCACAGTGCCCCTGGGCCCCAGAGGATGGTGGCAACATTTCATTTTTTAGGTGCTCAGACTGTAGTGTTGCCCATTTAAACAAAAGCACCAATGCTCTTGCAACTTCCTCATTGCATTGCTCCTTGCAAAAACACTACTATTGTACTTAACCCTTTCCTAAAGACAGAAAATGGCACCAAAACAGGAATAACCCCTCACCTTCAACCACAAGACTATGCATTCTGTTTGTTGAGGGAGAGAAAAGTGTAACTTTGTGGATTCCAAAGGCAACATCTGAATTAATCCTGCATATAGTATTCTACTGTGGTTCTGGGGCCTGCGATACTATCAGAAATGCCATTCTTCCCCTTATTTTCCTGTTTAACTGATAAGATCAAAAAAACATCTATTTCCTCAGGAATGCTGTTGATGATATAAGACATAGCTTAGAATTTATACCTTAGTAGACTTTATTGAATAGTCTGTTCAGATGTCAGAGTAGTTAGGATGTGAAGCACTTCTCAGTAGAAACAAATTTGATCCAATTTAGAGGAGACAATATGTATTGAAATATAATTTCAAAGCCCCCCTTAAATCCCAAAGGCCACCTTCTTTACAAGCTCAGGTATTCACGCACAGCTACACAGCTCAGAAGCTGACATTGTGATTAACACAGATAAGAACAACCACACAAAATGCACAGCAGGTGAGATTCAAACTTTGAATTTCTGCAAGAGAGAAGCTATATTTTTGTGAAACACTTTTAGATTTGATATGAATGCTGAGAAACAGCAGCATGCATTGACCTTAACGTAGTCACAGAGGTACCCTGTCTAACCCTGTTCTTGCAAGTCAGTCCTTGTGGTCCATAAGAGCAGTTTTCTCATACTTTTTTACACATACGTAGTTACTGTAGTTATGCATGAGCTATATGCCTAAATAAATGAGACACAGAATGGAATCTTTCTTCTCATGGAGATCTGTATGAAGCTGGAAGCTTCCTCTCTGCTCCTTGACGGCCATGTTCTGGGCAGGTGTGTTGGTATGTCACAACTTGCAGAATGACAAACGGAGGTACCATTGGGATTTTGCCATTCCATACCCTGTGCTATGTGGCAAATAGCCTAATTAAGCTGTTGACATGAACAGGCTTGTCACCTTGAGTTTCCATTTTCTACCTTATTGTTTGAAAAAAAATAAAAATAAAAAAATACACCTCTCAAGGCATCTTCTCCTCTAGAATTCCTCACAGAAAATTGGGGAAAGTTGTTGCTTCTAGACTGTGATTTATCTTACCTACTTTAGATGTCCCTCTTTGGACAAGACAATATACACTCCAGCAGAAAAGTATGCTGCCTTGCACTGGCTATACAAGGATAGCTAACTCAGATGTCAACATCCACTTTGTGAGTATCTAAGATTAGGTGAGATGAATCCCTGGTGACTGAATAATATGCTGTGTGTGAGTCAACACAGAGCTGCTACTAGTAGTGGGGGGAACACAGGTGCTGGGCTTTTCAAGTGCTAGTTAACTCCAAATATCAGTGTGTCTCTGGAGGCATTTGTTGTCTCTCCTGCTTACTTACTTAGGATCATTGCCAAGAGCTGCACTGCTTTGTTCTTCTGCTCCTGTAGGGAGAGTGGCTATATACCACATCATCTAGTCTACAGCCTTCTTCATTGAGGTTTCTGTGTGAACTTAGGACAAAACTTAGTTGCCCTGTCAGCATCCTCTGTGTTGCCGAGTGTTTAGAAGCAAATGTGATAAAGAAAGTAGAAATGCAATTAACAAAGACCAATAGATACAAAAGTCCAGAGCCAGTTTTAGCGACTATTTGTCGATCCAGGCTGCCATTGTACCAGTGCTGAGACATGGAGTTATTGCAAAGTCAATAGTAGTGGCATGGCTTTCAGTAATGATTTCATGTCAGTTGTGATATGCTGCAGAAACTACTGCAGTCAGCTTGTACTGTTCATCATTGCTGTAAGAAGTTTTGAAGCAGAGTCTTTTCTTGTGCTGGCGATATACGCTGCCTGAAAACTTCGTAGCCTTCCAATGTACGCCACACATCTCTTGGTCTGCATTATCCACAAAAAGTCTAAAAAAAAAACAAGATGTGCACACACATCTTGACTGTGGTACATTTGCTTCTTTGGCTAGAACTTACAAGTGTACTTTTCAGCAGTAGCCATAGAGATTTTTCAGCTCCTAATCTAAGGGTAATTGCTGTTCTTCAGGCAGACACTATTGTATTTTCCTACAATATTTAGTTGGAAAATTTTTAGAAAACAGTGAGTTCCACTTCTGATTTTAAGTGCCAATATATTACGGTAATCCTTGTTGTATAGTCATATAGACAGTCTTTAAACAAAGATCAGAGTATGTCTAGGTGTGTGTTAATGGCCTACAGTTGAAGTTAGGATCTCTAAACAGTAAAAAAAAAAAAAAAAAAAAAAAAGCATCTGCAAGGAGCACCAGAGCTCTTGCACTTCTGAGGGCTTAAAGTTTACATTTGGTATCCCAAACACCGGTTATTGTTTTACAATATTTACAGTGCTTCTGGTGAGCAGGAGGTATTCAGTCTCCTAAGACTTTTCACTGTGCTTTAAATATGTCTTCAGAACTGTTATCATCTACTCATCAGATTGCAAATATCTGTGATGTGTAGGTTTCTGAAATACTTTTTGAAAAATCCAGCACTGTAACAGAACAGAACAGTGCATGGATCTTAAGTTTCAATTAAGTAAAGATGCAAAAGAGAAAAAGAATGAATGTTGTAGGTATGTGATTTTTTTTTTCTCCATTAAAGAAACAAACAAACAACTGAGGTAATCCTTGAAAGGGAGGATATGACAGCTTAGAGGAGATGTGTAAAGGGAAAGAAGGCCTTTTTTGATACAGAATATTCAGTTCAGTAGAAGTTCTTGTGATGGGATTTACTCTTCACCACAGTCACCAGAAATAAGGAACTTTTAATGCTGTAGTATGCTTTCCATGATGGCAGGAGTTCTTATGGCAGAGGTTGGATCAAGGTAATATATTTAAGGGTGGAAAAGCAAATTGCTTTATTTGCACTGAAGATGGGGGCCAAGCTGGATATCAAGGCTCTCTTTTAAGTTTAAATTTTGTATGTGCCAGAGCTTTTCGTTATTTCACCTTTAAAGAGAAACAACCCCTAAAAAGTCCCTTACACAGTAGGTGTAATTAACCCCCACTTTCTCAGAACTGTACCCTGAACACTCAATAAAATTCCTCTCTTCCTTCTCTCTCTGCTGAGGAGGGCGCATGTGCACAAGAGAAGTTGCCACAGTAAAATTCCTAAGCTGACTTTCACTCTTTACTTTACTTTACTTTTGCTTTGCAAATATAAATAATCATTCCACTTCCTGGTTCCAAGAGCCAAATGCTTTTCCCTGTCATTGGCTTGAGATTTAATATTTTTCTTGTCTCGTGAAACCTTTTTCCCTTTGCTGAATGTGAGCCAACATATCTTAATCTCTTAAACATGATAAACAATCTGTGTGAAGTGCAAGTGAGAACACAGGTGTAGATGGAGCTCTGGCTTAAAATTGCAAACAGTAGGAAAAAAAAAAAAAAAGAAAAAAGAAAAAAAAAAAAGCTGCTGTTCATTTGGGAGAAGATAACAAATGAGACCTCCCAGGAGTCAGCAGTGCGACTTTGCGACTTCACACTGTTTCTCATCTATATAAATGATCTAAATAGAGATGGCAATAGTAAACAAGCAAATTCTACAGATAGCAAAAGTATCAGGGAGTAATAAGCCCAAAGCAAACACCAGAGTGTTCAGGGGATTTCGATCTACTGCATCTGTAAATGCATAATTGTCAGTCTATGCTGCAAAAATAATAGTGTAAGATAATAAGCACAAATAAATCTGACTGAGCAGCAGTCTGTTGTACAGACATTTTAGCAAAGACCTTGGAATAAGAGAAACAGAACCTTGATCTGAAATATAACTCAAGTGCTAACAGCGAGCCAGGATACCACAGAAGGTTGCTATAAAATACCCAGGTTCGAAGGACAATTATTTATAAAATTGAACCATTATAAATAGGGCCTTTCTGACTATGAGCCCTGTTGTGATAAAATGGTCTGTCTACATTAAATGAAAATGTCATTTCCTTAAGTTTGTTTAATTTGTGCTTAGGATTTAATTTATCTGAATTCTTTTGGTCAAACCAATAGAACAAATGTTGACCACTGTTAATGAAAGAGTTGTTAGGAAAAATAAAGAAAAGAAGTGATGAGAAATGAGATAACAAGAGGCCAGGACAAAATTTTAACAGATATATATATATATATATATATATATATATATATATATATATATATATATATATATAATACATATATATTCTTCATATATATTATTAATAGATACATTGTTGTATATATTTATTTATTTAAAGTTTATGCCAGATGATCTTAGAGGTTGTTTCCAACCTGAATGATTCTATGATACTGTGATTTAAACCGTAAAGAGATCTTGATCAGGCTCATTTTGCCACAGTATGAAAAAGAGGAGCTGAAAACAGAGGGGATGACAGTTGTTAATGGCAGGTGAAGTTGGGAGAAAAAGTACAAGAGAAAAAAAAAAAAAAAGCTAGACTTTTAGAGCTTTTCAGCCTTCTCACTAAAATATCACCTCATTAGACTATAAGGGAAGAGATAGATGGGATACATACTTGTGCAAAATTCTATAAAGTGGTGCTGACCTGAAAGATTGAAGGGGCATGGCCCATTCTTCAGTTTTCTTTTCTTTAATTAAAACAAATGTATTGAGGACAGGATGGCATAATCCATCACTGAAATAACAGGAAAGAGAAAAGCTTTGGTGCTAAATTCTAAATACGCTAATTTTCCATTTTATCACCTTCTCATTTTTACCTAATTGTTTTGCATAGATGTGTTTTCTTTTCTGCTGATATGACTTCATGTTATAGAAGCCACCCAAATTGAGCTTGTTGGCCTGAATCCAGCATGTGCTCACTTGTTATTGTAATACAGCTAGAAAAACACCAAAATCCATCAGCTGAGCAAATGTGGGGTTTTACTTTGCAAATCTTCCTGAGAAACAAAAGCTGTGAAAAATATCTGCAACAAAATCTGGGTAGAACCAACACTCTTCTCTTTGACCCCTCAGATAACTTAATGAACTGCATTTTTGTTTTATTCACATCTATATGCCAATCCATCTGCGTGTTCTTATATGTAAATAGGAAAAGTAGGCTCAGATGCTGTTCTGATGTGGGTTACCAGAAGTATCAAGTGAGGAGTACTTTCATTATTCTCATCTCTGATACGTCTTTTGTTCTTCAGTTATATAACTCTCTAAAGAGTGGTGTGTTTTCTCTGAAATGCAAAATGGTGTACCACTGATACCACACTGTGCAGGCTGAATGGCCCTTATAACTGACCTGACGTAATATAGGGCCATTTTCTGTGAGTGGTTGGTACCTCTGTGAAGTCTTAGAAGAGGAAACAAAAGCATTCCAAGCAAATTGCAGCATAGCTGGAAAGGGTTTGCTTCTGATTTCTTTTTCTTTTTTTCTTTTTTTTTTTTTTTCTTTAAGCTAAGAAAAAGCTATTACTGAATTGTAAAATGATACTGAATCATCTTCACAATTTTGTTCATTCTTTCTCAGCTTATGATAGTTTATAAAAAAAAATCTTACAGGCTTTTCACAAATTTCTATGTATTCTCTTGTTTAACTAGATTAAAAATAGTATAATATATAGCATATCTAATTAGGGGCTGTGAGATAAAAAGCTAAATTTGTGCTCTACACTTGCATCACATGAGGTTAGGCCTTGTAAATTAGATGAAACACCATTAATAATCAAACAAATGAGGTCAGATCCATTGTTCTTTTCATTCTCTCCACTTCTGTTATGATAATTTTACACTTCTCATGCTCCACAATTGAACAGTGATTTGTTTCCTAAATACTGCATGAGTTTTGACAAAACAAACCCCTGAGGAATTAAAATAAGTAATTTCTATTCAACGGAAATGATTTTCACATTAGCCTGCATGGGATATTATACAATCCAATTATCACAATATGTAGACATGTAAAATAAATAAAAGAGATCTAATACACTGTGACGTTACATGAGCAGCATTTTCCAACAGAAATGTGTAATGGTCCTAATCCATAGCTAGTGAAATGTAGGATGTGAAGTAATAAACTGCTTCCCCCAGGTGAGTTCTTAGATGATACCCAGGAAGTACAGCGCTAATGGAGGAATGTATGCCACAAATTTTTCTTAAAGCTTCTGGTACTTTCCATACTGTTGTCCAAAAGGGAATATTCTGCTGTTTCTTCTAACAAACTTTTCATGAATAGGTTGTAACTGTCATTTGTATTTTGGAGAAGAGGGATTTTTTATTAAGGCAGCAGGAAAGGTGTCGTTTAATTATGTCAATAATATTTCAGTTTCGTCTGTGAAAACCAGTGTGGGTATGGAACATGGAGGAGATCCTGCTTTGACCAACCCAAGCTTACTTTAAGGCTGGGGAAGGATGGACCTGCTCTGGGCAGTGTCATGCACTTGGAGACGTGCTCCGGGTAACAAGCACCAGAGAGCACGGCTGACAGAACTGCTCAGAGCTTTAGGAGACAAAATACTACTTATTAAGTGGGAAGAAGAGTGCAAGGACTGAGGGGAATCTAAAATCATATAGTTCCTAAAAAGATTAACGATTTACACGAAGTAGGTGGTACTGCGTGCCCTGCGGCACACTGCCAGCGGCAGGGCCTGTGCAAGGAGGGGCCAGGGCTGCCCCATGCCGGACACAGCCGGGCCCAGCCGGCTCCAGGCCCCGTAGGGCACAGCGGAGCCCCTCGGTGCCCACGGGCCACAGATGTCAGCAGGGGCAGGGCAGGGCAGGGCAGGAGGAGGGCAGGAGGGGCTCCAGGCCCAGAGATTCCACTGCAGCTGGGCAGGCCCGCGGGGGAGCAGGGCAAGGAGCAGCAGGGAGGAGCAGGGGGGGCGCTGACACAGCCCCAAGCCTGGAGGGGTCAGGAGGGAAGGCATGAAGCTGAGCCTGGGAAGAGCGAGGGTTTGGGGTTTGTGTCTTAGTTTTTGTCTTGGTTTCTCTCTATCCAACCATGGTTTAGATGGCAATAAAATACATTCATTTTCCCCAAAGTCGTTTCTGTTTTGCCTGTGGTGGTCATTTCTCACCCCATCCTGTTGACGAGGATGATGAGAGAACAATTTGGTAGGTGTTTGGCAGCTGGCTGGAGTTAATGTTCCAAATAAGACAATATGAAAAATTTCCTTATCAAATATCCCCAAGACCTCTCAACCCTTAAAAACACAAAAAGAATTTTCACCTGAACCATTATAGTCCTTTTTTTTTTCCCCCCTCCATCTGCTTTCAGAATATGCTACATGTTGTCTGACAGCATCTTTTACAAGTGGTACACTGGAAGTGAGCTGTCCCACTGATTGCTTCAGTAAAATTGTCTTTCCAGTCTGTCTTGGGGGGTTGTGTAGACCTTGAACAGAAAAATCGGGAATTTATAGTGCGGTGTAAAAATAAACATGCCTTTATGCGCTTGCATTTCTAGTAGTGGATTTTTGGTTGTGTGTTTGTGGAAAAAGAACATATTGTAAGGCATCTGTATACAACTAAACAGACAAGTGTTTAATAAGCCTTCACCGGTCTTGCTATATCACTTTCCAAATAAGTTTGACAAGAGTAGAGATCCTTTGCCAGACCTTTCTCTGCCTTGCTTTCCCTGACCGCAGCCATACTTCACTGCTGGCCAACTACAAGTGACTGTGATCTAGAGGATGCAGAGAAGTAACAGTAACAGCCCCTTCCAGGGAACACCATCACAGCATCCCATGCTGTAATGTAAAGACCAGCTGTAACTCATTCCAGGCCCGGGCTCCAGTTTGCATGAGCAGGATCTCTGTTAACTTAAGTTAAAGTATATGAAATTACACGTCTGGAAAACTGAAGTTAGAACTGCCATGTAGAACTGATGTGTTGGATTTTATTATTACCTGTGATGGTTGATTTGATTTATATGTTTTTTTAATTCTTTTTTAGGATAGTAAGGAAACTAAGTGTTTTTACAAAATCTTTACTAAATATGACTAAAACAGTGTTTTTAAGCTGTGGCAACCTGGGTATTGAGACCCAGAACGTGAAGGTGGAAGGGCTGAATGCCTCTGCGGGCGGAGGGAGTGAGCCGGCTGCCTGGTCAGCTCCCTGGCCCTGAGCTGGCCTGCTGGCTGGGAAAGGGGTGCTGAGCACCACAGTTCTGAGTGAAAGCAGCCAGAGCTGAGCTGAATTATCATAGAATCATAGAATATCCTGAGTTGGAAGGGACCCTTAAGGATCATCAAGTCCAACTCTTGACACCGCACAGGTCTACCCAAAAGTTCAGACCATGTGCCTAAGTTCACAGTCCAATCTCTTCTTAAATTCAGACAGGCTCGGTGCAGTGACCACTTCCCTGGGGAGCCTGTTCCAGTGTGCAACCACCCTCTCTGTGAAGAACCCCCTCCCGATGTCAAGCCTAAATTTCCCCTGCCTCAGCTTAACCCCGTTCCCGCGGGTCCTGTCACTGGTGTTAATGGAGAAAAGGTCTCCTGCCTCTTGACAACCCCTTACGAGGAAGTTGTAGACTGTGATGAGGTCTCCCCTCAGCCTCCTCTTCTCCAGGCTGAACAGGCCCAGTGACCTCAGCCGTTCTTCGTACGTCTTCCCCTCCAGGCCTTTCACCATCTTCGTAGCCCTCCTCTGGACACTCTCCAACAGTTTCATGTCCTACTTATACTGTGGTGCCCAGAACTGCACACAGTACTCGAGGTGAGGCCGCACCAGCGCAGAGTAGAGCGGGACAATCACCTCCCTTGACCTACTAGCAATGCCGTGCTTAATGCACCCCAGGATACGATTGGCCCTCCTGGCTGCCAGGGCACACTGCTGGCTCATATTCAACTTGCTGTCTACCACGACCCCCAGATCCCTCTCTTCTAGGCTGCTCTCCAGCGTCTCATCGCCCAGTCTGTACGTGCAGCCAGGGTTTCCCCGTCCCAGGTGCAGGACCCGGCACTTGCTCTTATTGAACTTCATGCGGTTGGTGATCGCCCAGCTCTCCAACCTATCCAGATCCCTCTGCAAGGCCTTTCCACCCTCATTCGAGTCCACAACTCCTCCAAGTTTGGTGTCATCAGCAAACTTGCTCAAAATACCTTCTATTCCTACATCCAGATCGTTTATAAAAATATTGAAAAGTACTGGCCCTAAAATGGAGCCTTGAGGGACCCCACTGGTGATCGCCCGCCAGCCTGACGCAGCTCCATTTACCATAACCCTTTGGGCCCTGCCCGTTAGCCAATTGCTCACCCATCGTATGATGTTTTTATTTAGCTGTATGGTGGACATTTTGTCCAGTAGGATCCTATGGGAAACCGTGTCAAAAGCCTTGCTGAAGTCCAAAAAAATCACATCAGCTGGTTTCCCTTGGTCCACCATACGGGTGATCTTATCATAAAAGGAAATCAGGTTAGTTAGGCAGGACCTACCCTTCACAAACCCATGCTGGCTGGGACCAATGACTGCTTTGTCCCCCAGGTGCGCCTCAATAAGTCCGAGAACCAACTTCTCCATGATTTTACCAGGCACTGACGTGAGACTGACAGGCCTGTAATTGCTAGGGTCTTCTTTCTGACCCTTCTTGAAAATCGGCACAACATTTGCCAGCTTCCAGTCTACCGGGACCTCTCCAAATTCCCAGGATCGTTGAAAAATAATTGATAGAGGTTCCGCGATGACGTCCGCCAGCTCTTTCAGCACCCGGGGATGAATCCCATCCGGACCCATGGACTTGTAGGGATCCAGGTGGAGTAGCAAATCCCGCACACGTTCAGGGTCGGTTGGGAGTTTGTCATCCCCACCGTCCCGGTCCTCCAGCTCAGGGCACCCTGGGTCCCGAAGCCCATCATCGGCATTGAAGACAGAGGCAAAGAAGGCGTTAAGCGTCTCTGCTTTGCCTACGTCATCGTCTGTGAGGAGACCTTCCCTATCAAGGAGCGGCCCTATGTATTCTTTAGTTCTCCTTTTTCCATTTACATATCTAAAAAAACCCTTTTTATTTTCTCTCACAGACACAGCCAGCTTCAACTCTAGCTGTGCTTTGGCCACTCGAACTTTCTCCCTACAAACACGAACAGCATCCCTGTATTCTTTCCATGACGCCTGGCCCTCCTTCCAGTAGCGGAACACTCTCTGTTTCCGCCTAATCTCCATTAGAACATTCCTGGTCAGCCACGCCGGCCTCCTGCCCCGCCTGCCTGACTTGCGATATTTTGGAATTGCCTTATCTTGTGCTTCTAGGAGGCATCGCTTAAAGAGTGACCAGCACTGGTGGACATCGAGGCCTTCAAGAGCAGTTTCCCAGGGGACCTTACTGACTAGTTCCCTGAGCAGCCTGAAGTCCGCTTTCCCCATATCTAGGGATGAGGTTTTGGTGGCACTTTTCCTTCTGTCACCATAAATTTTGAACTCAACCACTTCATGGTCGCTATGACCGAGGCGGCCACCAATCACCACATCTCCCACCAATTACACATTTCCATGAGGATTTCAGTTCCTCTGGCAGCATGACTGTAACTCATGTTGTGACTGGTGTTTAATAACAGGATCACAGAGCCAAATCCACTTTGAATAAGGACAGGTTGGATTTGAGAGGAATGGTTGTGGTTCACTAATTTAAAGCCTTGCAATCTTTCTCATGTTAAAAGCTGGAGAGATGACTTGCTGGTCCCTGAATGAGACACCCTTTGCAAGACCCCTTCCAAACAGGATGATGTCACATTTTTCTTTTTCTAAAGCTTAAGACTAAAGGCATCTCCCCCCTCAGCAGTTGAATAATTTTGAAATTCTGGAGGAAACGTCATAATAGTTTTACATTACAGTTATATTTCTACAGGTATCTTTATTTTTGCTTGATTGCAAATCAGTTATTAACCTTCAAGTTAGGAAGGTATGGAATAAACAGTCTTTTTTTTTTTTTTCTTAATGAGGGAATTCCCCTTGAATTATGACATGGCTAATTACTGTAGTATTGATTTTTCCCAAACATTCAGGTACTTGGATTTCTGTCCCCCTAAGAAGCCTGCAAATGGGCTATGGTAGATGTCAAAAAATCCAAAGAACAACTTACCCTGTCCTTATTACTGTGAGACCCATTTCTAAAGAATGTGGAGTGGTATTCAAAACCAGTGGCAGAAGAAAGGTGTTATTTCTTTTTATGCATGGGTATATCATTTTATCTGCATAAATTAGATAGCTATTAGGAAGCTGTAAGTTTCTTATCCCCGCCATCCCTCTTGCCTTTCTAATTAAGCCTAGCTCACGCTTACCTTCATCTTCCAAACCTATTCATTACTATTTTATTTTCTGGCTCTAAAATGCTGTAGTAGTCTGTCCTCCCTTTCTGGCTAATTATATTAGCTCCATGTGTTTTCACTTTTGTCAGTTCAGCACCTCTGGGAACAAAATCAGCTGTTGAACACTTGAGACTCTTTTTCTTTGAAGTGTTTTATTTAACATAGTTGGACAGCCAGAGGACAACAGGAGAGTCAAGATGAAACAAGAAATAATTTAATGGCCTAACATTTTTAAGCTAACTAAATTCCAGGGTGATGCTTCGCTTCTATTTTGTCTGATGTAAAACAGTACTAAGGTTAATCTGCTTCCCTTCCTCTTTCCCCTTCTTCTTCCTAAACACGTTATTCTCCAATTATCTTTTTGCTCCTAAGAATACTTCTAGTGGAAGTTCCACACCAAGCCCTTTTATTTCATACTTGAGCTGCAATCACTCATTCATAGCTCAGTTACAAGTCTTATCAGTGATTAGCAGTATTTCTTGCAATATTTACTGCATGTTCAAAATACGTCAAGAAAAGCAAATGACCAAAAAGACAGAATTATATAAATGTTGTGACAGTGCAGTATTATGTAAAGGTAGGAGTAAAATAATAAAAAAAAATAATAATAAAAAAAAAAAAGAAAAAAAGAAAAATGGACTTTTAGAGCTCTAGAACTACATGGAAAAGCAAAAAGGACCTAGGTCTATATTTGCTGCTGCTTCTGCTGATACAGCTGTTCTTTGTTTATAGTACTTTGAAAGTCCTAGAAGAGTGTCTCTGCAGTTAGTCCTAAAGGGAAATAGATTTAGGAAAGAATTAATTATAGTGAGTTTCAGCAAAAGATTTTTTGGGGACATTGCAATTAGGCTGAGATGAAAAGCACTGCCAGGAAGTAATTTACCTTTGTTATGGATGTGCCTGGTGTATGATTGAGTAGTTTCACACTGCAGACTATAGAAAGTTAGAAAGAGAAAGGAATCTCATTTTCACACACATGCTATGTTTTATTGTTCCCAGATACCATAGACAAAAGTGTGACCCTTATCCCTAAGCAAAGAGTTATATTCTTAGTGTTTCATTTTAATTTTGTTTTCTTTCATATGTCAATAATGACAACCTACTAAATATATATATATGTATATATTTATATATAATTCTCTGATGAAGAAATGGCCTTTGTTTTCTAATGAAAACAAAACAAAACAAAACAAAACAAAACTTTGCCAAAATCTTAATTCTTACTAATATAAATGTCTGAGAGATTGGAATTTGACAGGGAGGGAAGTGTGTATTTTGGCTCTCTGCTAATTGTAAGCAGGTTATGTACCTGGCATAGCAAATCTTTGTAGGTATCACCAGGCATTCAAAGTGCTATTATACTCTATGAGGTTTTATTTGGCTTGGCAAACAAGCAAGTTTACATGAAACAAGCAGGTGTTTCTATGAGTAATCCTTTTCTAAAGTTGTACATTTAGTGACTGGCAACACAGTCAGTAGGATGTGAGCTGAATTCTGCTTTATCTGCTAATGAGTGACTTTTATACTGCAGCTTCTCGTTGTGTTTCTGTCTGTACCTTCTTTACTTAACAATCTTACACCCATAAAACACAAGAAATTAATTCTCTTTGCACTTAGTTGAAATCAGGCAACAGGTTCCAAAGTTGCTAGGTGAGGCATGCCCTTGGACAGATGCAGCACAACTGCATACCCTTTGTTTTAACAAGACTTACTTCTATGGGAAACAAGTCTACAAATTGGTTTTACAATGCGCTAGAGAACTTACTAGTGAAGTTAAGTCCATAGAAACCTTTTCATGGCTGAGTCATAACCCCTCATAGACTTATTCTTATATTGAAAGTGCTGACACAACCTTCACTGTAAAAGCCTGAACAACATCATTCTAATTAAAGTTTACCTTTTCATTTATCAGAATTCAGCTCCTGAGTACTTCGTGTAAAGATTCCAAAAGAAACAAAGGATTAAATACTCATATCACAGATTAAGGTCCCTTCAGAGGTTTATTGACTTCTGTAAGTTCACAGACTATGGACTCATAGAGGATTCAGAATCCTTAATGACAGCTGTGGGAACAAATAATTCCCCTATGTGCTAGCTGCCCCAGCTAAGAGGCAGGCCAAGAGATAGAAGGTTGATTTTGTAAACGCTATATTTCATTAGACAATTTTATCCATGCTGAAGATTATAACAAAATGACACAAGATTCAGCATGAGGAGTGAGGAAAAGAGCAAGAAGGGGAGACCACTCCAACATTACATTAATTAATATATCTATGATTCTGTAGCTAGAGATTGCACTATGTGTGACAGAACTATCAGTTTTAACAGAAAAACTCATATGAATAATATGATTCAGTGATCAGTTGAAGTTTAGGACTTATTTTAATACATCTTCCTGAGAACTACTGTCTTCTCAATAACAGATGTAAACATTTGAGAAGCAAAATGGCCTTGTGTAAATCACAGAATAGATAGCAAAAAATATATATATTTGGGTTGACTCTCCTCTTTACTCTATCTACAGAACACTGCTATCTTAAGCAATTTTTCCTTGATTGCAAAGAAATTAGTCTTTTTATATAACAACCTAATTTTCAGAACTCGCAGTCCTGGTGGATATTTGTTGGTTGTGTGTGTGTGTTTTATGTTGTTTTTTTTTTTTTTCAAACTGTTAGTGCCCAGGCTTTATGTGGATTAAATCATAAATTAATCATGTCTACAAATAGATTTTAGACTATCTTCAGCTGTTCTCTTTTGTCTGAAAACTCTGTAAACAAATATAAAACAAAACATGTTTAAGATGACTGTGCTATATGCAATAAATACAACCACTTTCTATTTCTCTTAGAGTAGCTGTGGTTTCCATAATTAGGTAAGAAAGCATTCTTGGAGACTGTATCATCAGTTTTTCAAAGTGGTAGCATTCAGCTAAACTAAGAGTTACACTGCAGATTTTACATTCTAATGCTCTTAACCTGTCTATCTTTCCCTCTGGTTTCATTTTATCCTTGTAATCTGACTGATTCTTGGATGATTTACTCAGCTCAACTCAAATCATCTGTGAAAAGTGATCAAGGTTGGGAGATCTTGCATAGGGAGTTTTGTGTCCTAAATCGCATTAAAATATGGGATTTTTATCCTTAAACTCAGTATAATCCTACTTTACAAAGAACTCCAGTGGTTCACTCGTCAGTGATAAGCCAAGGTCTGTATTTTCTTTTCTTCCAAGACATACTGTACAGTAATTCCAAAATAAAAACCTGCCTAAGCATGTTTGACAAATTGAACTGTTTTGTTCCATTTGTAGTAGCCCATTGTACGCACACAAGTCTTCCA
Organism: Aythya marila; assembly: GCF_965140915.1. Lineage (NCBI taxonomy): Eukaryota > Metazoa > Chordata > Aves > Anseriformes > Anatidae > Aythya > Aythya marila. The sequence goes on from NC_139056.1 coordinate 3,913,539, forward strand.
AGTACCATCATAATCTTACCTTTTGAGGCATACCTGAAGGTGCTTCCCAGCTGACTTGCTCAATCTGTATGCAGATTTGTACTAAGCCAGTAAATAACCTGTAACAATTTGTATGGTTTGTACTCTTTGCAGTCCTATTCTGTTCATTTGTAAACTGCTTCTATTCTTGTGCACATCAAAAGTAATAAGAATGCTAATAAAAAGCAGTTAATATAATATATAATGGGAATACAAAGAGTAACTTAGAGGGGTGATTTCTGACACAAGAGCTTTTTCAACCTTTGGGCAAAAATAGATTAATACAATTTTATTTGTTCTTTTGTTTTGCTTTAGCAGTCTAAATACAGCCTTGTGGCAAAACTTCTGTTTCTAATCGCATTTCTCTTTCTCTTATGTATGTTATAACCCTCTTGTTCATTTCAATATTTCCGTGTTTTGATAGTGTCTTGAGGTCAGGTGCCAAAATGAGTCAATTGTACACTTCTGATGCAATGTTCATGCAATGTTTTTGGTCATCTTTCTTGTTGCAAAACAGAAGCTATTGAAAATGAAGCTCCTCTCTACCTGAGTATAAAGAAAAATTACGGTGTCTGTACTGAGAGTTCCTGGGTAACAGCAGCATTGGTGCCCATGCAGCCTCTTCAGGTGACTCTCAGTAAAAAGTATTCTGCCATCTATATTGCTCCAGTTTATGAGAATGTCATCACATGCATGGGAAGGGAATAATCTTTTATACTATACAAAAAACACCTTCAATCTTCCTCTTCTGAGACCTAAAGCTAGTTTACTGTCAGTCTTCAGTTAGACTGATTTGTAATGTCCAAAAGACTAAATTGTCTTTTGGACATTACACTACAGCAGGAGAAATGCATTATTAAAACTTAAAAAGTGACTTATTTCTAGCTAGCACAAAGTGGCCACTGTATACAGATAGTCTGATTTCATGCTGTTTGTGGCTCTGTCCTAGCCACTCGAATCACTTCTCTTCTCACCGCTGCCACTGCAGACATGCCCCCAGCACATCCCTTCTTGTGCAGCATTTTGATTGCTGTTGCTGTGGCCTGAGCGGTTGGAACGCTGTGACCTGATTTCTCAGAATCCTCTTCAGGTCTCCGCATGTGGTGAAGTCACTGAACTCCATGCCATCTGAGCCCTGAAAGAACATGAGGGAGCTCATCAGGAAATTATGTTGTATGGGGTGAGATAAAGCTTTGTCAAGACACAATGAAGAATGTGTAATTTTTTTCAGTTTCTCCTCATGTAGGGAGAAACCTCTTTGGTAAAGTACACACTAATGATTTTGGTTTCCATTGAATTTAATGCAAAACCTTCTGCAACCGCTAAAATTTACTCGGAAAATACCATTTAGATACCATCACAGGATCAGGGCTATGTGCTTATATTTGAAGATCCCTACAGGGACTCAGGTGGACTTTAAATGGATCCCACTTTTACAGACATAATTATAGGTGTGGGCTTCAAAACTTATTTTTGTTCAGTGGAAAGATAGCAAGAGACACCTACACTCTCACTTTTTCTGCACTTGGATTTGTGGTTTAATATTTTCATAGAATAGGGAATGATTGAGAGGGGGAATTGCAGATCAGAGAGAGGTACTGAAATGTCATTTGTGTTGCATAATTTGTACTATCACTTGTCAACAGTGATCCCCTTAATGCCATCCCTTTGACAGATGAGCAAAGCTAGCTTTTAGAATTCTAAAGAGTGAAAGCCGGGATAAAAAGACAACCATGTTTGATTCCCCTCTGCAGTTCAAAGGATTTGAAAGTCATGACACTGGTTATTACCATGGTCTTTGGAGAGATGCACAGAAACCTAATCTATCTAATAAAACTGTCTCAAAAGATAAACCTAATCTAACAGAAACTTTTAGCTATGGAAATTCTAATATAGGGTATTTTTTTCAGTATTTAGTATTAGTCAAGAGGATAGCACGTGGTATATTAGCAGTATTGATTAATTGCTTTCCTGCTGTTCAGTTCATTAGGTACATTCACCTGATATCAGCAGCCTATGCTTCTGAGGACCTCAGTGATACAACGTGCAGATTTTAACTGTAGTGAAAGGCATCACCCTCGAAGTCCCACAGGAGGAGTGGAAAGTTTAGTTATGTTGTCAGATTAAAGGTGCTCTTTCATAATGTGTGATTTATTTCAGTAATCAGACTTGACCAAACCAAATGGGAGTGCAGCTAAAAGAATCTACAATATGAAATGTTTACTTAGGACTAGGGCTGTATTACATGTAGGTACATTTATGTGCACAAAAATAAAGATTTTCAGTACCATCAGTGGGTTTTGGACTGAGGTGAAAAAAAGTTATTTAAGCCAATGTAAAGACCTAAGCCACTTCCTCTTCTTGAATTCACAGAGGTTGTGGGCAGTCAGCACAACCTCACTGGCAACATGGTTTTAGCAAATATATGGCTAAGACTGGCCTTACCTCTCCAAAATGCCTAATAGAACGATATGTGGGCGATTATTAGAGATGTCTAAAATGAAAGCTAATGTACAAACTGAAATTGTAAGGAATAAGATTGAAATAGATGGAGAAAAGTTACATCATTCCTTAAAGATGAAGCCACTGCCAATAATCTTTGAATGACCGTGGCAATTGGAGCTGTGCACAAGGACTGGAACAAAAAGCAGTTAATGGTATCTTGGACTGCATTAGAATCATAGAATCATAGAATCATAGAATATCCTGAGTTGGAAGGGACCCTTAAGGATCATCAAGTCCAACTCTTGACACCGCACAGGTCTACCCAAAAGTTCAGACCATGTGACTAAGTACACAGTCCAATCTCTTCTTAAATTCAGACGGGCTCGGTGCAGCGACCACTTCCCTGGGGAGCCTGTTCCACTGTGCAACCACCCTCTCTGTGAAGAACCCCCTCCTGACGTCCAGCCTAAATTTCCCCTGCCTCAGCTTAACCCCGTTCCCTCGGGTCCTGTCACTGGTGTTAATGGAGAAAAGGTCTCCTGCCTCTCGACACCCCCTTACGAGGAAGTTGTAGACTGTGATGAGGTCTCCCCTCAGCCTCCTCTTCTCCAGGCTGAACAGGCCCAGTGACCTCAGCCGTTCTTCGTACGTCTTCCCCTCCAGGCCTTTCACCATCTTCGTAGCCCTCCTCTGGACACTCTCCAACAGTTTCATGTCCTTTTTATACTGTGGTGCCCAGAACTGCACACAGTACTCGAGGTGAGGCCGCACCAGCGCAGAGTAGAGCAGGACAATCACCTCCCTTGACCTACTAGCAATGCCGTGCTTGATGCACCCCAGAATATGGTTGGCCCTCCTGGCTTCCAGGGCACACTGCTGGCTCATATTCAACTTGCTGTCTACCACGACCCCCAGATCCCTCTCTTCTAGGCTGCTCTCCAGCGTCTCATCGCCCAGTCTGTACGTGCAGCCAGGGTTTCCCCGTCCCAGGTGCAGGACCCGGCACTTGCTCTTATTGAACTTCATGCGGTTGGTGATCGCCCAGCTCTCCAACCTATCCAGATCCCTCTGCAAGGCCTTTCCACCCTCATTCGAGTCCACAACTCCTCCAAGTTTGGTGTCATCAGCAAACTTGCTCAAAATACCTTCTATTCCTACATCCAGATCGTTTATAAAAATATTGAAAAGTACTGGCCCTAAAATGGAGCCTTGAGGGACCCCACTGGTGATCGCCCGCCAGCCTGACGCAGCTCCATTTACCATAACCCTTTGGGCCCTGCCCGTTAGCCAATTGCTCACCCATCGTATGATGTTTTTATTTAGCTGTATGGTGGACATTTTGTCCAGTAGGATCCTATGGGAAACCGTGTCAAAAGCCTTGCTGAAGTCCAAAAAAATCACATCAGCTGGTTTCCCTTGGTCCACCATACGGGTGATCTTATCATAAAAGGAAATCAGGTTAGTTAGGCAGGACCTACCCTTCACAAACCCATGCTGGCTGGGACCAATGACTGCTTTGTCCCCCAGGTGCGCCTCAATAAGTTCGAGAACCATCTTCTCCATGATTTTACCAGGCACTGACGTGAGACTGACAGGCCTGTAATTGCTAGGGTCTTCCTTCTGACCCTTCTTGAAAATCGGCACAACATTTGCCAGCTTCCAGTCTACCGGGACCTCTCCAAATTCCCAATACAAAGAAATACTTCCCTGCAAGGAGCCTTGTCAATAGGAAGACATTTATATGAGTTAATTATGAATGATTTAGTGCAGAACTATGGCCAGTTCTGCACTTCCCATCCCAAGAGAGACCTGGACATACAGGACAAAGTTTAGGGCCACAAGGATAATGGAGAGACCAGAGAATCTGTCCTGTGAGGAGAGGGTGAATGAGCTGGGCCTGCTCAGCCTGGAGAAGAGGATGCTCAAGGGATCTCACCGATGCCTACAAACCCCTGAAGGCAGAGTGCACAGAGGATGGAGCCAGGCTCTGCTCAGCTGTGGAGTCTCCTCCTTGGAGGTCTCCCAAAGCCGCTTGGACACGGGCCTGGACCCCCTGCTCGGGGTGGCCCTGCTGGGGCAGGGGGAGCAGATGGGCCCAGGGGGGCCCCTGGCCTCAGCCACACTGTGATGCTGTAAGTTGCAGAAGAGTTGTTTAATATTCTAATGACTAACCATCAAGTAAGAACTAGACAAATGTATACTTGGGAAATTTGAGGGGTGACACGTAGTCAGTAGGTACTGCTATTACTGAGGATGTCATAGTTTCTTTCAGGTTGAATTAGAGCAGGATGAAGGTGAAGACTACAAAGTGCTATGTTGTGTGATCATAAATGAATAAGAGCACTGACTAGAAGACTTTTAAATTGAAAGCAGAGGAGGAAAGAAAGATTAGGATGTGTCATTCAGCTCTAGGATGATGGTGAGCCATTAGCACAATTTGAATGTGAAAAAATGTTAATGCAGTTTTAGGCTGGGAAGACTGTATTAGGTGATAAGACTCAAAGAACTCTTTTTTTTTTTTTTTTTTTTTGCTTAGTCAAACAAGAACTGAATGGAAACTAAATAATTCTTTAATAACAAACATAAATTTTAGTGCCAAGTTGGGAAGAGAAACATTTAAATTACATGCCGATACCAGTAAAGATCATATTGTAAATGTCCAAGGTTTGTAGCAACCACATGAAAGAAGGTTTAGAACTACTAGAACACAAAGCAGTGTACAATAGAGCCTTTTTTTTTTCTTTTTTTGGGGGGAGGGGAGGTGAATGGGGAATATTTAATAAACTCCATGGAAAACGGACTGCTGTATGTTTTCAATGTACTTGTACAATATTCATACTAATCTAAATTGTAGGCTTATTGCCAGTCACTTCTAAAGGCCAAAAAATTCCTTTATCTTTGGTTTATTAAAGCTGGAGTGGAAATCTTTCTTGGAGTATCAGAAAATGTCTGCTGTTCATGTGTCAGTGAGCTATTAGCAATATAGACATTTTTGAGCTTTATACCTACCACTCCCTGCTCCCATGGTGGAATTAACCACAGTTTATGACATTCAGTGGAAGAAAGCATTGTAACTCCAGTCTGGTTTGCATGGAGCATTTTGCAAAACAGCAGCTAAGGATGTTGTTTTACCCTGCTCTGTACAGGAAACATTGGGGATGTTTTGCATAGAAAGTTCCATCCATGTAAAGAATCTTAAGGATGCAGTGAAGGTTTTGATTTTATCTTTTCTTTGTGGCACATAGTAGTTCTGATACTCTTGACTGTTTCCAGTATAGATCTGTATGTTTACTACAAAGTCTCGGAAGATATTTCATGCCTGCTGTCACAAAAAGGAGTTGAAGTCTTGTGTATCCTTCTGAAAGTAACGTCGGTGACTTAGTCACTGTCCATTACATGAGTCTGTCCTTCCAGTCCTGGGGCTGTACAGAATAACCACCATTTCTCACATGTGCACGCAGTACCAGTTGCTGAAATTCATTTTGATGTATTTCTTGTAACCCTAGAGAAGTACAGAACTGTTAGTGCCTGTTACCATGGTCAGAACCCATGCACTTTTTTGTAGGATATCTCTGTCATATCACAGCCTGGCCGCAGTTCGGGAGAGATGGATTTCACTCCCTAAGCAACTTGTATGTCTCTGGGCAGAGCAGAATAATTAGGCTTCAAAAAGGTAAAGTGAATTTCATGCCAAGAGCATGGAAGTTAGTTAGCAAAATAGTTGCTCATTTCAACATGCTGAAAAACATTTTAAGTGATTATTTTGTGTATTGGTTCTAAATTTGAACTCTTATGTAATGTGGAACAAACTAAATTCAGGTAGCTATGTGAGAAGCTTCTTTGCTGTTTGAATGGCAGTTTACTTGTTTACATACCTAGTAGGAGTAAATAAGTTGGGGTTTATATGTGGCTAGAATTTTGTCCACTTTCCTTATTCTTTTTAAGTTGATTCTTTCATCAAATAATATTTCTAGTGTGTTGCGATATAGTAGTGGAAAGTACAGCTGTACTTTCTTCTAAGAACAAACTTACTCAACAAGATAGAATGATGTTTGGCTTTACAATTGTAATTCATAAAATTATATGCCCAAAATGTTCTTCATAACTGTGGACTGCTTCATGTATTCAATTTTCTTATCTCTGATAAGTAGATAGTAATGTGTTCATGATTTCATGAAAATTTAGGGAACTTGAAGAGCTTGGGATATTTGAGTTTTTAGCATTAGCAATGCATGTTTTGAGGACAAACTTAAAGTGCTTCCAGTGAATAATTCAAGGAGTAGAACGATAAATACTGCAATGGGATTCAAAAGAATTTCTAATTTATATCATTTTTGATTGGTAGTCATGAGGGATATTTTCAAAGGTCAATAGAGAGGTGGAATGCATAATTAAATACAGATTATTCAGGGGAAGATTGGAGGTTGAAATATGAGCAGGTTAAATTTGTATCAATAAATACTAAACATAGGATGACATTATTTAATTTCAGTCCAGATTATATATCACTCCTCAACAAATGAATATGATGTATAACTGCAGTTTCAGAGCTGCATATTAAGTGTAAGAGGAGTGAAGATTTGATGCATGTGATTTAGAATACAGAAAGACAACAGCTGAGTAAAAAGATGACCTGCATGGTGTGTGTATGATTTAATCCAAATATTTATACCATTGTACTAAATACAATGTTAAATAATTGAAATTTATTGAAGCAGCACTAGCAGCAGTAAGACAATTTTTATCCAATATTGGATATTTCCAATGTATATTGACTATTGAATAACAACAACAAAAAAAGCACACAGTTTATTTCTGTTCATTGTAAACCAGAAATATCTGTTCAATTTGGAGGTGTTTCACTGTTATACAAAAATTATATGAAAACAGAATCACACCTCCAGTGTGCAATAATAAGGGTTCTCAATATGTATTTCCAATTAGAATTACTTGGTTATACAGTAGGATAGTTCTTAGCATACAAGACGAGAATCAAATTTTAAATCGCATTGTTGCTTAATGATTAAGTCATTTTTGTTGGTAGTGCTCTTATCTGATTCATCAAAGTGCTCAGTGCTCTTTATATATAGCAATATTACTCTTGTAAACATAGTGGTTTAAGAATAAGTGAGATGGAGTTTGTAGGGAGAGGCAATATCTTTTATTGGACTAACTGATGTGGCTTGCCCTGTGTACCTGACAGCTTGCCTGTTCTTTACTTGCTGTTTCAGGTGGTATAATAAATAGTATTACCTACAAACTCTTATTCTTATCCATACACAGAGGTGAGGGTTTTGTGTATGCCTGTGCATGCACGTATGTGTGTGTGACACATTAGCAAAATGAAAAAATGTTAACAAAAGTGAATTAAATTCTTAAGCATTTAACCTGAAGATTTTGCCCTAGAAGTCTTTCCAGTATGGTGGCAGGAATGACAACAGTAGAAATTCTCGCTTGCTGATGATTCTTTACGGAATCTCCAGAAACACTGCTGCTTCAGAGTTATTCTCTATTCAAACTGCTAGGAAATAATTGAGATGCACGCTCAGGAGCGTAATTAGGCATGTTCTGGAATCCCCCGTTAATTGATAGTGTCTAGCTTGTACAACATATTGCTTTGGACTGTATTGGTGTTTTGCTGTCTTTTCCTTTGCTGAACTGGAATCTTTAGGTGGTGTTTGTAAAAATCACATTTAAAAGTCCAATTTGTCCTTACTGAGTAGTTAAATTTAGATATTTCATTAGTCTTCTCCTTGTGAGCCCTTGGATACCTCTTTAGTGCTGATTTACCAGTGGCCTTAACATGGGGGAATGGTTGACATAGTGCATTATGTGCATGCAAGACTAATACATTCAGCTCTGAGAGGTTCGTATTGAGCTGTAGAGAGCTGATGTATCTCTATCCTGTGACAAACTGACACAGGATGGCCTGATACACTTAGGACTGTACTGATGGTTTGCCATCATCTAAGGCTGCTTGCAGCCAGCGTAAGCTGGAGTGCCAACAGAACTGAGGAGCGATGCTCCAAAATCTACTTCAATCCCATGGCAAAGCCCCTTGGTATTTTGTGTTCTTGTATAACTTAACTGCTTCAGGTATAGCTATGACAGTGCTTCAAGACCTTGTAGCACTTCACACATTCGCAAAACCAAAAAAAAAAAAAAAACAGTGGTGGTTACCATGCTGGGCAGCTAAACCCCACAACCGCCCTCTCACTCCCCCTCACTCCCCCTCTTTTTAGATGAGGAGGGGGAGAAGTAAAGCAAAGAACAACTCACGGTTGAGATAAGGATAATTTAATTAAAGGGAAATACTAATAATAATAAAATAAAGATTATTATAAACTAAACAATTTAACTAAAGGAAAATAAAAAAGGGAAAGGGGAAAAGAGAGGGGGAAAGGGAAAATAAAAAGAAGGGAGGAAAACAAACAAATAAAATAAATGAAGGCTATGTGGAAGTGCAGAGGAAAAAAAATACTCTCTACTTCCCACAAATGAGCGATGATTGACCACCTCCTTGAAGCAGGGCCTCAATGCACGTAGCCGGTGTTCGGCAGGAGGACCGACGTTTTCACAACGAGAGCCCACCCCTCCCCTCTTCTTCCTGTTTCCACCTTTTATTGCTGAGTGTGACATCACATGGTATGGAATATCCCTTTGGTTGGTTTAGGTCAGCTGCCCTACTGATGTTTCTCTTCTCACTTTTTGCCCACCCCCTAGGAGGGTTAGAGAGAGGCCCGATACTGTGCCAGTGCTGCTGAGCAGTAGACACAACACTGGTGTGATAACGCTGCTGTTCCAACTACAAGTGCAGAGCACAGCACTGTATGGGCTGCTGCAGGGAAAGTTAACATTCCAGCCAGACCCAGTACAAGAGAGAGAGAGAGAACTGAGCTCAGCACTGCACCTGGAGTACTTTGGCCAGTTCTGGGCTTCCCAGAACAAGAGAGACCTGGACGTACAGGACAAAGTACAATGTAGGAACCAGAGAGTCTGTCCTGCGAGGAGAGGGTGAGTGAGCTGGGCCTGCTTGGCCTGAAGAAGAGGAGGCTCGGGGGATCTCACCAATGCCTACAAACTCCTGAAAGCAGGGTGCACAGAGGATGGAGTCAGGCTCTGCTCAGCAGTGCCCAGGGCCAGGCCCAGAGGCAGTGGGCACAAACCGGAGCACAGCAGGCTCCGTAGTATCCATAAATAATAGCTACTGTCTGCTAACAAGACCTTATAGACTTTTCTAAATTGTATTACTTTTTTTTTTTTTTTTAATAGTGCTTGGCCTAACTACACCTCATTGTCTTTCATAATAGAAATATATTCATCTTGCCAAAACTTACTTACAAGGCAACATTTCAGTGTGCTCTTTACAAAATCCAGGGGTATTCCTATTAAAAGAGCACACAGAACTAAACAAAAAAGAAGAAAAGCAAGCAACCAACCAAAAAAACCCAAACCATTGTCTAAACTATCTAGAATTGTTAATCTATTGTACATTCACTTTCTTAACTAAATACAGATCGTTCATATCCTATTGAACAGACATTCTAGCTGTTTGTGTATAGTTTTTTTCCTGTGTTCTTATTCATAAAAGTAACACAGCTAGGCGTCTTACGTGATTTATAGAAAATTATGCACATAATTCCCTGTATTTTAATAAAAACCTGTATATGACTAAGAATATCTTAATCTCATGGTATACCACTTAATTTTGAGCTTCCTTGTTAGTGATTTTTTTTCATAAAAACAGTTTTAGAGCAATTCTGTGGATGTCATAAAAGAGAAGGTTAGGTAGTATAAGATGTGCAAAGATTTTCTAAAACAATCAGATAAACAACAAAAAGTCTGAAAAAAAAAATTAGAAGAAAAAAAATACCAAAAAAAGTGACTGGAAAACCTGTCTCACTGAGGTAACGATGTGCAGTGCCGGTGGCGGGGCCTGTGTGAGAGGCAGGGGCTGCCGTGCTCACGATTTTTTGCTCATGATCTTTATCTTGGCCAGTGAATTTTTCCATGTTGCTCTCTCCCGTGGTCCTGTTGAGTGAGGACCCTGGCAGCCAGGCAAGGCCACCCCACGGCCACGCTTTATAGCAGTGTATCATTTCAAGGAAACGGACAGTTGAGGCCTGTGACTTTTTTGGCCTAGTAGTCCAACCACAAAGCCTTCCTGCTTCCCTTAAATCCATGTGCCCCCTATTAGCTGTTGTTAATAATAACAAACGTGTGTCATTGCCTCCTCTATTTAGGATGTGATCAAAATGGGGTTACAAGCAGATGGACTGTACTAAGCACAGTTCTTCTTTTCCTGTTCTTTCTCTTGCACTTTCATCAGAAATTCATGCCTTTTGAAGTAGGATTATTTGTAATATCTATTACCATTGACCCATACCAGGAGTTTGGAAGGAAAGGGAGGAGGGACCAAGTTGTTCTCACTAAACACAAGACCAAGCATGAGGAATTCATCAATTCTATATTCCATGAATTATCAAATGGTACATTACATTTTTTATCAATTATGTGGGCAGTTAGCTAGGAAGTGCGTGTGTCCAGGAGGCAAAATCAATTAGTATTTTCCCCTGGTTAATAAATGTTAATAATTTTTTTAGGTGGAATAAAATAGGTTAATGACATACCTCGCTTACCATAGGAAGTTTCAAAATTAGAAGTACTCCCAGTTGTCTGTGTGTATAAATATAGTTTTTCCATACACTTACTCTTTGAATTTAATACTTAAATATATACTGCATGAAACATGCAAGAACCCCAAAATGTTTCACCACATGCATCCTTTGTGTGGATGAAATTCATCCCTAATGGACTATGTAGTGCCATTCAAGTTAGTAGAGGGAATAATGATATTAAGCGACTTTAGTAATCACAGTGGAGTGAAATTGCTTAATACCGAATAGTGAGAGTCATACATGTAGAATCATAGATTCATAAAGATTGGAAAAGACCTCCAAGATCATCTGGTCCAACCTAGTTGGACCAGTTGGCAGTCACCCTACTGCCAATGTCACCTGCTAAATTACGTCCCTAAGCACTGGGTCCAACCTTTCCTTAAGCAGCCTCAGGGATGGTGACTCCTACGCCTCCCTGGGCAACTTGTTCCAATGCCTGACTGCTCTTTCTGAGCAGAAATGTCTCCTCATTTCCAGCCTGAACCTCCCCTGGCAAAATTTGAGGCCATTCTCTCTAGTCCTATCACTGGTTATCCACAAGAAGAGGCCAACCCCCAGCTCCCCACACCTTCCTTCAGGTAGTTGCAGAGAGCAATGAGGCCTCCCCTGAGCCTCCTCTTCTGCAGACCAAACACCCCCAGTGCCCTCAGCCGCTTCTCCCAGGACTTGTGCTCCAGGCCCTTCACCAGCTTTGTAGCCCTTCTCTGGACATACTCCAGGGCCTCAATGTCCTCCTTGTAGTGAGGGGCCCAAAGCTGAACACAGTACTTGAGGTGCGGCCTCACCAGAGCAGAGTACAGGGGGACAATCACCTCTGTGGCCCTGCTGGCTACACTATTCCTGATATAAGACAGGATGCTGTTGGACTTCTCAGCCACCTGGGCACACTGCTGGCTCACACTCAGGCAAGCGTTGACCAACACTCCCAGGTCCTTTTCTCTGCACAGCTTTCCAGGCACTCTCCCCCAAGCCTGTAGCACTGCATGGCATTGTTGTAGCCAAAGTGCAAGACCCGGCACTTAGCCATGTTGAACCTCATCCCATTGGTCTCTGCCCATTGACCCATCCTGTCCAGGTCCCTCTGTGGGGCCTTCCTCTTCGGCAGATCAACACTTCCCTCCAACTTGGTGTCATCTGCAAACTTAGTGAGGGTGCACTCAATGCCCTTGTTCAAATCATCAACGATATTAAAGAGGATGGGCCCCAACACTGACCCCTGGGGAACACCACTTGTTGCCAGCTGGATTTCACTCCAGTCACCACCACTCTCTGGGCCCAGCTGTCCAGCCAGTTTTTAACCCAGCAAAGAGCGTACCTGTCCAAGCCATGGGCTGCCAGCTTTTCCAGGAGGATAGATACTATGGGAGACCATGTCAAAGGCCTTGCTGAAATCTAGCTTTGTTGACAATGTCAACAGCCTTTCCGTCATCCACCAGGTAGTCACCCGGACAACTCTTAAAGTATTTCAGACTAGTTTAGAAATGAGCTGTCTAAAACTTTGCAAGGCTGGATCCAAATTTTTGTTAGAGACTTTATAAACACAGTCCTAATTTTAAATTAGTAGTTACAATCATAGAATCATAGAATATCCTGAGTTGGAAGGGACCCTTAAGGATCATCAAGTCCAACTCTTGACACCACACAGGTCTACCCAAAAGTTCAGACCATGTGACTAAGTGCACAGTCCAATCTCTTCTTAAATTCAGACAGGCTCGGTGCAGTGACCACTTCCCTGGGGAGCCTGTTCCAGTGTGCAACCACCCTCTCTGTGAAGAACCCCCTCCCGATGTCAAGCCTAAATTTCCCCTGCCTCAGCTTAGCCCCGTTCCCGCGGGTCCTGTCACTGGTGTTAATGGAGAAAAGGTCTCCTGCCTCTCGACACCCCCTTACGAGGAAGTTGTAGACTGTGATGAGGTCTCCCCTCAGCCTCCTCTTCTCCAGGCTGAACAGGCCCAGTGACCTCAGCCGTTCTTCGTACATCTTCCCCTCCAGGCCTTTCACCATCTTCGTAGCCCTCCTCTGGACACTCTCCAACAGTTTCATGTCCTTTTTATACTGTGGTGCCCAGAACTGCACACAGTACTCGAGGTGAGGCCACACCAGCGCAGAGTAGAGCGGGACAATCACCTCCCTTGACCTACTAGCAATGCCATGCTTGATGCACCCCAGGACACGGTTGGCCCTCCTGGCTGCCAGGGCACACTGCTGGCTCATATTCAACTTGCTGTCTACCACGACCCCCAGATCCCTCTCTTCTAGGCTGCTCTCCAGCGTCTCATCGCCCAGTCTGTACGTGCAGCCAGGGTTTCCCCGTCCCAGGTGCAGGACCCGGCACTTGCTCTTATTGAACTTCATGCGGTTGGTGATCGCCCAGCTCTCCAACCTATCCAGATCCCTCTGCAAGGCCTTTCCACCCTCATTCGAGTCCACAACTCCTCCAAGTTTGGTGTCATCAGCAAACTTGCTCAAAATACCTTCTATTCCTACATCCAGATCGTTTATAAAAATATTGAAAAGTACTGGCCCTAAAATGGAGCCTTGAGGGACCCCACTGGTGACCGCCCGCCAGCCTGACGCAGCTCCATTTACCATAACCCTTTGGGCCCTGCCCGTTAGCCAATTGCTCACCCATCGTATGATGTTTTTATTTAGCTGTATGGTGGACATTTTGTCCAGTAGGATCCTATGGGAAACCGTGTCAAAAGCCTTGCTGAAGTCCAAAAAAATCACATCAGCTGGTTTCCCTTGGTCCACCATACGGGTGATCTTATCATAAAAGGAAATCAGGTTAGTTAGGCAGGACCTACCCTTCACAAACCCATGCTGGCTGGGACCAATGACTGCTTTGTCCCCCAGGTGCGCCTCAATAAGTTCGAGAACCATCTTCTCCATGATTTTACCAGGCACTGACGTGAGACTGACAGGCCTGTAATTGCTAGGGTCTTCCTTCTGACCCTTCTTGAAAATCGGCACAACATTTGCCAGCTTCCAGTCTACTGGGACCTCTCCAAATTCCCAATACAAAGAAATACTTCCCTGCAAGGAGCCTTGTCAATACGAAGACATTTATATGAGTTAATTATGAATGATTTATTCAGTCTGTTTTCTAGATTGCTTGATATCTTTTTATTTATGTATTTATTTACAATATTTCAGCTGTTTTTATTGTATTATCCTGAATTTACTCCAAAGTGTTAAAGTGCAGTTCCTTCCTTTTATTCTTGAACTTCTGATTACATTTCATCTCTTCGTCTTATTATCTTACATTCCCATACACTACCTAATTCACTTACCAGACTATAAGCCTGATTCGGCCAAGTAATTCCAAATTAATTTGCAGCATTCCTCTTTATTTCCTGTGTTTGACTGTAGTTTTGGTGTTCAAAGTAAAAGCACTGAAACTAAACATCTTTTATTTGCCCACTTTTAATAAGCCTTTCAATCCCTTTCTTAAAGATTGTTGTACATTAGAACATTAGAAATGTACACACGTACAGGAATTAAATGTAACTCCTTGATTAAGGTGATGTGATGGCTGACAAAGACTCAGTTGCCTTTATTACATTTGAATCTACAATAATTAAATCGCTGGAGGTATAATTCTCTTTTTACACCATGTAAGGTGCTAACATACACTCCTTCAACTATAATTAAAAAAGGCCTATTGAATAGTAGCAATTTACCTCCTGTTAAAATCCTGTTATTACCATAAAACAGGAGAAAAAAATCCCCTAACCTGTTCTTTGCTCTGTGGTACTTTCATGTGCTCTCATGCCACTTCTCAGCAACTTCTGATGAAAACGTGGTGATTACTGAGTGGCTGAAATGAGTGTATATTTTGTGAGCTTCTGCACTACGACATTAAATAATGTAATTCTTAAGAAAATCACAAACCAAGCTATTCAAACAGCTTGCAAAACATGGAGCATCTTAGAAGATCTGCTGCAACGCTTATTCTTTTGAGCAAAGCATCGTGTAGTGTGATGGTGGAGCTGTGGTGGTAGGTTGGCTGCCTTGGCTTGCCTTGCCTGGCTGCCTGGTAGTCCTGAGGAGACAGCATGGCAAAAGGCAGATTGCTTTCCTCACTTGACCTGGTGGCTGGTGAAAGATGCTCTCTAGAAAGGCTAATATTCATGCAGATTGGAGGCGAGTTACACTTGAGTAGGATTTGCCTGATTACACCTGACTGATGCCACACCTCACCAGGTGCAGCGTGTTGCAAAGGAGATGAACAAACTTGCCCTGTTGCAGCACCTCAGTGTTTGTAAGTTGTTGATGCCAAAAGTTGTGCCACAGAGAAGCTCAGCTACGTGGTGAATACATGCCTTCTTAGCTGCCGGAGCAACTTTTGCAAAGCTCTATTCAGTGCAGTGGTACTTTGTGATCCACTGTGAGGCTTGTCTTGGCAGGTACAAAATGCCAGTACCCCGCTGGAGTTGTTTTTTTTCAGAGGTGTGCTGTTTAGACTAGCAGAAAAGCTGCCCATAGACCATGTAGTGGTGTTGCTGTATCTTGCTTAAGTCTCAGGTAAGTTTTATTGTGACAAAGGTGCTTTCCAGCAACATCTGACGACTGAGGCCTTCAGGATTCTGACTGTTGTGGAAGTTGGTGGGGTTTGACATCCAAATGGCTGTAAGCCATCTAAAAATGTTGAGGATCTGGTTTTGAGATACTTTTCAAGTAGAAGTCTCCAAACACCATCTTCTTTTTTTACTGTTCCAGAACCAACGTTACAGAACACTATATCTTTTTTCGGTTGAAAGTTGAAGAGTGCTTGAAAATTCAGAGTGGGTATTTCTGGTTCTGGCTGTGGGTTGTTTTTGGTTGTTGCTTCCTTGATTTTTTGTTTTTCAATCACAGTTGAATTATATTCACTCTGACTTCATGAACAGAGAGATGTTTATATTGAGTAATCAGTTTTGGGGAACAGGGAAGAAAGTTACAGAAATCTACTTTATTAAAACTTTTTCTTTGTAGCTTGGTTTTCTGTTGGAAGAATAATACTGATGCTTGTTGGTGAAGAGTTTTACTGCTCTTAATGCATAAACAAGCTTACAACTACCACAGTTCTCTGTCTTCCCCCTCATCCCCCCTTACCCTATACCCCCCAAGTTTTACCTGTGAGCAAAAAGCTAGCTCATAAAGCTACAAGGATGAGGCTAGCCTGATCCACAGCCTCTCACCCTGCAGCTAAATTGATGCAGAATTGTCTTATTCTGCTAAGAGTGCACCTTGCCATTAGGTTTTGGGGAAAAGCCAACATAAACTACGGAATGTGTCATGCGTAGTTTGCATTCTCTGTTATATATTAGAAGCTTTTTAAAGCAGCTCACATCAGGCAGTTTAGCTGCTGAGGTCTTCCTGAAGTCCCTGTGCCACTGGGGAAGAGGAGCTCCTACATTGCTGTGGTGGTGATGGCTGTTTGTCAAATGAAATATGTGCAGAAAGTGATGCCAAAGATCTACCGTGTAGTTAGGGTGGGAAAGCAAAACCAATGTAAGAGAGATCTGTTGGGATGTTACTCTTATTAGACAGGCGGACAAATGAGTGGATAGTTCCCGCTTGTTTTCTTACAAAAAAAAAAAAAAAAAGTTCTCATCAGTGTTATCAGCTTAGCCTCAAAATGACTTTCCTCCCCATTATTGCTTATAAACAAACCTTTATCACAGATAGCTAGCCTGCTGAATTAAGACGCTGTATTAAACAGTATATTGCTTCTGTCAGGGCCGATCGGCTGTTTGTGCAGATAATAATGCCAACTGCAACAACAACAATCAGCTAGTGTAAATTAACTTAACTGTGTGAAATAATGCCTCCTATATCAGATTAGCTTGCTGAATGACTTTATCCTTAAATTAAAGCTTGCTGGGGCGTAATAGTAAATCATTTAAATGGTGCTGGGCTTTTCAGGTAATGTCTTCATATATTACTGTAATTTCAATTCGCCAAGGCATGCAGATGGCTGTAGTCTCTAGTTCCTTGTCTCCAAAGCCTCTCCCGTGCTGCCATTTTGTAATTACAGCGCAGGCATGCTGCCTGCTGCTGTTAGATTTCCCATGGTGCACCAGCAGCCAAGGCAATGTATTTTAAAATTATTATTCTTGTGTGGCCCTCATAACATAAATGTAAATCTTTTATGCTAACGCTGTCAGGGGTTTAGCACTAGGACTCCAAGGTGCTCTGATGTAGAAATCACCAGCAATCTATCAACCAAATATCATTTGGGATCTGGCAAATGACTTGCATTTGGGGAGGACTGTAAGCAGAGCATTATTGTAAGGTTAGAGAGCGATTTTTGCTACTTGGTGCTTGGAAGCCTTGAAGGTGTTCTTTATTTATTTATTCTGCCACTGTACATGGGAGTTTACGTAAGGAATTCTGCCCCAGTTCAAGTGCCCAGCATATGACTCAAGGAAAGTGTACTGTACTTAATATGCTGAAGATAACATCTGAGCAAATAACAGCCTCCAAATTAAAAGCCTTAAAATATATCAACAAGACCAGACTAAGATAGATAGCTGTTATAAAAGCAATATAGAGAAAGAAATTCTCCCGGGTCTGTGCTGTGAGAAAGAATGGGATTATTTAGTCCTTCATACTCTTGTGCAAAGGTTCAGTGATTGCTTGGTATTAAAAATTCAGGTTTTATTGCCTACTGTTTCATAATTTTTTTAATTTGCATTTTATAAAAGGGCAACAAAATCAAACTGTTTGAGAAAGCCTTGTGATAAGCGTTACCTCTGCGAGATACCCTTGCTATGGAGTGCCATGCACCAGAGCTCTTTCTCATCCAAAGGCAGTGTCACCACAGACTGCTTCCAGAGCGCAGGCACAGGGTAAATGGCACCCATGTATTTATGCCACTGAGGACAGAATAAGATTAATATAAGATCTTGAAGGTAAAACAATATTGCAGCTGCGCAGATACAGGGCTTCTTCCCCTGGGTCAGCGCTCACTCAGGTGAACGCTACACTCCTCTGCACTGTTCTTACTGCCTGAGCTGACAGCTGGAGGATGTGTCCCACCCAACTTTCTGTTCTCAAAGCAGGGAGTTTGGGCACCCTGTTCTCCTTGCCCATTTGTGGCAGGGTTCACGGAAAAGCTGTAGGTCTTTGGGTGGCCCGCAAGCACAGCCACTTTTGGAAGCAGAGGCCAGGCTGCTTCGCTCTGATTTTTTGTACAGCACTGTGCGTAAATCAGTCCAAGATTTTTCTGATATTGTTAGCCCTGGTTGAGTCTGTGTACAAGTAAAGATTTAAGAGCATTGCTTCTGTGGCAGGGAGCAATAAAATTCAGCTGTTTCCATTTCTTCCACCTGAGCACTTCTGAACCTATGCACTGAGTTTTGCTTCTCCCTTGGTAGTTGTAACCCCCTTGCAAATTGCAGGTCAAAGCACATTAGTCTCTTTACACAATGCAAGGTAGAGAAAACAATCCTAACATTTGTAAGCAATTGTGGCATGTTGTAGCACTGCAATCCCCAGGAAAGAACAGGAAAGTGCTAGGTCAATTGCCTCTTGTCTTTTGGCTTCTCTCCAAAATTTGCCTCTCGTCTTTTGGCAACCATCCAAATCTGCTTGGACAACACAGAACAGAATATTTTAAGACTGGGCACACACAGTGCCATGAAGTGGCATGCCTCCAGTTGTATATGATGCCGTATGTGCACCCTAATCCTCGTGGCCAGATTGTTCCCCTCCTGGTCTCCGGACAGCAGAGGCTTCAAGAAGGTCCTGATAAGCCCAGTGTATTTCTCTTCCTATGCCAGAGCACATAAAACTTTCAGCTGGATAAAACAGTGGGCTGGGATAACTAGCTGATCTATTTAAAAGCAGACACAAAAAATTAAATCTTCTCATCACGTATCTCAGTGAGAAAAATGAGAACTCTCATCTGGTGATTTGGGGATGTAGAAAGCTAACAGTTAACTCTAACAACTTAAACCCACTAAAACCCTTTAAAACTGAACAGTAGGGATATCACAGTGGAAGGAAAATCTGAATTATCACCACTTTTGCTGTGCTCTTCTTGGATATCACAATAGCCATTACTAGCTTTCATTTTGCTTCCTCCCTGTCCCCTAGGATTCATGTCTGTACTGTTTTGTTTGTCAATGCTGCTTTTTTCTCTGCATATCTCAACAACTCTGCCTTTTTCCTTTTCTAGAGGTGGACAGAATACCAGTATTGTTATTCTGATCTGCTTGTTGAGATTTTTAGTAAAATAGACGTATTGAAAGTGCCAAACACCAGTGTTATCAAGAAATTTGGTATTAATATGTGGTGTCACTCTGTTTCTGTGCCCCGGGGCTGGACTAATGCTGTTTGCGTACCATTGGTGCTCCAGTAATAGGAAGGGTGGAAGACTAAAGTCAGCTGAACTATCCCCTTTTACACAGCATGATGTTGCTTCTTCTGGCAAACAGAGCAGAAGAGCTGCTCTGCACCTGGGTCTTTGGGTTGCAAAGGATGGGGATTTTATGGAACTGCCCTGGTATCAACTGCTCTACCAGGAGCAGTCAAGAGTCAAAGTCTAATGAACTTGGCCAGAAACACTGCACATATCACATAAAATGTGAAGTGCCAAAGTTGTGTTTGCCAGGAAGCAATGAGGTTAATTTGTACAATGTTTCACATGACACCGTCAGCTAAGTTGAACCATACAATGCCGAGCTGTACTCTTAAGTATACCATTGCTGTACAGCCACGGATTGCTATGTGATGGCTGGGAAGCAACTCTTTCCTGTTTCCCAGTTACTTTTTTGCAGGATATGCTGTCAAGGTTGTGTTGCCTTTCAGTGTGCTTTGAAGGAGACCATATCTCAGTTTCCATTAGCAGATTCTGAACAAATTTAGAAACCTAAGCCTGTATGATTTAACTGAGAATACAGTAATATTTAGTGGAGCAAGGGAAGAACAAATATCCTGTTGTATTAACAGTGATAGATGGAAATAAATACATTATAATTTAGAGACCCCCCCAAAAAATGTACACACTAAAATATCATGTAAGCACATCTGATGTACTGCCTGATTGTGTAACTGTTTTCTTGGTGTGACCATGACCATCATTGAATATCCTGAGCTGGAAGGGGGACCCATAAGGATCACCGAGTCCAACTCCATCATTTTTAACTGGGGCTTGGAGATAATGGTCTTCCTGCTGAATACAATGGAGGAATGTGGATTGTGGCCTCAAAAAGTCACTGAATATTAAGTTCTTTTTTTTTTTTTTCTTTCATCAGCTCTAGTTGAGTACAGTATATGTTCACTGTAATTTAACCACAGATAATTGTGGCTGGGAAAATGGGAGTTTTGTCGTTGTTTTCAGTGGAGCTGGGACTTTTCCCAACCGGCTTTTCTGCAGAGATCTAATACTCCCATGGTGGGCTTAAGATTTTGATAATGATAATGACATAGCTGCATTGTATCATCTGGGGAAAGAAGACTGCTAATTGTCGGCCATGACAGAAGTGTGATTACTCTTTAATTGTGTTCTTATAAAAAACATTATATGTATTTCCTGTTAATTGCTTAAGCACAAGAATTTTGCTCCGAAATTCATTTCTTGTTTTGCAAGGCCATAATAAAGCAATGAATTCGGGATATAATATTTGTCGTAGCACAGAGAAACACCTAAGGCTCAATTTTCTTGGTAAAATTGGTGCTAGTGGATATTCACCATAATCAGATGGGACCACAGATGTGTTTCAGACTTTACCATTTTTATAGTTCTGATATTACAGCAGTTTCTGTTGCAAAATTGATGGGCTGTGCGAGGTGTTTTTGACTGATTGAATGGAATCTGACAAGGATCTTTCCTTTTCTGGTTTCTTTTGGCTTATATACTGCTAACGTACCCTAGGCTTTTAAAGATGCCTTCAATAATCATTGTCACTTTGCAACCTTTTGAATCATCCTTTGCAGAAGCATTCACCATGTCACAGATGCATACGGCCTGTAACATTTTGACCTCAGTTCATTGTTACACCTCTGACCACGGCTTATAAAAAATTACGCCTGTGGCTAGCTCTAATTGTTTCTGGCCATCTCAACAGTATATTAGGGCCTGTATGCATACTGATGGTGGAGTGTGTGTTTTATCTCTGGAAATACTGTAGGCAGGTCAGAGTTGAAACAAATCGTGGTAAAACAACACACCTTCCAGAGTCTTTCTGCCAGCTGAACAAGCTATAGGGTTTCACCCTAGTAGCACTTCTTAGTATTATCTATGGTCACTTAAACATTTCCAGCCTAGGAGATTTTAGCAGAGTCAGCTTTATATCTTTCCCATTTTGGTTTTCAGAAGGTTTCCATACAGTGAAAATGTAACGTTCCCAGACCTACTTCACACAGTTTGTTTTTTGATAAAGTGCAGCATTTTATACCTCAGTTCCAATAATCCATGCAGGGCGCGAACATCTGCTGCTAGAGTCCACGGCACTTTGTTTTCTGTTACCTATTTCCATTCCCAGCCCTGCAATCACCTGACCTTGGCCCTTAATTCTTCAGTAGTCATTCTTTCTAGGAAATCAGAAGGCACACTAAAACAACTATGCAAAATGTTCTAGTACCACCATTTCAAATTCATATTGTAAACTACAGCAAAATCAGATAAGTTGCAATCCATCGTTTTGTGAAATTAGGAAGGATTCTCTATAGCTTTCCTTTTCAAATGTAAATGTAGTATTGTTTTATCCTCTTTTTAATCTTATCTACCGTACATGTAATTGGAAAAAAAAGGCAGAATGACGACCTTTTTTTTTTTTTTTTTTTTTGGTGGGGGGGGGGAGGGAATTTTATTCATTACATGGCAAGTAAAATCTCACTTTCAGATACGTTAGGTAGCAGGTCATGGTACATCAGTGATAATATTTTAACATAATCTTTAAGAAGAGTTATGGTCCTTGAAGAATAATGAATGAGTAACAAAGAAATTTCTTGAAAAGGTATGTTAAATGGGAGTTATGATAAAAGGAAAGTGGTGTTGAAAATTAGACTCCTCTCATTGAATTCAGAGGAATGTGGACACAGGAAATGCTCATATTAATCTGTAATCGAATATCATAGTAGGCTTGTTTTACACTCCAAAGATTATTTGTTTTGATTCTAAGGAGGGTACATTGAAGAACATTTCCTGCTGGCTTCTCAGTGTGAACTGACTGATCTTGTCTCCTTTCCTGTGAATCGATATTGTTCTGTCCTGATGCAAGTTAAGGTAATTCTGGATTACAATGGGGTAAAGGGAAGAAGACTCTGATCCTTAACGTTCATGTGTAGTTCACTTAATATTTTTCTCATATTTTTCTCAAAGGTTTGTTTTTTCGTGTAGAAAATGGGTTGGTTTTGTGTGCCTGTAGCTTCACCTGTTCCTGATGGTTATTTATAATCCTCTCTATTGCTCTAACATGAACAAAATTGGAAAGAGAAAAAAAATAAAAACCAGGGAGGAGAGAACCCTGTTGACATGTGTGCGTTTGATTTATTTACATCACTGCTTGCTAGGGAAATAGATGGAGCTGTTAATGGATGAACACCTGCTATTGGGTATTCGTATGTCCTTTGTAAGCCTTCAGAAGCCTAAAAAGATTTTATTATCATTAGCTAATTGAAACTGAGTTCAAAATAAGAAATAATGGCTATCATTTTTCCTAGCACTATAGCTTGGATTCCCTCCCCAATCATTGTTTCTAATTGTAGTCTCATCTGCTTATTACATTTTCCTTCTTTTTCAAAAAATCTCTTGTAAACATTTTTGTATACAGTGTTAAGAGAGAGTAGATCAATTTCAAGATATACTGGAAGCTGACTTCCCATAATAATAGAGATCGTATCAGATTGTGTTATTTATTAGAAATTACACTGGTTCAGGGCTTTTATTTAACATACACACACGTGCTGCCCCCTCCACCCTCCTATAAATAACATTTTGTAAAGTTCTGGCTCTGCAGAAGATGATTGAATTTCTACTCTTAATTCATTGGGGCCAGAAATTCCCCTTTATATTTATACAGACTTATATAAAAGAGGAGCACCGTTTTTCCTGTCTTCCTTTGTTTGAATCTGAGATGGGGACATCTGCTTGTAAATGCTTCTGCTGCATACATGAATTCCTATTAAACTAGGTAGAGCTTTTTGTGGATGGCTGGAGTCACAACTGTTAATGACCAGTTTTGAACATCCATCAAAACTCTGGCATTTTTTCAGGTTGATATGCGGCCCTTTTCTAAGCCTCCAACACAATCTTTCTTCCTGAGACTTGGTGATATTTTACAAAATCTATCATATAACCTCAGTTGCTCTGGACATTTTCTTCTAGGTCTGGAATTCAAGAGTCAGCAGCACACTACTATCAATTGTGCTAAAAGATACTGACAAGTCATGTATTATGAGGTTTGACCTCTAGCCATGATATAAGAAGCCCGTGCAATGTGCCTTGAATTTCTGACCCTGAAAAACAAATAAAGAACGGAGAAAGTGTTTCTTCAGCTTCACTTCTTACAGGAATGAGCAGGAAATAACTGCCCTCTGGTTTATTGTAGGCACTGGTGGAATTTTCTTTCTCTATTCTCTTTATCTCTGAAGTATAAAAAAATACGTGCCCAGACTGTGAAAAAACAGAGCAGATTGAATAGTATAACATGAAAAACATGTGTTAATTCTCTTTACTGAATATACTCTAAATCTAGGAGAATGTTTGGAAAATATCAGGAGTCCGATTAAAAAAAAAAAAAAAAAAAATACTCCTTACTGCAACTTAATCTTTTACAGTGCCCTTGTGTTATAAAAATGTTTTAGTGACTTTAAAACTGAGATGAAAAAATGATCCTACATGTGGGGTAGTCTCTCACAGCGTGTCCTGAGACAGCCAGTTGCTGAGGTCTCTGGGATATTGCATTTTGAAGGCCTCCCAAACCATACAAACCATACCTGGGGAAAAGCAGAGGTGTGACTGCTGACGTGTAAAGTACTCTGTAAAATATCTCTCATGTGAGAGATGGTTCCAATAATAATTTTGTACACACTGAATCTTTGATGTTAGGGAAGTGCTTATCTAGCTGTGCAGCTTCCTTCAGTAAGGGAAAGAAGGGATATTTCATGCAGGATCTGTGTTTCGGGGATAGCAAGTTTCAACCCGAGAGTCCAGGGCACTCTACAGACTACTTCTTTTCAGTTCAGTCCCAAAGATGGACTGCAGAGCCTTGTTCTCTGTGTTTTGCCTTTCTTTATGGAAAGATAGCCTGGGCAATCTGCAAAGTGTGCAAATGAGGGCCTAAAGCCAGTTTGGGGTGCAGCCCTGTAGGTTATGTGAAATGAGATGAGGATTCTGGCCCTTATCTAATGTTATTGCTCAATGAAAATTGGAAAAGCTTTACAAAACAATTCTTAAAGTGTGTATTAATTTTATACAGTTCAGGTGTTGCAAGCAGGGGTATTGTGTACTAACGCACTGAACAGGCATACAGTAAAGACTGATAAATAGTGTAGAAAGGAGAAGAGCCAGAGGATTCTTCAAAAAGTTAGGGTGAAAAATAGTTGGATTTAGTTGCAATTCATCCACTTTACAATTTAAGCATAGAGTAGATAAAATTTCTTTAGGATTTTTGTGGAACTTCCAAGTAAACCAGTATTTTCTGCAAATTTTAGTAAATAACAGTGATTGCAAATTGTGATACTCTATGACAATCTTATGGTAACAAAAAATGACCTAAATTTCACATACGTTACTTGCATGAGGACTGGCAATGAAACTGAAGAACAGACATGTTTAAGGAGGGTTAGGTCTTGCTTGTAGCTATGTATGCCACCATAACATGGAGTCAGCCCTAATTTACGTATTACTGAACCTTTAATGGAATTAGCTTGCAAAAAGAGGGAAAACCAATACAAGAGGACAATAAAGTCATCAGTAAGGTTTTGAGTGAAGCTTTGTGATTGTTTCTCTAGAGTCAGCAGAAAGTTCTCAAATTCTCTGTATTGCTTAATGTGTTGTTTCTCTGTCCAAGACAATGAAGAATACTTGTATCCCACTTTTTCATTTGTTCTCTGCCCCAGATCAATGAGGAATTTCTTGTGACCTTTCCTTCATCTTCTTCCTCCTCCCTTTAGGCCCTCAAAAATTACTGCACAGTTACAGATATGTCAACGTATTGGTGTACATGGATCAAAATGCAGTTGCTGGGTCAGTTACACCTAGTAATGCTTTCCAATTTCATAGTTGGCACTGTCACTGGATTTTCTTGATGAAAAAGTATAAAGGCTTCAAAGTGACTTCATTTTAAGGCCTATCAGATGCCAGACATAGAAAGTCAGAAAGCCCAGGTTGCAGTGTCCGTATGCTGTAACTCAGTGCACAATTGTGCAGAAGTTACCAGTCTGTCTTCAGTCTCTTCCAGAGTGCTCCCTGTGCTGAGCTAGAGACAGGGCATCATCCTGCTTTATCAGCGTACTTCTGACATCAGGTTGCCACTTGGGTATGGCTTTTACGTTCTCAGAGGTGATTAGAAAGCAAGTGCTAATGCAGGAGATAGTCAAGGTTTTACTTCTTGTGTGTGCTCCATGGGAGTGTGGTTTCAGACTGATCCTTGTGGGGAGGTGTGGTGCTCCCTTAGCAATCACTTTTCCTTTCTTTCTTTTTTGATGAGATTTCCCAACATGATCATCTGAAACAAAATTAACTGACTGTGAGATACTGGAGTGACAGCACAGCCTTGGCATTGGAAAGTACTATACTACCCCATCTTTACTGATTCAGAAAGTGGTTTTATAGTTTGTTTTTATAAAAACTCACTATATGATATAGTTTCTTAGTGTAGTTGGTAAACTGCCTGCCTTTTAGTCAAACACATCTTTAAAAATATGATGCATCACCTTACAAAGACAGTAGAAGATTTTTCCACAAAAATCCATATCTTGCCCCATAAATAAGAACATTAAATGATGAGTGCTTCCTACATTATACACATCCCTGGATGTGATGTCCTTCTTGCTGGATTTTTGTTAAGAAACAAAATACATTTTTTATTGAGATCAATAAAAGATTAAGGTGACAAAGTGATTTATCGGTTGTACTGAATGCTCGCTTTTTCCCCAACAACAGCACAACCAAACGAGAAAAAAGAGGACGCCATGAAGTGTTTTCTATTTAGCTTTGATGTTACTTTGGGTCCTTGCAAAACTGGAAGAAAGAGCTAAGCCATTCATCAAACCTTAAAACAGTGCGTAAAATTAGTAGGTACTGCTCTGGTCCTCAAACTACAACATATGGAGGAACTGACTGTGTGACCCACTGCACACCACAGTCCATGGAAATCCTCCCATTAATTCCAATAAATATCACTCCAGTACTGCATAATAAAAACAGGAGAGAAACTGACTTAGCCATGCATGAGGGATGGTGCTCACCATCGAGTCTTTTGATTACTGCAAAAGCCAGTTTTCTTTCTTGATGTATGGTTTGATGTGCCTCCAAAGAAAACTTTATTTAAAAGCTCTCAAAGAGGGATAGATTAAATGTCCCTGGAAAAAGATCCCCCGAGTGCCCTTTTTCCCTTAGGATCCGCATCTCATGCTGGTTTCCCTTTGTGTGAATTTAAGTAGGGTCTGTAACGAAGCAGTATGAAACCCGCTGTTTCTGACTCCTGCAGCTCCTCCCTAGGGTTGGCAGAATTGCTTTCAGGGACAGATCCCACGTGTATCAGGGTAGGAAATGAAGCAGTGCTTTGCTGAGCTGTGGCTGAGCATTGCAGATGAGGTATCACCACTGGTGCTCTGAGGAGCTCCGGGCACAGCAGGGGAGGCTTCAGAGGCGCTCAGGATTGATCTAACCTGACTCCCACTGCAGAAAATGTTTTCACCATCTATTGATTAGGTGGGAAATACCTAAATCTGCTTGTCTCTTGTCTGAGAAGGAAAATACTAGAGGAATTGGTTTGCACCCTTTGCGAAGCTGTTCACACTTCTGTCTGGCTGCTTGCAGCCCATCCCAAACTTAGAAAGAATGGCAGCATGAGGACAGGCCGTTGTGTAGTTCTGCAAATTGCTATTGACTGAAAAATAGGTTTTGCATACATGTCAGCAGACAGACCTCAATGCTCTCATAACACAACATGAAAAACTGAAAGTAAATACATCTCAAGTTCTAAAAACAGGATGCCAACTCTAAGCACAAGTAAATTTTACCACTTAAATAAAATCAGTGATCCACACCTCACTAAACACAGGTTCAGTCAAGTATAAAGCATACAAATTAACCATTTATGAATATGTTTATTATTGTGCCCTGCTTTTAAATAACATTTTAAATTTGTATATGTTTTTACTGTGATGTATTCTCAATCAATTTCCTCGAGTGCTATTGCAACATTTTACATGAAATTTTATGTCAAGTATAATTTAATCTTAATTTCTAATATTAGGTCCTTTCCACTAATGTTTTATACATATTTATTTCCACTGTTGCAGTGTCCTTGGAATTGTTGATACTATTGATTGGAAGCAAAAGCACAACATTTCATACAAAGGTATTCATTCAAGGTATGGATGTAGATGAGAAGTCTCAGGCCTATTTTCATGGTAGGCTTCTTCATGACTGTTAGAGAGGTGTTTTTCCATAAGGCCCCCTGTCTTTCAGCAGCCAGATTCCAGCCTGGTGAACCTGCTGCTGCTACCAGCCATCAGCATTTCTTGGCCTTTCAGTAGCCTGGCTTGGTTTCTTCTCTTTCTGCCAATTGCAAAGGTTACGAGCGGCTGTAGAAGGCATGGCAGGAGAAGGATGCCAGTGCCACACGAGCCTGGCTTCAATGCACACCAGAGTTTGATGCACTTCAGCAGCACTGGAGTACCACTTTTTGCCTGATGGCTCTTTGATGCAGCTGAACAAGGAATTTTTGTTCACTGCTTGTACTGACTGTCTCAACTGGGGATATGGAGTTTAAGTTCCCAGCAGGCTTAATCCCTAAAGAAGGTGTGGAGTTGGAGAGAGTTAGGTATGGAAACTGGCTACATAAATAGCAGTGAAAAATGCCTGGAGAAAGAACATCACTGCAACACGCTGATGGTCTGGTGTTAGAACCAAAATAGCACCAGATTTTTCTAAAAATTTTTCTATTGGACAGAAAATACTTCTTATATGCTTTTGTCGTGGTTTAACCCAGCTGGCAGCTAAATACCACGCAGCCGTTCGCTCACCCTCCCCCCTCCCTCTCTGGGACGGGGGAGAGAAATGGAAAGTGAAGCCCGTGAGTTGAGATAAAGACAGTTTAATAAGACAGGAAAATAATAATAATAATAATAATAATAATAATAATAATAATAATACAATGATGATAATAGTACTACTACTAATAATATGTACAAACAAGTGATGCACAATGCAATTGCTCACCACCCGCTGACCGATGCCCAGCTTAACCCCGAGCAGTCCGGCCCCCTCCCCCCGGCTAGCCACCCCTATATATTGTTTAGCATGACGTCAGATGGTATGGAATACCCCTTTGGCTAGTTTGGGTCACCTGTCCTGGGTCTGTCCCCTCCCAGCTCTTACTGCACCCCCCAGCCTGCCCGTTGGCAGGACAGAGCAAAGGCTGAGATGTCCTTGGCTTAGTATAAGCACTGCTCTGCAACAATTAAAGCATCGGGGTGTTATCAGCACTCTTCTCATTCTAAGCCAAAACACAGCATTCCACCAGCTACTAGGAAGAAAATTAATTCTGTGCTAACTGAAACCAGGACAGCTTTTTATTCTCATATATTCTCAGCATATTCTCTTATATGTTTTTTTTATTCTCATTATAGAGACTGTTTGGGTTTGTTTGTTAGTTTGTTGTAATCAGGCTTAGTAACTCCTGAGCATTCAGTCTCAAGTAACCATCTGTAGGTTGCTTTAAAATAAAAACTGACTTTTCAGTATGCATGTTTATCCAGTGCTGTCAGAGAGGAAGAGCCTGTGAAATTTGTGGTGTGACTTTGAACTAGAGAGAATCTCAGCTGCCAAATTAATTTGTTGGGATGATGCTGCTTTGGGGCATTCTGCATACATAGAACAAGGTAGTCAGTGTGTTACGGTATGGCACACACTGTGCGACTTCGGGGGGAAGCTCACAGGTGCTTTCTTGCAATAGAGAACAAAAGGAAAAGGGGTAGAACAGGATACTTCAGTCAAGTTGTTAGTTTGATTTTTCTGGACACTAATTTCTGCTCTTAACCTTCTGTATGACTGTTGGCCAAGTCATTTACATATCTCTGAGCCCCAGTTTCTCCCATGTAAAGGGAGCTAACAGCATTGCTTTACTTTACAGACATGGGTTTTCAAGGTAAACGAAGCTCAGAATTAGGTTTTTAGAACTCCATTTTAAGCTATGTGACCATTAAAATAATGAGATAAAAACAGGTTTATTATAACTATTGAGGAATTTTTGATTTTCCTCTGAAACTACTATGCTAGTTTGGCTTAGCTATGCATTCAAAATTGTGGGAATGCAAGCCTGCGCAAGCACGTTCGTGTTCTTTTTCGGCATATTAACCTGGCCAAGGAAGTATGTAAAGGGTGCTGTAAAACATTTTCATGTCTTAAGGCCATCTTGGAGCACAAGCAGGGAAGCCTCTATCTTTTTTTAAAATATGATGTAGGTCTTTAACACAAGGCTGTGATGTGGGCTGTGTTTCCCTTGCATCGTCCTTCAGGTTGTCTTCACTTTTCAATTTGGTAGAGGTAGTAGCTACCGGGCTAAATGCACATTTTTGTTATCCTGCTATGTCTTCCAACTGAGATAAACGCTTGTCTTGATCTTCTCTTTCTTACTACAGAGAGAAAGGCACGTTGACATCGTTTTCTCTTTATGCATCCTGTGCATGTTAATGAATGTGTTCTCTATGTTTTGTTCATTTTGTGGTGCTTTCCAATGTGATAGTAATCAAAATTATGTGTAGCAAAATGGTAATGACAGCATGTGAATTGAACAGTTTTTACCCGTACATGGTCAAATGATTTTGTGCAACATTTGGAAAAAGCAACAATAACTCCAGTGCTGTGAGGAGATCTGACTTGCATAGAGTTATTCGGAGCAAAATAGAGGCAGACATGGAGCTCTTATCTATAGACATGTTAAAATAAAGAAATAGGATACTTGTGATACTTGTGCTTAACATATGTTGTTTGGCTTGGTTAAGGAGCGCTAGAAGAAGATAGAGGATAAATAGAAGTCCCGTTCCAAACAGAGCTGGGCCTTGCTTTGATGATGGGCAGCATTCGTTGTGCTATACAGAGGTATTTTGAAACATGACACTGCCTAAAAAGTGTCTTTCACTGGTGTCATTGCAGGAGGACATTTCTCCTTTGCGCACTTCATACAGCTGCCTGAGTAGCAACAGTACCTGATGACTGAAATTGCAGGTGGTCATGGTCTCAATATTTATGTATTAATTACTCAGATTTGCATAAAAGCAAAGCAATTTTAGTAACTCTCGTAAAAACCCTGTAAGCCAAAATGGCTGTTGACGTCAAAGATCCATCCGCTTATGGGTTCTCTCTGCACCTTTCTTTCCATATAAAATTCTACTGACTCCTCCTTGGGGAAGGAAGCTGGCATTGTAAAAAGATCAGGTAAAGAGAGGAGAATAATAATGGCAGCATTAGCAAAAAGCTCAGCGTAATACCACTGCTTCTGCCACAGTTCCTCTGTCGTCCCTAGCAGGTTCCCTGAAGCAAGACGCAATATATCTCCTGGTTTGAATATTTCATTTCCAGGGGTACATCTGCTTTTCTTTCATGTTATATTCAGCGTTACCTATTTATAACACTTTTTAAAACCAATTTTCCAGCTTCTTGATATGGTACAAGAGAAACAGAAGCCATGTATCAGTGTGAAGATAAAAGGCGTAAGGAAAAGAGGAAAGTAATAATTGGTTGCAAATCAAGTTATGAACCTAAAGCAAAAATAAAAGTGGAAGAAAGAGGGAAGAGAATTTTACAACCTCGGTAATAGCAGGAATTACAATGTGCTGTGTACGTTTGGTTCGTACTTTTATACCAAGTTAGTGGATAAGGATATTTATCTGATGTTGTTTGCTCTACACATAAACTCTTCTGATTTAGATGATAGATAGAAACCATTTATACAGATAAACACAGTAGGGGTCTAAACATGGATCCCTGTGGAACACCAGATGTGAGTAAATGAACATTTGATTTTCCTCTTGTCTGCCTCTGACAACCTGATGGATAAGAAACCATCTCCTGAATTCCCTTAAAACCTGATAGCACTAATGCAGATAATAACATAGAGTGAGATATGGTATTTATTAAATCTGCTCTCTAAATATTAATACGACAGCAGCTGTGATCTTTCTACTCTCTAAGTGTACTCTTTAAGCACTGTGTCACTTGCTAACAAAGATAAATGCACAGGGCTGATGTAGAGGGTTTAGGACCACAGGGGTATTCAAATACTTAAGATTCATGCAATTTAGAAATTAATATTCTACATCACAATTGATTAAATAAAAGGAGTGTGAGAAATTTACAAAATTGCTTTTAAAATGGAAACAGACTGTGTGAACGGAATAAAAAGCAGCTATGTTAATTCTTTTTTGTCCATTGTCCCAGGTGGATCTAATGCTAACCACTGAAGAGTGTATTAGCAAAAAGGAGCTTTAGTATTTCCTAAGTTAGAAATACCATCTCTGAAGTGTCAGCAGTTTTATATCCATTTTTCTCTCCCTCTCCATTTCCTCCATATCTTGGAGATGAAATTCTTACAGAGGAAAAGGCCACGAGGGGCCATGTCTTGGCCAGATGCTTTTATTCACTCTGTCATGTCTTTTCCAGAGCTAACTGTCAAACACGCTTGTAGCTCAAGCTTTCCTGGGTGCCGGGGGGGTACTGCCAGTGCTGTGACTTTTTACCCAAAGTTAAGCCCAGCACTTCCTTCTTGCCAAGACATCCACAAGCCCAGCACCTCTCCCTGTTCAGTATGCTGCTTCTTTATCAGCTCAGTTTGATGGGCCCAGCTGAGCTGGGCTTCAGATTTACCAGTGAAAAAGCATGGTGAGGAGCAAGGCCCACATTTGCACAGGCCACAATCCCAGTTTCTTTTGCTTTCTTCTGGTTTCTTTTGGTTTCCTTGTGTATCTGCAAGAGAGCTACAGTGTCCAAGCAAAACCTGGTGCCATGTTGGGATTTGTGTGGGTTCAAGGTGGTGTTCAGCACTGATGTCCTGCCAAATTTTGGGATCCCACATTACATGCCTGAGTGTAGGGTACTCTGTGTGTTCGGTTGCACGCATGGAAGCAGAGGGCCCGTTTGATTCATAGCAGCTTCTGTGGAAGGAAATACCCACAGAAAAAAAAGTCCCACTTGTTTTCACCAAGGCAGGACTGCTGAGACTGTACCAGGCAAAAGGGGGAGACTTCTTGGAGACTTCCTTGCCAGAGCCATGGAGAATCCTCTCAGCTCAGCATTTTCTAGCCAGCCCTCTGGCTGGCCTCTCACTACAAGAAGGACATCGAGGCCCTGGAGTGCGTCCAGAGAAGGGCAATAAAACTGGTGAGGGGTCTTGAGCACAAGTCTTATGAGGAGCGGTTGAGGGAGCTGGGGTTGTTTAGTCTGGAGGAGACTCAGGGGAGACTTCATTGTGCTCTACAACTTCCTGAAGGGACGTTGTGATGAGGAGGGGTCAGCCTCTTCTCCCAGATAGCTAATGGTAGGACTTGAGGAAATGGCCACAAGTTGCACCTGTGGAGATTTAGATTAGATATCAGGAAAAACTTTCTCTCAAAGAGTGATCAGGCACTGAAAAGGCCTGCCCAGGGAGGTGGTGGAGTCACCATCTCTGGCGGTGTTCAGGAAGTGCCTGGACAAGGTGCTATGAGATATGATTTAGTAGCTCAGTGGATAGTATTGGTGATAGGAGGATGGTTGGATTGGATGGTCTTAAAGGTCCTTTCCAACCTTGTGTTTCTGTGATTCTGTGATCTTTGATTTGGGCTGTTCTGTTTCTGGGTACCTGTGGACCTCTTCAGTCTGATATTCCTGGGGGTACTGAGCTACCTGCTGGGCTTGGGCAGCAAACTCACACCTAAAGTGGGATTGCAGCAACACAGAGGCCAGCTGCCCCCAGTGAGTGAGCTGATCAGTGATACAGGCTGACCAGTAAACACCGTCACTGCTACTCAGAATAATGCTGCTGTGAGGAGTGAAGAGCTAATTGGCTTTGAAGGAAATAACCCACGCACAATTTGTACCACTCCACTGCTTAGAAACTGGACCATGGATAATTGAGATGGTATGAAACACCTACTGCCTCATGCTCACAATTTTTGGATCCATTAACTCCTACAGTGTCTGGTGCCTACCTGCAGGAGGATGGTACAACAGCTTAGTTCATTATAAACAATTCTGCCCCATTTGCTTTAGAATTTTGTGACTGATAATCCATAAATGTGTAGAATACAAATTTGCAAACAAAGGAGCTTCGAGACAGTGACTCGTTTTGGATTGTTTAGGTTTTTGTTTTGCATTGCTCTGTTTGGTTGTGGGTTTTTTTTGTTGTTGTTTTTTTTTTTTTTTTTTGAGGACATGAATCACAGAAAACTAATCTGAGCTTGTGTGTTTTATTCCAAAATAAAATTGAAGTTTGATGTGGATTATGGGAACTTAGAATTTGTGGTCAGTATAATTAACTTGATTTTATAAAGATAAAAAAGTGAGTGAATTCTGTTTTACTCAATAAAAATGTTACTCAATGTTATTATTGCTACTCCTGTTCTGCTCATTGGGAAGTGGATGGAGGGAATGTAATGGTGCTTATGACAAAAAAATCTAAGCCATTACTGAGCAGTGTTATTTTAAATACAATTATGATATCAGATGAGGGACAGATTTTCACAGAAGGAGAATTTTATCTTAACCCAAATCGTACATCTTAAAACTTTTCCTTATCACAGATTTTGTTAAATGTTATATTTTTAAACCTTCCCACAGCACTTCAGCATGCTGATAGTCTGGGTGCCTTGCTCCCAGATGACACCAAACTCTGTCTCACTGTTAAGTAACCAGCAGATTTAACAGATTTTTTATTCTGTATAGGGTATTTTTTTAGATTAAAAAAAAAAAAAAAAAAAAAAATTTTTATACATAGTTCATAAGTACTTTGTAATGTGAAGATCCAAACTCCTGTAAGGAAATTTAACTGTACTGATAATAGGTTTGGGTTTCTTTTTTTCTGTTTATGGATACCTTACACTAAATCCTCAGGTGCCTAGGAGTCCACCATTTGAAAAACACTTTTCTAGATTAAAGTAGTCTCAGAATAGGTCAAAACATATTTTTAAAAGGGAAATGTCTTTCATCAGATCTGATAAAGTTATGCTAACCTCTGTTTTTCAACAAAGCTAGCAGTGTGATTGCCAGGAAGGGCAGTAATGAGGGTCCTGACGTGAAGATGAAAGAGGAAGCCCTCTCAGAATACTGAAAACTTTTATTTTTACCTGGCATTTCATTTGATTGGTTTTCACTTTTTTTCACTAGTACAAGCCTAGATGAGAAATTGCTCATTGGAAACGGTAGCCTGATTGAGTAACAATTTCTGTTGAATGAAGTAGTTGCCGTATTTTTTTAGTCTGGGTCTGCAAGAGGCTGATCCAGCCTAATGGGAAGAGAGAGCAGCAGCATTATTCATAGCAATATGTAAAGTACCCTCTTGGGCTCACCCTGCATTTTATCTTTCATTATCAAATTGACACTCCTGCATGGGTAGATTCATTTTCTGTCAGGGAATACCACAGGCTATATTTCTGTTCTTTTTCTCCCTCCATCCAGGCTTTCTCTCAGTGCCTTGGTAAATCATCACGTTAAATCATTAATAGTGAAGAAAGGCATGCTACGTAAGCAATTATATACTGATTAATGTCTAAGCTAAATCCCTCTCTTCAAAGATATTGCTGACCTGCTAAGTATCTCCATCACATTCATTTTTCTCTGTTCTTTGGAAGAAGATGGTGGCGTAACAGTCTGAGTGCAAAGGCAGGGGCCTTCATAGTCTGAGGTCCTCACGCTAAGTGCTGAACGTGAGTGGCTGACGTTCCATCCCAAGGGAAAAAAAGGGGGGGTGGGCAGGACACAAGGGCTGAAAACCTTCAGTAAAGCTGTATCTAGGTGATGTGGCTCTGTACACACCCACCGAGCTCCCGTCCTCAGTGAGCTCCCATCCTCGGTGACTCTGCGGCAATTCCACGGGTACCGGCAGTGACAGGAGCGCCGGCGGAGCTGGGCCATTAGTGTTGGAAGCACTGCATCAGCTCAGCCTGCCGTGAGTAAGTGTGGATGACACGGTGCACAAGGTGTCAGCAACCATAAGTGCTTTTCCTCAGCATAGCTCCCAAAACCAAACAGACATTGGCTAATGTCGGAATGGTTTGAATCACTTCGTTATCCACATGATAAAGTCTGTACAGTGCAGGCAGGGCAACAACAGAAGAAAATCTGGACTAGTGAAGAAAGGTGGCATTTAAGGGAAAGAGATGAAGTCTCAGGTGCTTAGCTAATGATGCAAAGACAATGCATAAAATACAGAAACTGTTGGAATTCCCCATGGTGCCTGTGATTCTCTAGCTGTACAAATGCAGTGGTTGCATCTGTACAGTTATTTTACAGGTTAAAATCATTCTGAAGCAGTAGAACACAAAACCTTCCATAATTTATTGTCAGTGGGCCTTCCTGAGCAAAGGAGGGCACTGGATAGACACCCACTAAATTCATGAGCGTCTCTTCCTGCTTTGTGCTAACAGTTTAAATGCAATGATTTCTCTTTGCTGTATGCATTAAAGGTTTAACCCTCCTACACTGAAAAGTGTGCTCACAACAGTGACCTTATGCCATAAAAATGTAACTCTGCTATTAGTTCTTTAGGCTGTAGGTGGTGGTTTCTTTCTGTGCTGAAGGGTAAATTACTGACAAGTAACATTCATGTGCTTAGTAGCTAAAAAGAAAAAGGAAATAACAGTATTGTGCATCTGCAGACAAAAATATTCATGGCATATTTATGTTTACAGTATTTTAGACAGTTTCTGTTTTTAAATCAGAAATAAGTATCGAAATGTGTCTGACAGGTTTCACCTCCTCCACCACAGAAAATAAGAACCTAAGACCAATCTCTTCTTTTTCCTTTAGATGTGCTCTCCATTCCCTTGCATTGGGGTTGGAGTAGAGAGCACAGTTCAGTACAGTCGTGCTGTAGTCAGGACTGAAAGGGTGGTAGCATGCCAAAGGGTATTTTCTTAACACCAGACCCCACTTGGCCTCTCTGCATTGAAAGAATGGTAACAAGAGAAATGCGGCTTTGCAAACTCTTCTGTTTTGAAGTTTAATCTGCAAGGTTCACAGCTTTGGCTTTGGTATCCATGTATTGATCTTTGATTTCTGGGAAGTGAGTCCAGCTTTGTACCAGGGACAGCTATCTCTGTTTATTATGTAGCAGAAATGAAAGTACACCTTCTGCCTTTGTCAGGGATATGCTTTTAGTCATACTCACTGAGGTGAGAAACTAGCACTTCGGAATTGTTACTCAAGCTGCCTTTTAGCTTATTAGTGCTGAAATATTCACCATATTTTAGTTTCTGATTACGTCAGCATCCTGTGCCAGGTTCTGTTATAGCCCTGGGACCACACTGGATTCCGTGGGTTGAAATGAAAGTTGAGTGCATCTTCAAAGGTATTCTGGTGCTGTACCGAACACAAGTCCAGGAAGAAAGGACCAGCTCCTTTTGCTTTCAACAGCTGATCTTTGCTGTTTCACACATAGCCACAGTTCTGCACATACTTACTGTTATTCCCTTTGTTATGTTAGAGGTTTGTTTGTGAAACAAACGTTTCTCTGGAATTTGAACTTTGTGCTATGGTGTTTCAGCTATTGTGGTCCATACTTTTGGGGCAGGCTAATTACTTGCAAATCCTCTTACCTGTTTTTCCAACTGAAGTTATTCAAAACTTGGCAAGGTCTGGCAAGAGGATTCCAGAAATGTGGTAATTAGAAGTTGTTATTGGTGTTATAAGATACCATGATATTATATCTGGGTAAGAATTTGTGGTTGATAAAGAAGGACTGTAGTAAATTGTGCTAAGAGTGTGCTTCTTGAAAGTGCCACTGCTCAAATGCTCCTCTCCTTCCCCCAGCACCTGTTACCACTCCATCTGTTACTAGGCTAAGAAAATCTATATTCCATGCAAGTCTGGCTGTACTGGTAATAAGCATTAAAGTACCACAGGCAAAAATGTCCTGGTGCCTTGTGGTAGGGCTCCCAGACACTCTGCTGCAGAACAGATGAGCGCAGTTGCCCATAGCTGCTTCCCAGGCAGTCTGGTGAGAAAGGTCCTGGCCACATACCCTGGGGCACAGGCTGAACTTGATGTTGAGGTGGGTGGGAGGAAGGCAGCTTTCTGCTAACTCTTATCCTAGTGCAGGCACAGCGCAAGATAAAGGAGATCATTAGCCCTCTGGATGAGCTCCATTTAATAGAGAGCAGCAAGCACCTAAACTGCTACAGTATGTTGGGGCTCATGAGCCTAGGCACAAACAAAAGTATGAAATATTCATTGCTGCAGTAAGTATTTCTGCAAAGAACACTTTGTTGCACACAGTGTTTCACC